>NW_026870910.1:6001885-6301979 GCF_033118175.1 Dama dama
TGGTTTTTCTCGAGTTGCGGCCGGAACCTGGGGTATATTCTCGAGTTACGACGGGGAGGGCCCTACCAGACACGTGTTTATTCAGCGACGTCAGGACCCCTGCCTAGGTTCGAGGGACACCTCGGGATTCTCCTCGAGTTTTGGCATGGCAATTGGGACGCGTCTCCACGTGAGGCGGGAGACCCAGGGTCCCTTTCCACGTGCCACAGGGATCCTGGGACTCCAATCCATTTTCAACATGAGTCAGGCATCGTCTCCTTTGGAATCATTGATCTCCACGGACCTCTCGAGTTTTCAAAGGATGTGAGGCCTCTGGTCGCGAGGAGGCGGAGAACTATGTCTTTCTCTGTGGTCTCCACAGGGGAATCAGACATCCCTTCGTCTTGGGAGATCCAAGACGAGCCTGCATTCAATTCACTGCAGGGATATCTGGCCTTAGTTCGAGTCAGAGCATCTCGGTGTCCATTCCACTTGAGGACACAAACTCAGGGTCCCTCTCACATACCTGTAGCTGAGAGAAGCCTCCTCTTGAGGTGCTTGTGGAAAGTTGGTATTCCCCTTGAGTCGAAGCCAGGGACTAAGCTCTCATCTCTAGTTGATTTAGGGTCCATAGAGCCCTTTCCTGTGGCTCCAGTGACCTCAGGATCCCTCTAGAATTGACACAGTGATCTTGGGTTTCTCTGGAGTGCCATCAAGGAAATCAAGGCTCCTTTCACGTTTGATGTGGAACACGGAATTGCTCTGCACGCTGTGCAGGGGAATCGGGCCTCATCTCGCGGCGAGGGGGAAGTCTCATGGTTTTTCTCGAGTTGCGGCCGGAACCTGGGGTACATTCTAAAGTTACTACGGGGAGGGCCCTTCCAGACACGTGTTTGTTCAGCGAAGTCAGGACTCCTGCCTAGGTGCGAGGGACACCTCGGGATACTCGTCGAGTCTTGGCATGGCAATTGGGACGTGTCTCCACGTGAGGCGGAAGACCCAGTGTCTCTTTCCACGTGCCAAAGGGATCCTGAGACTCCTATCCATTTTCAAGAAGAGACAGGCATCGTCTCCTTTGGAAGCATTGATCTCGACGGACCTCTCGAGTTTTCAAAGGATGTGAGGCCTTCGGTCGCGATGAAGCGGAGAACGAGGTCTTTCTCTGTGGTCTCCACAGGGGATTCAGACATCACTTCGTCTTGGGAGATGCAAGACGAGCCTGCATTCAATTCACTGCAGGGATATCCGGCCTTACTTCACGTCAGAGCATCTCGGTGTCCATTCCACTTGAGGCCACAAACTCAGGGTCCCTCTCACATACCTGCAGCTGAGAGATGCCTCCTCTTGAGGTGCTTGTGTAAAGTTGGTATTCCTCTTGAGTTGAAGCCAGGGACTAAGCTCTCATCTCGAGTTGATTTGGGGTCCTTGGAGCCCTTTCCTGTTGCTACAGTGTCCTCAGGATCCCTCTAGACTTGAGACAGTGATCTTGGGTTTTCTCAGGAGTGCCATCAATAAAAGCAGGGCTCCTTTCACGTTTGATGTCAATCACGGAATTGTGCTGCACGCAGTGCAGGGGAATCGGGCCTCATCTCGCGGCGAGGGGTAAGTCTCATGGTTTTTCTCGAGTTTCGGCCGGAACCTGGGGTATATTCTCTAGTTATGACGGGGAGGGCCCTTCCAGACACGTGTTTGTTCAGCGACGTCAGGACTCCTGCCTAGGTGCGAGGGAGACCTCGGGATTCTCCTCGAGTCTTGGCATGGCAATTGGGACGCATCTCCACATGAGTCGGAAGACCCAGTGTCCCTTTCCACGTGCCACACGGATCCCGGGACTCCTATCCATTTTCAAGAGGAGTCAGGCATCGTCTCCTTTGGAAGCATTGATCTCCGCGGACCTCTCAAGTTTTCAAAGTATGTGAGGCCTCCGGTCGCGATGAGGCGGAGAACTAGGTCTTTCTCTGTGGTCTCCACAGGGGATTCAGACATCCCTTCGTCTTGGGAGATGCAAGGCGAGCCTGCATTCAATTCACTGCAGGGATATCCGGCCTTACTTCGAGTCAGAGCATCTCCGTGTCCATTCCACTTGAGGCCACAAACTCAGGGTCCCTCTCACATACCTGTAGCTGAGAGAAGCCTCCTCTTGAGGTGCTTGTGGAAAGGTGCTATTTCTCTTGAGTCGAAGCCAGCGACGAAGCTCTCATCTCTAGTTGATTTGGGGTCCACGGAGCCCTTTCGTGTTGCTACAGTGACCTCAGGATCCCTCTAGACTTGATACAGTGATCTTGGGTTTTCTCTGGAGTGCCATCAAGGAAATCAACGCTCCTTTCACGTTTGATGTGGAACACGGAATTGCTCTGCACGCAGTGCAGGGGAATCGAGCCTCATCTCGCGGCGAGGGGGATCTCTCATGTTTTTTCTCGAGTTGCGGCTGGAACCTGGGGTATATTCTCGAGTTACGACGGGGAGGGCCCTTCCAGACACGTGTTTGTTCAGCGACGTCAGGACTCCTGCCTAGGTGCGAGGGACACCTCGGGATTCTCCTCGAGAATTGGCATGGCAATTGGGACGCGTCTCCACGTGAGGCGGGAGACACAGGGTCCCTTTCGACGTGCCACAGGGATCCTGGGACTCCTATCCATTTTCAAGAGTACTCAGGCATCGTCTCCTTTGGAAGCATTGATCTCCGCGGACCTCTCGAGTTTTCAAAGGATGTGAGGCCTCCGGTCGCGATGAGCCGGAGATCTAGGTCTTTCTCTGTGGTCTCCACAGGGGATTCAGATATCCCTTCCTCTTGGGAGATGCAAGACGAGCCTGCATTCAATTCACTGCAGGGATATCCGGCCTTACTTCGAGTCAGAGCATCTCGGTGTCCATTCCACTTGAAGCCACAAAATCAGGGTCCCTCTCACATACCTGTAGCTGAGAGAAGCCTCCTCTTGAGGTGCTTGTGGAAAGTTGGTATTCCTCTTGAGTCGAAGCCAGGGACTAAGCTCTCATCTCGAGTTGATTTGGGGTCCACGGAGAACTTTCGTGTTGCTACAGTGACCTCAGGATCCCTCTAGACTTGAGACAGTGATCTTGGGTTTTCTCTGCAGTGCCATCAAGGAAATCAAGGCTCCTTTCACGTTTGATGTGGAACACGGAATTGCTCTGCACGCAGTGCAGGGGAAACAGGCCTCATCTCGCGGCGAGGGGGAAGTCTCATGCTTTTTCTCGAGTTGCGGCCGGAACCTGGGGTATATTCTCGAGTTACGACGGGGAGGGCCCTTCCAGACACGTGTTTGTTCAGCGACGTCAGGACCCCTGCCTAGGTGCGAGGGACACCTCGGGATTCTCCTCGAGTCTTTGCATTGCAATTGGGACGCGTCTCCACGTGAGGCGGGAGACCCAGGGTCCCTTCGACGTGCCACAGATATCCTGGGACTCCTATCCATTTTCAAGAGGAGTCAGGCATCATCTCCTTCGGAAGTATTGATCTCAGCGGACCTCTCGTGTTTTCAAAGGATATGAGGCCTCCGGTCGCGAGGAGGCGGAGGACTAGGTCTTTCTCTGTGGTCTCCACAGGGGATTCAGGCAACCCTTCGTCTTGGGAGATGCAAGACGAGCCTGAATTCAATTCACTGCAGGGATATCCGGCCTTACCTCGAGTCAGAGCATCTCGGTGTCCATTCCACTTGAGGCCACAAACTCAGGGTCCCTCTCACATACCTGTAGCTGAGAGAAGCCTCCTCTTGAGGTGCTTGTGGAAAGTTGGCATTTCTCTTGAGTCGACGCCAGGGACTAAGCTCTCATCTCGAGTTGATTTGGGGTCCACAGAGCCCTTTCGTGTTGCTCCAGTGACCTCAGGATCCCTCTAGACTTGAGACAGTGATCTTGGGTTTTCTCTGGAGTGCCATCAAGGAAATCAAGGCTCCTTTCACGTTTGATGTGGAACACGGAATTGCTCTGCACGCAGTGCAGGGGAATCGGGCCTCATGTCACGGCGAGGGGGAAGTCTCATGGTTTTTCTCGAGTTGCTCCCGGAACCTGGAGTATATTCTCGAGTGACGACGGGGAGGGACCTTCCAGACACGTGTTTGTTCAGCAACGTCAGGACTCCTGCCTAGGAGCGAGGGACACCTCGGGATTCTCCTCGAGTCTTGGCATGGCAATTGGGAGGCGTCTCCACGTGAGGCGGGAGACCCAGGGTCCCTTTCCACGTGCCACAGGGATCCTGGGACTCCTATCCATTTTCAAGAGGAGTCAGGCATCGTCTCCTTTGGAAGCATTGATCTCCGTGGACCTCTCGAGTTTTCAAAGGATGTGAGGCCTCAGCTCGCGATGAGGCGGAGAATTAGGTCTTTCTCTGTGGTCTCCACAGGGGATTCAGACATCCCTTCGTCTTGGGAGATCCAAGACGAGCCTGCATTCAATTCACTGCAGTGATATCCGGCCTTACTTCGAGTCAGAGCATCTCGGTGTCCATTCCACTTGAGGCCACAAACTCAGGGGTCCTCTCACATACCTGTAGCTGAGAGAAGCCTCCTCTTGAGGTGCTTGTGGAAAGTTGGTATTCCTCTTGAGTCGAAGCCAGGGACTAAGCTCTCATCTTGAGTTGATTTGGGGTCCACGGAGATCTATCGTGTTGCTCCAGTGACCTCAGGATCCCTCTAGACTTGACACAGTGATCTTGGGTTTTCTCTGGAGTGCCATCAAGGAAATCAAGGCTCCTTTCACGTTTGATGTGGAACACGGAATTGCTCTGCACGCAGTGCAGGGGAATCGGGCCTCATGTCGCGGCGAGGGGGAAGTCTCATGGTTTTTCTCGAGTTGCGGCCTGAACCTGGGATATATTCTCGAGTTATGACGGGGAGGGCCCTTCCAGACACGTGTTTGTTCAGCGACGTCAGGACTCCTGCCTAGGTGCGAGGGACACCTCGGGATTCTCCTCGAGTCTTGGCATGGCAATTGGGACGCATCTCCACGTGAGGCGGGAGACCCAGGGTCCCTTTCCACCTGCCACAGGGATCCTAGGACTCCTAGCCATTTTCATGAGGAGTCAGGCATCGTCTCCTTTGGAAGCATTGATCTCCGCAGACCTCTCGAGTTTTCAAAGGATGTGAGGCCTCCGGTCGGGATGAGGCGGAGGACTAGGTCTTTCTCTGTGGTCTCCACAGGGGATTCAGACAATCCTTCGTCTTGGGAGATGCAAGACGAGCCTGCATTCATTTCACTGCAGTGATATCCGGCCTTACTTCGAGTCAGAGCATCTCGGTGTCCATTCCACTTGAGGCCACAGACTCAGGGTCCCTCTCCCATACCTGTAGCTGAGAGAAGCCTCCTCTTGAGGTGCTTGTGGAAAGTTGGTATTCCTCTTGAGTCGAAGCCAGGGACTAAGCTCTCATCTCGAGTTGATTTGGGGTCCACGGAGCCCTTTCGTGTTGCTCCAGTGACCTCAGGATCCCTCTAGACTTGAGACAGTGATCTTGGGTTTTCTCTGGAGTGCCATCAAGGAAATCAAGGCTCCTTTCATGTTTGATGTGGAATACGGAATTGCTCTGCACGCAGTGCTGGGGAATCGGGCCTCATCTCGCTGCGAGGGGGAAGTCTCATGGTTTTTCTCGAGTTGCGGCCGGAACCTGGGGTATATTCTCGAGTTACGACGGGGAGGGCCCTTCCAGACACGTGTTTGTTCAGCGACGTCCGGACTCCTGCCTAGGTGCGAGGGACACTTCGGGATTCTCCTCGAGTCTTGGCATGGCAATTGGGACGCGTCTCCACCTGAGGCGGGAGACCCAGGGTCCCTTTCCACGTGCCACAGGGATCCTGGGAATACTATCCATTTTCAAGAGGAGTCAGGCATCATCTCTTTTGGAAGCATTGATCTCCGCGGACCTCTCGAGTTTTCAAAGGATGTGAGGCCTCCGGTCGCGTTGAAGCGGAGGACTAGGTCTTTCTCTGTGGTCTCCACAGGGGATTCAGACATCCCTTCGTCTTGGGAGATGCAAGACGAGCCTGCATTCAATTCACTGCAGGGATATCCGGCATTACTTCAAGTCAGAGCATCTCAGTGTCCATTCCACTTGAGGCCACAAAGTCAGGGTCCCTCTCACATACCTGTAGCTGAGAGAAGCCTCCTCTTGAGGTGCTTGTGGAAAGTTGGTATTCCTCTTGAGTCGATGCCAGGAACTAAGCTCTCATCTCCAGTTGATTTGGGGTCCACGGAGCCCTGTCGTGTTGCTCCAGTGAACTCAGGATCCCTCTATTCTTGAGACAGTGATCTTGGGTTTTCTCTGGAGTGCCATCAAGGAAATCAAGGCTCCTTTCACGTTTGATGAGGAACACGGAATTGCTCTGCACACAGTGCAGGGGAATCGGGCCTCATCTCGCGGCGAGGGGAAGTCTCATGGTTTTTCTCGAGTTGCAGCTGGAACCTGGGGTATATTCTCGAGTTACGACGGGGAGGGCCCTTCCAGACACGTGTTTGTTCAGCGACGTCAGGACTCCTGCCTAGGTGCGAGGGACACCTCGGGATTATCCTGGAGACTTTGCATGGCAATTGGGAGGCGTCTCCACGTGAGGCGGGAGACACAGTGTCCCTTTCGACGTGCCACAGGGATCCTGGGACTCCTATCCATTTTCAAGAGGACTCAGGCATCGTCTCCTTTGGAAGCATTGATCTCAGGAGACCTCTCGAGTTTTCAAAGGATGTGAGGCCTCCGGTCGTGATGAGACGGAGGACTAGGTCTTTCTCTGTGGTCTCCACAGGGGATTCAGACATCCCTTCGTCTTGGGAGATGCAAGACGAGCCTGCATTCAATTCACTGCAGTGATATCCGGCCTGACTTCAAGTCAGAGCATCTCGGTGTCCATTCCACTTGAGGCCACAAACTCAGGGTCTCTCTCACATACCTGTAGCTGAGAGAAGCCTCCTCTTGAGGTGCTTGTGGAAAGTTGGTATTCCTCTTTAGTCGAAGCCAGCGACTAAGCTCTCATCTCGCGTCGATTTGGGGTCCACAGAGCCCTTTCGTGTTGCTCCAGTGACCTCAGGATCACTCTAGACTTGAGACAGTGATCTTGGGTTTTCTCTGGAGTGCCATCAAGGAAATCAAGGCTCCTTTCACGTTTGATGTGGAACACGGAATTGCTCTGCACGCAGTGCAGGGGAATCGGGCCTCATCTCGCGGCGAGTGGTGAGTCTCATGGTTTTTCTCGAGTTGCGTCCGGAACCTGGAGTATATTCTCGAGTTACGACGGGGAGGGCCCCTCCAGACACGTGTTTGTTCAGCGACGTCAGGACTCCTGCCTAGGTGCGAGGGACACCTCGGGATTCTCCTCGAATCTTGGCATGGCAATTGGGACGCGTCTCAACGTGAGGCGGAAGACCCAGGGTCCCTTTCCACGTGCCACAGGGATCCTGGGACTCCTATCCATTTTCAAGAGGAGTCAGGCATTGTCTCCTTTGGAAACATTGATCTCCGTGGACCTCTCGAGTTTTCAAAGGATGTGAGGCCTCGGTCGCGATGAGGCGGAGAACTAGGTCTTTCTCTGTGGTCTCCACAGGGGATTCAGGCATCCCTTCTTCTTGGGAGATGCAAGACGAGCCTGCATTCAATTCACTGCAGCGATATCCGGCCTGACTTCGTGTCAGAGCATCTCAGTGTCCATTCCACTTGAGGCCACAAACTCAGGGACCCTCTCACATACCTGTTGCTGAGAGAAGCCTTCTCTTGAGGTGCTTGTGGAAAGTTGGTATTCCTCTTGAGTCGAAGCCAGGGACTAAGCTCTCATCTCGAGTTGATTTGGGTTCCACGGAGCCCTTTCGTGTTGCTACAGTGACCTCAGGATCCCTCTAGACTTGAGACAGTGATGTTGGGGTTTCTCTAGAGTGCCATCAAGGAAATCAAGGCTCCTTTCACTTTTGATGTGGAACACAGAATTCCTCTGCACGCAGAACAGGGGAATCGGGCCTCATCTCGCGGCGAGGGGGAAGGCTCATGATTTTTCTGGAGTTGCGGCAGGAACCTGGGGTATATTCTCGAGTTACGACGGGGAGGGCCCTTCCAGACACGTGTTTGTTCAGTGACGTCAGGAGTCCTGCCTAGGTGCAAGGGACAACTCGGGATTCTCCTCGAGTCTTGGCATGGCAATTGGGACGCGTCTCCACGTGAGGAGGGAGAAGCAGGGTCTTTTTCCACGTGCCACAGGGATCCTGTTACTCCTATCCATTTTCAAGAGGAGTCAGGCATCGTCTCCTTAGGAAGCATTGATCTCCGCGGACCTCTCGAGTTTTCAAAGATGTGATGCCTCCGGTCGCCATGAGAGGGAGAACTACGTCTTTCTCTGTGGTATCCACAGGGTATTCAGACATCCCTTCGTCTTGGGAGATGCAAGACGAGCCTGCATTCAATTCACTGCAGGGATATCCAGCCTTACTTCGAGTCAGAGCTTCTCGGTGTCCATTCCACTTGAATCCCCAACTCAGGGCACTCTCACATAACTTTATCTGAGAGAAGCCTCCTCTTGAGGTGCTTGTGGAAAGTTGCTATTCCTCTAGAGTCGAAGCCAATGAATAAGCTCTCATCACGAGTTGATTTGGGGTCCATGGACCCATTTCATGTTGCTACAGTGACCTCAGGATCCCTCTAGACTTGAGACAGTGATCTCCGGTTTTCTCTGGAGTGCCATCAAGGAAATCAAGGCTCCTTTCACGTTTGATGTGGAACACGGAATTGCTCTGCACGCAGTGCAGGGGAATCGGGCCTCATCTTGCGGCGAGGGGGAAGTCTCATGGTTTTTCTCGAGTTGCGGCCGGAACCTGGGGTATATTCTCGAGTTACGACGGGGAGGTCCGTTCCAGACACGTGTTTGTTCAGCGACGTCAGGACTCCTGCGTCGGTGCGAGGGACACCTCGGGATTCTCCTCGAGTCTTGTCATGGCAATTGGGACGCGTCTCCACGTGAGGCGGGAGATCCAGGGTCCCTTTCCATGTGCCACAGGGATCCTGGGACTCCTATCCATTTTCAAGAGGAGTCAGGCATCGTCTCCTTTGGAAGCATTGATCTCCGCGGACCTCTCGAGTTCTCAAAGGATGTGAGGACTCACGTCGCGATGAGGCGGAGAACAATGTCTTTCTCTATGGTCTCCACAGGGGATTCATACATCCCTTCTTCTTAGGAGATGCAAGACGAGCCTGCATTCAATTCACTGCAGGGATATCCGGCCTTTATTCGAATCAGTGCATCTCGGTGTCCATTACATTTGAGGCCACACACTCAGGGTCCCTCTCACATAAATGTAGCTGAGAGAAACCTCATCTTGAGGTCCTTGTGGAAAGTTGGTATTCCTCTTGAGTCGAAGCCAGGGAGTAAGCTCTCATCTCGAGTTGATTTGGGGTCCACGGAGCTCTTTCGTGTTGCTACAGTAACCTCAGGATCCCTCTAGACTTGAGACAGTGATCTTGGCTTTTCTCTGGAGTGCCATCAAGGAAATCAAGGCTCCTTTCACGTTTGATGTGGAACACGGAATTGCTCTGCACGCAGTGCAGGGGAATCGGGCCTCATCTCGCGGCGAGGGGGAATTCTCATGGTTTTCGTCGAGTTGCGGCCGGAACCTGGGGTATGTTCTCGAGTTACGACGGGGAGGGACCTTCCAGACACCTGATTGTTCAGCGACGTCAGGACTCCTGCCTAGGTGCGAGGCACAACTCGGGATTCTCCTCGAGTCTTGGCATGGCAATTGGGACGCGTCTCCACATGAGGCGGGAGACCCAGGGTCCCTTTCCACGTGCCACAGGGATCCTGGGACCCCTATCCATTTTCAAGAGGAGTCAGGCATCGTCTCCTTTGGAAGCATTGATCTCCGCACACCTCTCGATGTTTCAAAGGATGTGAGGCCTCAATTCGGGATGAGGCGGAGAACTAGGTCTTTCTCTGTGGTCTCCACAGTGAATTCAGACATCCCTTCCTCTTGGGAGATGCAAAACGAGCCTGCATTCAATTCACTGCAGGGATATCCGGCCTTACTTCGAGTCAGAGCATCACGCTATCCATTCGACTTGAGGCCACCAGCTCAGGGTCCCTCTCACATACCTGAAGGTGACAGAAGCCTCCTCTTGAGGTGCTTGTGGAAAGTTGGTATTCCTCTTGAGTCGAAGGCAGGGACGAAGCTCTCATCTCGAGTTGTTTGCGGCCCACGAAGCCCTTTCATGTTGCTACAGTGACCTCAGGATCCCTCTAGAATTCAGACAGTGATCTTGGGTTTTCTCTGGAGTGCCATCAAGGTAATCAAGGCTCCTTTCACGTTTGATGTGGAACACGGAATTGCTTTGCTCGCAGTGCAGGGGAATCGTGCCTCATCTTGCCGCGAGGGGGAAGTCTCATGGTTTTTCTCGAGTTGCGGCCGGAACCTGGGGTATATTCTGGAGTTACGACGGGGAGGGCCCTTCCAGACACGTGTTTGTTCAGCGACGTCAGGACTCCTGCCTAGGTGCGAGGGACACCTCGGGATTCTCCTCGAGTCTTGGAATGGCAATTGGGACCCGTCTCCACGTGAGGCGGGAGACCCAGGGTCCCTTTCCACGTGCCACAGGGATTCTGGGACTCCTATCCATTTTCAAGAGGAGTCAGGCATCGTCTCCTTTGGAAGCATTGATCTCCGTGGACCTCTCGAGTTTTCAAAGGATTAGAGGCCTCCGGTCGCGATGAGGCGGAGAACTAGGTTTTCTCTGTGGTCTCCACAGTGGATTCAGACATCCCTTCGTCTTGGGAGATGCAAGACGAGCCTGCATTCAATTCACAGCAGGGATATCCGGCCTTACTTCGAGTCAGAGCATCACAGTGTCCATTGCACTTGAGGCCACAAACTCAGGGTTTCTCTCACATACCTGTATCTCAGAGAAGCCTCCTCTTGAGGTGCTTGTGGAAAGTTGGTATTCCTCTAGAGTAGAAGCCATGGACGAAGCTCTCATCTCGAGTTGATTTGAGGTCCATGGAGCCCTTTCGTGTTCCTCCAGTGACCTCAGGATCCCTCTAGACTTGAGACAGTGATCTTGGGTTTTCTTTGGAGTGCCATCAAGGAAATCAAGTCTCCTTTATCGTCTGATGTGGAACACGGAATTGCTCTGCACGCAGTGCAGGGGAATCTGGCCTCATCTCACGGCGAGGGGGAAGTCTCATGGTTTTTCTCGAGAAGCGGCTGGAACCTGGGGTATATTCTCGAGTTACGACGGGGAGGGCCCTTCCAGACACGTGTTTGTTCAGCGACGTCAGGACTCCTGCCTAGGTGCAAGGGACACCTCGGGATTCTCCTCGAGTCTTGGCATGGCAATTGGGACCCGTCTCCACGTGAGGTGCGAGACCCAGTGTCCCTTTCCACGTGCCACAGGGATCCTGGGACTTCTATCCATTTGCAAGAGGAGTCAGGCATCGTCTCCTTTGGCAGTATTGATCTGAGCGAACCTCTCGAGTTTTCAAAGGATGTGAGGCCTCCGTTCGCGTTGAAGCGGAGGACTAGGTCTTTCTCTGTGGTCTCCACAGGGGATTCAGACATCCCTTTGTCTTGGGAGATGCAAGACGAGCCTGCATTCAATTCACTGCAGGGATATCCGGCCTTACTTCAAGTCAGAGCATCTCGGTGTCCATTCCACTTGAGGCCACAAACTCAGGGTCCCTCTCACATACCTGTAGCTGAGAGAAGCCTCCTCTTGAGGTGCTTGTGGAAAGTTGGTATTCCTCTTGAGTCGAAGCCAGGGACTAAGCTCTCTTCTCGAGTTGATTTGGGGACCACGGAGCACTTTCGTGTTGCTACAGTGACCTCAGATTCCCTCTAGACTTGAGACAGTGATCTTGGGTTTTCTCTGGAGTGCCATCAAGGAAATCAAGGCTCCTTTCACGTTTGATGTGGAACAAGGAATTGCTCTGCACGCAGTGTAGGGGAATCTGGCCTCATCTCACGGCGAGGGGGAAGTCTCATCTTTTTTCTCGAGAAGCGGCTGGAACCTGGGGAATATTCTCGAGTTACGACGGGGAGGGCCCTTCCAGACACGTGTTTGTTAAGCGACGTCAGGACTCCTGCCTAGGTGCGAGGGAAACCTCGCGATTCTCCTCGAGTCTTGGCATGGCAATTGGGACGCGTCTCCACGTGAGGCGGGAGACCCAGGGTCCCTTTCCACGTGCCACAAGGATCCTGGGACTCCTATCCATTTTCAAGAGGAGTCAGGCATTCTCCTTTGGAAGCATTGATCTCCGCGGACCTCTCGAGTTTTCAAAGGATGTGAGGCGTCCTGGTCGCGATGAGGCGGAGAACGAGGTCTTTCTCTGTGGTCTCCAGGGGGATTCAGACATCCCGTCGTCTTGGGAGATGCAAGACGAGCCTGCATTCAATTCACTGCAGGGATATCTGGCCTTACTTCGAGTCAGAGCATCTCCGTGTCCATTCCACTTGAGGCCACAAACTCAGGGTCCCTCTCACATACCTGTAGCTGAGAGAAGCCTCCTCTTGAGGTGCTTGTGGAAAGTTGGTATTCCTCTTGAGTCGAAGCCAGGGACTACGCTCTCATCTCGAGTTGATTTGGGGTCCACGGAGCCCTTTCCTGTTGCTACAGTGACCTCAGGATCCCTCTAGACTTCAGACAGCGATCTTGGGTTTTCTCTGGAGTGCCATCAAGGAAATCAAAGCTCCTTTCACGTTTGACGTGGAACACGGAATTGCTCTGCATGCAGTGCAGGGGAATCGGGCCTCATCTCACGGCGAGGGGGAAGTCTCATGGTTTTTCTCGAGTTGCGGCCGGAACCTGGTGTATGTTCTCGAGTTACGACGGGGAGGGCCCTTCCAGACACGTGTTTGTTCAGCGAAGTCAGGACTCCTGCCTAGGTGTGAGGCACAACTCGGGATTCTCCTCGAATCTTGGCATGGCAATTGGGACGCATCTCCACGTGAGGCGGGAGACCCAGGGTCCCTTTCCACGTGCCACAGGGATCCTGGGACTCCTATCCATTTTCAAGAGGAGTCAGGCATCGTCTCCTTTGGAAGCATTGATCTCCGCGGACCTCTCGAGTTTTCAAATGATGTGATGCCTCCGGTCGTGATGAGGCGGACTACTAGGTCTTTCTCTGTGGTCTCCACAGGGGATTCAGACATCCCTTCGTCTTGGGAGATGCAAGACGAGCCTGCATTCAATTCACTGCAGGGATATCCGGCCTTACTTCGAGTCAGAGCCTCACAGTGTCCATTGCACTTGAGGCCACAAACTCAGGGTTTCTCTCACATACCTGTATCTCAGAGAAGCCTCCTCTTGAGGTGCTTGTGGAAAGTTGGTATTCCTCTTGAGTCGAAGCCAGGGACGAAGCTCTCATCTCGAGTTGATTTAGGGTCAATGGAGCCCTTTCGTGTTGCTCCAGTGACCTCAGGATCCCTCTAGCCTTGAGACAGTGATCTTGGATTTTCTCTGGAGTGCCATCAAGGAAATCAAGGCTCCTTTCACGTTTGATGTGGAACACGGAATTGCTCTGCACGCAGTGAAGGGGAATCGGGCCTCATCTCGCGGCGAGGGGGAAGTCTCATTGTTTTTCTCGAGTTGCGGCTGGAACCTGGGGTATTTTCTCGAGTTTCGACGGGGAGGGCCCTTCCAGACACGTGTTTGTTCAGCGAAGTCAGGACTGCTGCCTAGGTGCGAGGGACACCTCGGGATTCTCCTCGAGTCTTGGCATGGCAATTGAGAGGCGTCTCCACGTGAGGCGGGAGACCCAAGGTCCCTTTCCACGTGACACAGGGATCCTGGGACTCCTATCCATTTTCAAGAGGAGTCAGGCATCGTCTCCTTTGGAAGCATTGATCTCCGTGGACGTCTCGAGTTTTCAAAGGATGTGACGCCTCCGGTCGTGATGAGGCGGAGAACTAGGTCTTTCTCTGTGGTCTCCACAGGGGATTCAGACATCCCTTCGTCTTGGGAGATGCAAGACGAGCCTGCATTCAATTCACTGCAGGGATATCCGGCCTTACTTCTAGCCAGAGCATCTCGGTGTCCATTCCACTTGAGGCCACAAACTCAGGGTCCTTCTCACATACCTGTAGCTGAGAGAAGCCTTCTCTTGAGGTGCTTGTGGAAAGTTGATATGACTCTTGAGTCGAAGCCAGGGACTAAGCTCTCATCTCGAGGTGATTTGGGGTCCACGGAGACCTTTTGTGTTGCTACAGTGACCTCAGGATCCCTCTAGACTTGAGACAGTGATCTTGGGTTTTCTCTGGAGTGCCATCAAGGAAATCAAGGCTCCTTTCACGTTTGATGTGGAACACGGAATTGCTCTGCACGCAGTGCAGGGGAATCGGGCCTCATCTCACGGCGAGGGGGAAGTCTCATGGTTTTTCTCGAGTTGCGGCCGGAACCTGGGGTATATTCTCGAGTTACGACGGGGAGGGCCCTTCCAGACACGTGTTTATTCAGCGACGTCAGGACCCCTGCCTAGGTTCGAGGGACACCTCGGGATTCTCCTCGAGTTTTGGCATGGCAATTGGGACGCGTCTCCACGTGAGGCGGGAGACCCAGGGTCCCTTTCCACGTGCCACAGGGATCCTGGGACTCCAATCCATTTTCAACATGAGTCAGGCATCGTCTCCTTTGGAATCATTGATCTCCACGGACCTCTCGAGTTTTCAAAGGATGTGAGGCCTCTGGTCGCGAGGAGGCGGAGAACTATGTCTTTCTCTGTGGTCTCCACAGGGGAATCAGACATCCCTTCGTCTTGGGAGATCAGAGACGAGCCTGCATTCAATTCACTGCAGGGATATCTGGCCTTAGTTCGAGTCAGAGCATCTCGGTGTCCATTCCACTTGAGGATACAAACTCAGGGTCCCTCTCACATACCTGTAGCTGAGAGAAGCCTCCTCTTGAGGTGCTTGTGGAAAGTTGGTATTCCCCTTGAGTCGAAGCCAGGGACTAAGCTCTCATCTCTAGTTGATTTAGGGTCCATAGAGCCCTTTCCTGTGGCTCCAGTGACCTCAGGATCCCTCTAGAATTGACACAGTGATCTTGGGTTTCTCTGGAGTGCCATCAAGGAAATCAAGGCTCCTTTCACGTTTGATGTGGAACACGGAATTGTGCTGCACGCAGTGCAGGGGAATCGAGCCTCATCTCGCGGCGAGGGGGATCTCTCATGTTTTTTCTCGAGTTGCGGCTGGAACCTGGGGTATATTCTCGAGTTACGACGGGGAGGGCCCTTCCAGACACGTGTTTGTTCAGCGACGTCAGGACTCCTGCCTAGGTGCGAGGGACACCTCGGGATTCTCCTCGAGAATTGGCATGGCAATTGGGACGCGTCTCCACGTGAGGCGGGAGACACAGGGTCCCTTTCGACGTGCCACAGGGATCCTGGGACTCCTATCCATTTTCAAGAGTACTCAGGCATCGTCTCCTTTGGAAGCATTGATCTCCGCGGACCTCTCGAGTTTTCAAAGGATGTGAGGCCTCCGGTCGCGATGAGCCGGAGATCTAGGTCTTTCTCTGTGGTCTCCACAGGGGATTCAGATATCCCTTCCTCTTGGGAGATGCAAGACGAGCCTGCATTCAATTCACTGCAGGGATATCCGGCCTTACTTCGAGTCAGAGCATCTCGGAGTCTATTCCACTTGAGCCCACAAACTCAGGGTCCCTCTCACATACCTGTAGCTGAGAGAAGCCTCCTCTTGAGGTGCTTGTGGAAAGTTGGTATTCCTCTTGAGTCGAAGCCAGGAACTAAGCTCTAATCTCGAGTTGATTTGGGGTCCACGGAGCCCTTTCGTGTTGCTACAGTGTCGTCAGGATCCCTCTAGACTTGAGACAGTGATCTTGGGTTTTCTCTGTAGTGCCATCAAGGAAATCAAGTCTCCTTTCACGTTTGTTGTGGAACATGGAATTGCTCTGCACGCAGTGCAGGGGAATCGGGCCTCATCTCACTGCGAGGGGGAAGTCTCATGGTTTCTCTCGAGTTGCGGCTGGAACCTGGGGTATATTCTCGAGTTAAGACGGTTAGGACCCTTCCAGATACGTGTTTGTTCAGCGACGTCAGGACTCCTGCCTAGGTGCGAGGGGCACCTCGGAATTCTCCTCGAGTCTTGGCATGGCAATTGGGACGCATCTCCACGTGAGGCGGGAGACCCAGGATCCCTTTCCACGTGCCACAGGGATCCTGGGACTCCTATCCATTTCAAGAGGTGTCAGGCATCGTCTCCTTTGGAAGCATTGATCTGCGCGGACCGCTCGAGTTTTCAAAGGATGTGAGGCCTCCGGTCACGATGAGGGGGAGGACTAGGTCTTTCTCTGTGGTCTCCACAGGGGATTCAGACATCCCTTCGTCTTGGGAGATGCAAAACGAGCCTGCATTCAACTCACTGCAGCGATATCCGGCCTGACTTCGAGTCAGAGCATCTCGGTGTCCATTCCACTTGAGGCCACAAACTCAGGGTCTCTCTCACATACCTGTAGCTGAGAGAAGCCTCCTCTTGAGGTGCTTGTGGAAAGTTAGTATTCCTCTGGAGTCGAAGCCAGGGACTAAGCTCTCATCTCGAGTCGATTTGGGGTCCACGGAGCCCTTTCGTGTTGCTCCAGTGACCTCAGGATCCCTCTAGACTTGAGACAGTGATCTTGGGTTTTCTCTGGAGTGCCATCAAGGAAATCAAGGCTCCTTTCACGTTTGATGTGGAACACGGAATTGCTCTCCAGGCAGTGCAGGGGAATCGGGCCTCATCTTGCGGCGAGGGGGAAGTCTCATGGTTTTTCAAGAGTTGCGGCCGGAACCTGGGGTATATTCTCGAGTTACGACGGGGAGGTTCCTTCCAGACACGTGTTTGTTCAGCGACGTCAGGACTCGGGCCTAGGTGCGAGGGACACCTAGAGATTCTCCTCGAGTCTTGGCATGGCAATTGGGACGCGTCTCCACGTGAGGCGGGAGACCCAGGGTCCCTTTCCACGTGCCACAGGGATCCTGGGACTCCTATCCATTTCAAGAGGAGTCAGGCATCGTCTCCTTTGGAAGCATTGATCTGCGCGGACCGCTCGAGTTTTCAAAGGATGTGAGGCCTCCGGTCGCGATGAGGCGGAGGACTAGGTCTTTCTCTGTGGTCTCCACAGGGGATTCAGACATCCCTTCTTCTTGGGAGATGCAAGACGAGCCTGCATTCAATTCACTGCAGCGATATCCGGCCTGATTTCGAGTCAGAGCATCTCGGTGTCCATTCCACTTGAGGCCACAAACTCAGGGTCTCTCTCACATACCTGTAGCTGAGAGAAGCCTCCTCTTGAGGTGCTTGTGGAAAGTTCGTATTCCTTTTGAGTCGAAGCCAGGGACTAAGCTCTCATCTCGAGTCGATTTGGGGTACACGGAGCCCTTTCGTGTTGCTACAGTGACCTCAGGATCCCTCTAGACTTGAGACAGTGATCTTGGGTTTTCTCTGGAGTGCCATCAAGGAAATCAAGGCTCCTTTCACGTTTGATGTGGAACACGGAATTGCTCTGCACGCAGTGCAGGGGAATCGGGCCTCATCTCGCGGCGAGGGGGAAGTCTCATGTTTTTTTTCGAGTTGCGGCCGGAACCTGGGGTATATTCTCGAGTTACGACGGGGAGGGCCCTTCCAGACACGTGTTTGTTCAGCGAAGTCAGGACTCCTGTCTAGGTGCAAGGGACACCTCGGGATTCTCCTCGAGTCTTGGCATGGCAATTGGGACGCGTCTCCACGTGAGGCGGGAGACCCAGGGTCCCTTTCCACTTGCCACAGGGATCCTGGGACTCCTATCCATTTTCAAGAGGAGTCAGGCATCGTCTCCTTGGGAAGCATTGATCTCGACGGACCTCTCGAGTTTTCAAAGAATGTGAGGCCTTCGGTCGCGATGAGTCGGAGAACTAGGTCTTTCTCTGTGGTCTCCACAGGGGATTCAGACATCACTTCGTCTTGGGAGATGCAAGACGAGCCTGCATTCAATTCACTGCAGGGATATCCGGCCTTACTTCACGTCAGAGCATCTCGGTGTCCATTCCACTTGAGGCCACAAACTCAGGGTCCCTCTCACATACCTGCAGCTGAGAGATGCCTCCTCTTGAGGTGCTTGTGTAAAGTTGGTATTCCTCTTGAGTTGAAGCCAGGGACTAAGCTCTCATCTCGAGTTGATTTGGGGTCCTTGGAGCCCTTTCCTGTTGCTACAGTGTCCTCAGGATCCCTCTAGACTTGAGACAGTGATCTTGGGTTTTCTCAGGAGTGCCATCAATAAAAGCAGGGCTCCTTTCACGTTTGATGTCAATCACGGAATTGTGCTGCACGCAGTGCAGGGGAATCGGGCCTCATCTCGCGGCGAGGGGTAAGTCTCATGGTTTTTCTCGAGTTTCGGCCGGAACCTGGGGTATATTCTCTAGTTATGACGGGGAGGGCCCTTCCAGACACGTGTTTGTTCAGCGACGTCAGGACTCCTGCCTAGGTGCGAGGGAGACCTCGGGATTCTCCTCGAGTCTTGGCATGGCAATTGGGACGCATCTCCACATGAGTCGGAAGACCCAGTGTCCCTTTCCACGTGCCACAGGGATCCTGGGACTTCTATCCATTTTCAAGAGGAGTCAGGCATCGTCTCCTTTGGAAGCATTGATCTCCGCGGACCTCTCGAGTTTTCAAAGTATGTGAGGCCTCCGGTCGCGATGAGTCGGAGAACTAGGTCTTTCTCTGTGGTCTCCACAGGGGATTCAGACATCCCTTCGTCTTGGGAGATGCAAGGCGAGCCTGCATTCAATTCACTGCAGGGATATCCGGCCTTACTTCGAGTCAGAGCATCTCCGTGTCCATTCCACTTGAGGCCACAAACTCAGGGTCCCTCTCACATACCTGTAGCTGAGAGAAGCCTCCTCTTGAGGTGCTTGTGGAAAGGTGCTATTTCTCTTGAGTCGAAGCCAGCGACGAAGCTCTCATCTCTAGTTGATTTGGGGTCCACGGAGCCCTTTCGTGTTGCTACAGTGACCTCAGGATCCCTCTAGACTTGATACAGTGATCTTGGGTTTTCTCTGGAGTGCCATCAAGGAAATCAACGCTCCTTTCACGTTTGATGTGGAACACGGAATTGCTCTGCACGCAGTGCAGGGGAATCGGGCCTCATCTCGCGGCGAGGGGGATCTCTCATGGTTTTTCTCGAGTTGCGGCTGGAACCTGGGGTATATTCTCGAGTTACGACGGGGAGGGCCCTTCCAGACACGTGTTTGTTCAGCGACGTCAGGACTCCTGCCTAGGTGCGAGGGACACCTCGGGATTCTCCTCGAGAATTGTCATGGCAATTGGGACGCGTCTCCACGTGAGGCGGGAGACACAGGGTCCCTTTCGACGTGCCACAGGGATCCTGGGACTCCTATCCATTTTCAAGAGTACTCAGGCATCGTCTCCTTTGGAAGCATTGATCTCCGCGGACCTCTCGAGTTTTCAAAGGATGTGAGGCCTCCGGTCGCGATGAGCCGGAGATCTAGGTCTTTCTCTGTGGTCTCCACAGGGGATTCAGATATCCCTTCCTCTTGGGAGATGCAAGACGAGCCTGCATTCAATTCACTGCAGGGATATCCGGCCTTACTTCGAGTCAGAGCATCTCGGAGTCTATTCCACTTGAGCCCACAAACTCAGGGTCCCTCTCACATACCTGTAGCTGAGAGAAGCCTCCTCTTGAGGTGCTTGTGGAAAGTTGGTATTCCTCTTGAGTCGAAGCCAGGAACTAAGCTCTAATCTCGAGTTGATTTGGGGTCCACGGAGCCCTTTCGTGTTGCTACAGTGTCGTCAGGATCCCTCTAGACTTGAGACAGTGATCTTGGGTTTTCTCTGTAGTGCCATCAAGGAAATCAAGTCTCCTTTCACGTTTGTTGTGGAACATGGAATTGCTCTGCACGCAGTGCAGGGCAATCGGGCCTCATCTCGCTGCGAGGGGGAAGTCTCATGGTTTTTCTCGAGTTGCGGCTGGAACCTGGGGTATATTCTCGAGTTAAGACGGTTAGGACCCTTCCAGATACGTGTTTGTTCAGCGACGTCAGGACTCCTGCCTAGGTGCGAGGGGCACCTCGGAATTCTCCTCGAGTCTTGGCATGGCAATTGGGACGCATCTCCACGTGAGGCGGGAGACCCAGGATCCCTTTCCACGTGCCACAGGGATCCTGGGACTCCTATCCATTTCAAGAGGTGTCAGGCATCGTCTCCTTTGGAAGCATTGATCTGCGCGGACCGCTCGAGTTTTCAAAGGATGTGAGGCCTCCGGTCGCGATGAGGGGGAGGACTAGGTCTTTCTCTGTGGTCTCCACAGGGGATTCAGACATCCCTTCGTCTTGGGAGATGCAAAACGAGCCTGCATTCAACTCACTGCAGCGATATCCGGCCTGACTTCGAGTCAGAGCATCTCGGTGTCCATTCCACTTGAGGCCACAAACTCAGGGTCTCTCTCACATACCTGTAGCTGAGAGAAGCCTCCTCTTGAGGTGCTTGTGGAAAGTTAGTATTCCTCTTGAGTCGAAGCCAGGGACTAAGCTCTCATCTCGAGTCGATTTGGGGTCCACGGAGCCCTTTCGTGTTGCTCCAGTGACCTCAGGATCCCTCTAGACTTGAGACAGTGATCTTGGGTTTTCTTTGGAGTGCCATCAAGGAAATCAAGGCTCCTTTCACGTTTGATGTGGAACACGGAATTGCTCTCCAGGCAGTGCAGGGGAATCGGGCCTCATCTTGCGGCGAGGGGGAAGTCTCATGGTTTTTCAAGAGTTGCGGCCGGAACCTGGGGTATATTCTCGAGTTACGACGGGGAGGTTCCTTCCAGACACGTGTTTGTTCAGCGACGTCAGGACTCGGGCCTAGGTGCGAGGGACACCTAGAGATTCTCCTCGAGTCTTGGCATGGCAATTGGGACGCGTCTCCACGTGAGGCGGGAGACCCAGGGTCCCTTTCCACGTGCCACAGGGATCCTGGGACTCCTATCCATTTCAAGAGGAGTCAGGCATCGTGTCCTTTGGAAGCATTGATCTGCGCGGACCGCTCGAGTTTTCAAAGGATGTGAGGCCTCCGGTCGCGATGAGGCGGAGGACTAGGTCTTTCTCTGTGGTCTCCACAGGGGATTCAGACATCCCTTCTTCTTGGGAGATGCAAGACGAGCCTGCATTCAATTCACTGCAGCGATATCCGGCCTGATTTCGAGTCAGAGCATCTCGGTGTCCATTCCACTTGACGCCACAAACTCAGGGTCCCTCTCCCATACCTGTAGCTGAGAGAAGCCTCGTCTTGAGGTGCTTGTGGAAAGTTGCTATTCCTCTTGAGTCGATGCCAGGGACTAAGCTCTCATCTCGAGTTGATTTGGGGTCCACTGAGCCCATTCGTGTTGCTCCAGTGACCTCAGGATCCCTCTAGACTTGAGACAGTGATCTTGGGTTTTCTCTGGAGTGCCATCAAGGAAATCAAGGCTCCTTTCACCTTTGATGTGGAACACGGAATTGCTCTGCACGCAGTGCAGGGGAATCAGGCCTCATATCGCGGCGAGGAGGAAGTCTCATGGTTTTTCTCGAGGTGCGGCCGGAACCTGGGGTATATTCTCGAGTTACGACGGGGAGGGCCCTTCCAGACACGTGTTTGTTCAGCGACGTCAGGACTCCTGCCTAGGTGCGAGGGACACCTCGCGATTCTCCTCGAGTCTTGGCATGGCAATTGGGACGCGTCTCCACATGAGGCGGGAGACCCAGGGTCCCTTTCCACGTGCCACAGGGATCTAGGGACTCCTATCCATTTTCAAGAGGAGTCAGGCATCGTCTCCTTTGGAAGCATTGATATCCGTGGATCTCTCGAGTTTTCAAAGGATGTGAGGACTCCGGTCGCGATGAGGCGGAGAACTAGGTCTTTCTCTGTGGTCTCCACAGGGGATTCAGACATCCCTTCGTCTTGGGAGATGCAAGACGAGCCTGCATTCAATTCACTGTTGGGATATCCGGCCTTACTTCGAGTCAGAGCATCTCAGTGTCCATTCCACTTGAGGCCACAAACTCAGGGTTTCTCTCAGATACCTGTAGCTGAGAGAAGCCTCCTCTTGAGGTGCTGGTGGAAAGTTGGTATTCCTCTTGAGTCGAAGCCAGGGACTAAGCTCTCATCTCGAGTTGATTTGGGGTCCACGGAGCCCTTTCGTGTTGCTCCAGTGACCTCAGGATCCCTCTAGACTTGAGACAGTGATCTTGGGTTTTCTCTGGAGTGCCATCAAGGAAATCAAGGCTCCGTTCACATTTGAAGTGGAACAAGGAATTCCTCTGCACGCAGTGTAGGGGAATCGGGCCTCATCTCGCAGCGAGGGGGCAGTCTCATGGTTTTTCTCGATTTGCGGCCGGAACCTGTGGTATTTTCTCGAGTTACGACGGGGAGGGCCCTTCCAGACACGTATTTGTTCAGCGACGTCAGAACCAATGCCTACGTTCGATGGACACCTCGGTATCTCCCCGAGGCTTGGCATGGCAATTGGGACGCGTCTTCACGTGAGGCGGGAGACCTAGGGTCCCTTTCCACGTGCCACAGGGATCCTGGGACTCCTATCTATTTTCAAGAGGAGTCAGGCATCGTCTCCTTTGGAAGCATTGATCTCCGCGGACCTCTCGAATTTTCAAAGGATGTGAGGCCTTTGGTCGCGATGAGGTGGAGAAATAGTTCTTTCTCTGTGGTCTCCACAGGGGATTCAGACATCCCTTCATCTTGGGAGATGAAAGACGAGCCTGCTTTCAATTCACTGCAGAGATATCTGGCCTTACGTCGAGTCCGAGCATCCCGGTGTCCATTCCACTTGAGGCCAAAAACTCAGGGTCCCTCTCACATACCTGTAGCTGAGAGAAGCCTCCTCTTGAGGTGCTTGTGAAAAGTTGGTATTCCTCTTGAATCGAAGCCAGGGACTAAGCTCTCATCTCGAGTTTACTTGGTTTCCACGGAACCCTTTCGTGTTGCTCCAGTGACCTCAGGATCCCTCTAGACTTGAGACAGTGATCTTGGGGTTTCTCTGGAGTGCCATCAAGGAAATCAAGGCTCCTTTCATGTTTGATGTGGAACACGGAATTGCTCTGCACGCAGTGCAGGGGAATTGGGCCTCATCTCATGGCGAGGGGGAAGTCTCATATTTTTTCTCGAGTTGCGGCCGGAACCTGGGGTATATTCTCGAGTTACGACGGGGAGGGCCCTTCCAGACATGTGTTTGTTCAGCGACGTCAGGACTCCTGCCTAGGTTTGATGGACACCTCGGGATTCTCCCCGCGGCTTGGCATAGGAATTGGGACGCGTCTCCAGGTGAGGCGGGAGACCCAGTGTCCCTTTCCACGTGCCACAGGGATCCTGGGACTCCTATCCATTTTCAAGAGGAGTCAGGCATCGTTTCCTTTGGAAGCATTGATCTCCTCGGACCTCTCCAGTTTTGAAAGGATGTGAGGCCTCCGGTCGCGATGAGGCGGAGAACTAGGTCTTTCTCTGTGGTCTCCACAGGGGATTCAGACATCCCTTCGTCTTGGGAAATGCAAGACGAACCTGCATTCAATTCACTGCAGGGATATCCGGCCTTACTCCGAGTCAGAGCATCTCAGTGTCCATTCCACTTGAGGCCACAAACTCAGGGTCCCTCTCACATACCTGGAGCTGAGAGAAGCCTCCTCTTGAGGTGCTTGTGGAAAGTTGGTATTCCTCTTGAGTCGAAGCCAGGGACTAAGCTCTCATCTCGAGTTGATTTGGTTTCCACGGAGCCCTTTCGTGTTGCTCCAGTGACCTCAGGATCCCTCTAGACTTGAGACAGGGATCTTGGGTTTTCTCTGGAGCGCCATGAAGGAAATCAGGCTCCTTTCACGTTTGATGTGGAACAAGGAATTGCTCAGCACGCAGTGCAGGGGAATCGGGCCTCATCTCGTGGCGAGGTGGAAGTCTCATGGTTTTTCTCTAGTTGCGGCCGGAACCAGGGGTATATTCTCGAGTTACTACGGGGAGGGCCCTTCCAGACACGTGTTTGTTCAGCGACATCAGGACTCCTGCCTAGGTGCGAGGGACACCTCGGGATTCTCCTCGAGTCTTGGCATGGCAATTGGGACGCGTCTCCACGTGAGGCGGGAGACCCAGGGTCCCTTTCCACGTGCCACAGGGATCCTGGGACTCCTATCCATTTTCATGAGGAGTCAGGCATCGTCTCCTTTGGAAGCATTGATCTCCGTGGACCTCTCGAGTTTTCAAAGATGTGAGGCCTCCGGTCGCGATGAGGCGGAGGACTAGGTCTTTCTCTGTGGTCTCCACAGGGCATTCAGACATCCCTTCGTCTTGGGAGATGCAAGACGAGCCTGCATTCAATTCACTGCAGGGATGTCCGGCCTTACTTCGAGTCAGACCATCTCGGTGTCCATTCCACTTGAGGCCACAAACTCAGGGTTTCTCTCAGATACCTGTAGCTGAGAGAAGCCTCCTCTTGAGGTGCTGGTGGAAAGTTGGTATTCCTCTTGAGTCGAAGCCAGGGACTAAGCTCTCATCTCGAGTTGATTTGGGGTCCACGGAGCCCTTTCGTGTTGCTCCAGTGACCTCAGGATCCCTCTAGACTTGAGACAGTGATCTTGGGTTTTCTCTGGAGTGCCATCAAGGAAATCAAGGCCCCTTTCACGTTTGATGTGGAACACGGAATTGCTCTGCACGCAGTGCAGGGGAATCGGGCCTCATCTCGCGGCGAGGGGGAAGTCTAATGGTTTTTCTCGAGTTGCGGCCGGAACCTGGGTTATATTCTCGAGTTACGACGGGGAGGGCCCTTCCAGACACGTGTTTGTTCAGCGAAGTGAGGAATCCTGCTTAGGTGCGAGGGACACCTCGGGATTCTCCTCGAGTATTGGCATGGCAATTGGAACGCGTCTCCACGTGAGGCGGGAGACCCAGGGTCCCTTTCCACGTTCCACAGGCCTCCTGGGACTCCTATCCATTTTCAAGAGAAGTCAGGCATCGTCTCCTTTGGAAGCATTGATATCTGCGGACCTCTCGAGTTTTCAAATGATGTGAGGCCTCCGGTCGCGATGAGGCGGAGAACTAGGTCTTTCTCTGTGGTCTCCACAGGTGATTCAGACATCCCTTCATCTTGGGAGATAAAAGACGAGCCTGCATTCAATTCACTGCAGGGATATCCGGCCTTACTTCGAGTCAGAGCATCTCGGTGTCCATTCCACTTGAGGCCACAAACTCAGGGTCCCTCTCACATACCTGTAGCTGAGAGAAGCCTCCTCTTGTGTTGCTTGTGGAAAGTTGGTATTCTTCCTGGGTCGAAGCCAGGGACTAAGCTCTCATCTCGAGTTGATTTAGGGTCCACGGAGCATTTTCGTATTGCTCCAGTTACCTCAGGATCGCTCTAGACTTGAGACAGTGATCTTGGGTTTTCTCTGGAGTGCCATCAAGGAAATCAAGGCTCCGTTCACATTTGATGTGGAACACGGTATTGCTCTGCACGCAGAGCCCGGAATCGGGCCTCATCTCGGGGCGAGGGGGAAGTCTCATGGTTTTTCTTGAGTTGCGGACGGACCCTGGGGTATATTCTCGAGTTAGAAGGGAAGGGCCCTTCCAGACACGTGTTTGTTCAGCGACGTCAGGACTCCTGCCTAGGTGCTAGGGGCACATCGGTATTCTCTTCGAGTCTTGGCATGGCAATTGGGACGCGTCTCCACGTGAGGCGGGAGACCAAGGGTCCCTTTCCAAGTTCCACAGGAGTCCTGGAACTCCTATCCATTTTCAAGAGGAGTCAGGCATCGTCTCCTTTGGAAGCATTGATCTCCGTGGACCTCTAGAGTTTTCAAAGGATGTGAGGCCTCTGGCCGCGATGAGGCTGAGAACTAGGTCTTTCTCTGTAGTCTCCACAGGGGATTCAGACATCCCTTCGTCTTGGGAGATGCAAGACGAGCCTGCATTCAATTCACTGCAGGGGTATCCGGCCTTACTTCGAGTCAGAGTATCTCGGTGTCCATTCCACTTGAGGCCACAAACTCAGGGTCCCTCTCCCATACCTGTAGCTGAGAGAAGCCTCGTCTTGAGGTGCTTGTGGAAAGTTGGTATTCCTCTTGAGTCGATGCCAGGGACTAAGCTCTCATCTCGAGTTGATTTGGGGTCCACTGAGCCCATTCGTGTTGCTCCAGTGACGTCAGGATCCCTCTAGACTTGAGACAGTGATCTTGGGTTTTCTCTGGAGTGCCATCAAGGAAATCAAGGCTCCTTTCACCTTTGATGTGGAACACGGAATTGCTCTGCACGCAGTGCAGGGGAATCAGGCCTCATATCGCGGCGAGGAGGAAGTCTCATGGTTTTTCTCGAGGTGCGGCCGGAACCTGGGGTATATTCTCGAGTTACGACGGGGAGGGCCCTTCCAGACACGTGTTTGTTCAGCGACGTCAGGACTCCTGCCTAGGTGCGAGGGACACCTCGGGATTCTCCTCGAGTCTTGGCATGGCAATTGGGACGCGTCTCCACATGAGGCGGGAGACCCAGGGTCCCTTTCCACGTGCCACAGGGATCTAGGGACTCCTATCCATTTTCAAGAGGAGTCAGGCATCGTCTCCTTTGGAAGCATTGATATCCGTGGATCTCTCGAGTTTTCAAAGGATGTGAGGACTCCGGTCGCGATGAGGCGGAGAACTAGGTCTTTCTCTGTGGTCTCCACAGGGGATTCAGACATCCCTTCGTCTTGGGAGATGCAAGACGAGCCTGCATTCAATTCACTGTTGGGATATCCGGCCTTACTTCGAGTCAGAGCATCTCAGTGTCCATTCCACTTGAGGCCACAAACTCAGGGTTTCTCTCAGATACCTGTAGCTGAGAGAAGCCTCCTCTTGAGGTGCTGGTGGAAAGTTGGTATTCCTCTTGAGTCGAAGCCAGGGACTAAGCTCTCATCTCGAGTTGATTTGGGGTCCACGGAGCCCTTTCGTGTTGCTCCAGTGACCTCAGGATCCCTCTAGACTTGAGACAGTGATCTTGGGTTTTCTCTGGAGTGCCATCAAGGAAATCAAGGCTCCGTTCACATTTGAAGTGGAACAAGGAATTCCTCTGCACGCAGTGTAGGGGAATCGGGCCTCATCTCGCAAGGAGGGGGCAGTCTCATGGTTTTTCTCGATTTGCGGCCGGAACCTGTGGTATTTTCTCGAGTTACGACGGGGAGGGCCCTTCCAGACACGTATTTGTTCAGCGACGTCAGAACCAATGCCTACGTTCGATGGACACCTCGGTATCTCCCCGAGGCTTGGCATGGCAATAGGGACTCGTCTTCACGTGAGGCGGGAGACCTAGGGTCCCTTTCCACGTGCCACAGGGATCCTGGGACTCCTATCTATTTTCAAGAGGAGTCAGGCATCGTCTCCTTTGGAAGCATTGATCTCCGCGGACCTCTCGAATTTTCAAAGGATGTGAGGCCTTTGGTCGCGATGAGGTGGAGAAATAGTTCTTTCTCTGTGGTCTCCACAGGGGATTCAGACATCCCTTCATCTTGGGAGATGAAAGACGAGCCTGCTTTCAACTCACTGCAGAGATATCTGGCCTTACGTCGAGTCCGAGCATCCCGGTGTCCATTCCACTTGAGGCCAAAAACTCAGGGTCCCTCTCACATACCTGTAGCTGAGAGAAGCCTCCTCTTGAGGTGCTTGTGGAAAGTTGGTATTCCTCTTGAATCGAAGCCAGGGACTAAGCTCTCATCTCGAGTTTACTTGGTTTCCACGGAACCCTTTCGTGTTGCTCCAGTGACCTCAGGATCCCTCTAGACTTGAGACAGTGATCTTGGGGTTTCTCTGGAGTGCCATCAAGGAAATCAAGGCTCCTTTCATGTTTGATGTGGAACACGGAATTGCTCTGCACGCAGTGCAGGGGAATTGGGCCTCATCTCATGGCGAGGGGGAAGTCTCATATTTTTTCTCGAGTTGCGGCCGGAACCTGGGGTATATTCTCGAGTTACGACGGGGAGGGCCCTTCCAGACATGTGTTTGTTCAGCGACGTCAGGACTCCTGCCTAGGTTTGATGGACACCTCGGGATTCTCCCCGCGGCTTTGCATAGGAATTGGGACGCGTCTCCAGGTGAGGCGGGAGACCCAGTGTCCCTTTCCACGTGCCACAGGGTCCTGGGACTCCTATCCATTTTCAAGAGGAGTCAGGCATCGTTTCCTTTGGAAGCATTGATCTCCTCGGACCTCTCCAGTTTTGAAAGGATGTGAGGCCTCCGGTCGTGATGAGGCGGAGAACTAGGTCTTTCTCTGTGGTCTCCACAGGGGATTCAGACATCCCTTCGTCTTGGGAAATGCAAGACGAACCTGCATTCAATTCACTGCAGGGATATCCGGCCTTACTCCGAGTCAGAGCATCTCGGTGTCCATTCCACTTGAGGCCACAAACTCAGGGTCCCTCTCACATACCTGTAGCTGAGAGAAGCCTCCCCTTGAGGAGCTTGTGGAAAGTTGGTATTCCTCTTGAGTCGAAGCCAGGGACTAAGCTCTCATTTCGAGTTGATTTGGTTTCCACGGAGCCCTTTCGTGTTGCTCCAGTGACCTCAGGATCCCTCTAGACTTGAGACAGGGATCTTGGGTTTTCTCTGGAGCGCCATGAAGGAAATCAGGCTCCTTTCACGTTTGATGTGGAATAAGGAATTGCTCAGCACGCAGTGCAGGGGAATCGGGCCTCATCTCGTGGCGAGGTGGAAGTCTCATGGTTTTTCTCTAGTTGCGGCCGGAACCAGGGGTATATTCTCGAGTTACTACGGGGAGGGCCCTTCCAGACACGTGTTTGTTCAGCGACATCAGGACTCCTGCCTAGGTGCGAGGGACACCTCGGGATTCTCCTCGAGTCTTGGCATGGCAATTGGGACGCGTCTCCACGTGAGGCGGGAGACCCAGGGTCCCTTTCCACGTGCCACAGGGATCCTGGGACTCCTATCCATTTTCATGAGGAGTCAGGCATCGTCTCCTTTGGAAGCATTGATGTCCGTGGACCTCTCGAGTTTTCAAAGATGTGAGGCCTCCGGTCGCGATGAGGCGGAGGACTAGGTCTTTCTCTGTGGTCTCCACAGGGCATTCAGACATCCCTTCGTCTTGGGAGATGCAAGACGAGCCTGCATTCAATTCACTGCAGGGATATCCGGCCTTACTTCGAGTCAGACCATCTCGGTGTCCATTCCACTTGAGGCCACAAACTCAGGGTACCTCTCACATCCATGTAGCTGAGAGAAGCCTCTTCTTGAGGTACTTGTGGAAACTTGGTATTCCTCTTGAGTCGAAGACAGGGACTAAGCTCTCATCTCGAGTTGATTTGGGGTCCACGGAGCCCTTTCGTGTTGCTCCAGTGACCTCAGGATCCCTCTAGACTTCAGACAGTGACTCTGGGTTTTCTCTGGAGTGCCATCAAGAAATGAAGGTTCCTTTCACTTTTGATGTGGAACACGGAATTGCTCTGCATGCAGTGCAGGGGAATCAGGCCTCATCTCGCGGCGAGGGGGAAGTCTCATGGTTTTATTCGAGTTGCGGCCGGAACCTGGGGTATATTCTCGAGTTACGATGGGGAGGGCCCTTCCAGACACGTGTTTGTTCAGCGACGTCAGGACTCCTGCCTAGGTGCGAGGGACACCTCGGGATTCTCCTCGAGTCTTGGCATGGCAAATGGGACGCGTCTCCACGTGAGGCGGGAGACCCAGGTTCCCTTTCCACGTGCCACAGGGATCCTGAGCCTCCTATCCATTTTCAAGAGGAGTCAGGCATCGACTCCTTTGGAAGCATTGATCTCCGCAGACCTCTCGAGTTTTCAAAGGATGTGAGGCCTCCGGTCGCGATGAGGCAGAGAACTAGGTCTTTCTCAGTGGTCTCCACAGGAGATTCAGACATCCCTTCGTCTTGGGAGATGGAAGACGAGCCTGCATTCAATTCACTGCAGAGATATTCGGCCTTACTTCGAGTCAGAGCATCTCGGTGTCCATTCCACTTGAGGCCACAAATTCAGGGTCCCAGTCACATACCTGTAGCTGAGAGAAGCCTCCACTTGAGGTGCTTGTGGAAAGTTGGTATGCCTCTTGAGTCGAAGCCAGGGACTAAGCTCTCATCTCGAGTTGATTTGGGGTCCAGGAGCCGTTTCGTGTTGCTATAGTGACCTCAGGATCCCTCTAGACTTGAGAGAGTAATCTTGGGTATTCTCTGGAGTGCCATCAAGGAAATCAAGGCTCCTTTCACGTTTGATGTGGAACACGGAATTGCTCTGCACGCAGTGCAGGGGAATCGGGCTTCATCTCGCGGCAAGGGGGAAGTCTCCTGGTTTTTCTCGAGTTGCGGCCGGAACCTGGGGTACATTCTCGAGTTACGACCGGGAGGGCCCTTCCAGACACGTGTTTGTTCAGCGACGTCAGGAATCCTGTCTACGTGCGAGGGACTCCTCGGGATTCTCCTCGAGTCTTGGCATGGCAATTGGGACGCGTCTCCACGAGAGGCGGGAGACCCAGGGTCCCTTTCCACGTGCCACAGGGATCCTGGGACTCCGATCCATTTGCAAGAGGAGTCAGGCATCGTCTCCTTTGGAAGCATTGATCTCTGCGGACCTCTCGAGTTTTCAAAGGATGTGAGGCCTCCAGTCGCGATGAGGCAGAGAACTAGGTCTTTCTCTCTGGTCTCAACAGGGGATTCAGACATCCCTTCGTCTTGGAGATGCAAGACGATCCTGCATTCAATTCACTGCAGGGATAAGCGGCCTTACTTCGAGTCAGAGCATCTCGTTGTTCATTCACTTGAGGCCACAAATTCAGGGTCCCTCTCACATACCTGTAGCTGAGAGAAGCCTCCTCTTGAGGTGCTTGTGGAATGTTGGTATTCCTCTTGAGTCGAAGCCAAGGACTAAGCTCTCATCTCGAGTTGATTTGGGGTCCACGGATCCCTTTCGTGTTGCTCCAGTGACCTCAGGATCCCTCTAGCCTTGAGACAGTGATCTTGGGTTTTCTCTGGAGTGCCATCAAGGAAATCAAGGCTCCTTTCACGTTTGATGTGGAACACGGAATTGCTCTGCAAGCAGTGCAGGGTAATTGGGACTCTTCTCGCTGCGAGGGTGAAGCCTCATGGTTTTTCTCGAGATGCGGACGGAACCTGGGGTATATTCTCGAGTTACGACGGGGAGGGCCCTTCCAGACACGTGTTTGTTCAGCGACGTCAGGACTCCTGTCTAGGTGCGAGGGACACCTCGCGATTCTCCACGAGTCTTGGCATGGCAATTGGGACGCGTCTCCCCGTGAGGCGGGAGACCCAGTATCCCTTTCCACGTGCCACAGGGTCCTGGGACTCCTATCCATTTTCAAGAGGAGTCAGGCATCGTTTCCTTTGGAAGCATTGATCTCCTCGGACCTCTCCAGTTTTGAAAGGATGTGAGGCCTCCGGTCGTGATGAGACGGAGAACTAGGTCTTTCTCTGTGGTCTCCACAGGGGATTCAGACATCCCTTCGTCTTGGGAAATGCAAGACGAACCTGCATTCAATTCACTGCAGGGATATCCGGCCTTACTCCGAGTCAGAGCATCTCGGTGTCCATTCCACTTGAGGCCACAAACTCAGGGTCCCTCTCACATACCTGTAGCTGAGAGAAGCCTCCCCTTGAGGAGCTTGTGGAAAGTTGGTATTCTTCTTGAGTCGAAGCCAGGGACTAAGCTCTCATTTCGAGTTGATTTGGTTTCCACGGAGCCCTTTCGTGTTGCTCCAGTGACCTCAGGATCCCTCTAGACTTGATACAGGGATCTTGGGTTTTCTCTGGAGCGCCATGAAGGAAATCAGGCTCCTTTCACGTTTGATGTGGAACAAGGAATTGCTCAGCACGCAGTGCAGGGGAATCGGGCCTCATCTCGTGGCGAGGTGGAAGTCTCATGGTTTTTCTCTAGTTGCGGCCGGAACCAGGGGTATATTCTCGAGTTACTACGGGGAGGGCCCTTCCACTCACGTGTTTGTTCAGCGACATCAGGACTCCTGCCTAGGTGCGAGGGACACCTCGGGATTCTCCTCGAGTCTTGGCATGGCAATTGGGACGCGTCTCCACGTGAGGCGGGAGACCCAGGGTCCCTTTCCACGTGCCACAGGGATCCTGGGACTCCTATCCATTCTCATGAGGAGTCAGGCATCGTCTCCTTTGGAAGCATTGATCTCCGTGGACCTCTCGAGTTTTCAAAGATGTGAGGCCTCCGGTCGCGATGAGGCGGAGGACTAGGTCTTTCTCTGTGGTCTCCACAGGGCATTCAGACATCCCTTCGTCTTGGGAGATGCAAGACGAGCCTGCATTCAATTCACTGCAGGGATATCCGGCCTTACTTCGAGTCAGACCATCTCGGTGTCCATTCCACTTGAGGCCACAAACTCAGGGTTTCTCTCAGATACCTGTAGCTGAGAGAAGCCTCCTCTTGAGGTGCTGGTGGAAAGTTGGTATTCCTCTTGAGTCGAAGCCAGGGACTAAGCTCTCATCTCGAGTTGATTTGGGGTCCACGGAGCCCTTTCGTGTTGCTCCAGTGACCTCAGGATCCCTCTAGACTTGAGACAGTGATCTTGGGTTTTCTCTGGAGTGCCATCAAGGAAATCAAGGCCCCTTTCACGTTTGATGTGGAACACGGAATTGCTCTGCACGCAGTGCAGGAGAATCGGGCCTCATCTCGCGGCGAGGGGGAAGTCTCATGGTTTTATTCGAGTTGCGGCCGGAACCTGGGTTATATTCTCGAGTTACGACGGGGAGGGCCCTTCCAGACACGTGTTTGTTCAGCGAAGTGAGGAATCCTGCCTAGGTGCGAGGGACACCTCGGGATTCTCCTCGAGTATTGGCATGGCAATTGGAACGCGTCTCCACGTGAGGCGGGAGACCCAGGGTCCCTTTCCACGTTCCACAGGCCTCCTGGGACTCCTATCCATTTTCAAGAGAAGTCAGGCATCGTCTCCTTTGGAAGCATTGATATCTGCGGACCTCTCGAGTTTTCAAAGGATGTGAGGCCTCCGGTCGCGATGAGGCGGAGAACTAGGTCTTTCTCTGTGGTCTCCACAGGTGATTCAGACATCCCTTCATCTTGGGAGATAAAAGACGAGCCTGCATTCAATTCACTGCAGGGATATCCGGCCTCACTTCGAGTCAGAGCATCTCGGTGTCCATTCCACTTGAGGCCACAAACTCAGGGTCCCTCTCACATACCTGTAGCTGAGAGAAGCCTCCTCTTGTGTTGCTTGTGGAAAGTTGGTATTCTTCCTGGGTCGAAGCCAGGGACTAAGCTCTCATCTCGAGTTGATTTAGGGTCCACGGAGCATTTTCGTATTGCTCCAGTTACCTCAGGATCGCTCTAGACTTGAGACAGTGATCTTGGGTTTTCTCTGGAGTGCCATCAAGGAAATCAAGGCTCCGTTCACATTTGATGTGGAACACGGTATTGCTCTGCACGCAGAGCCCGGAATCGGGCCTCATCTCGGGGCGAGGGGGAAGTCTCATGGTTTTTCTTGAGTTGCGGACGGACCCTGGGGTATATTCTCGAGTTAGAAGGGAAGGGCCCTTCCAGACACGTGTTTGTTCAGCGACGTCAGGACTCCTGCCTAGGTGCTAGGGGCACATCGGTATTCTCTTCGAGTCTTGGCATGGCAATTGGGACGCGTCTCCACGTGAGGTGGGAGACCAAGGGTCCCTTTCCAAGTTCCACAGGAGTCCTGGAACTCCTATCCATTTTCAAGAGGAGTCAGGCATCGTCTCCTTTGGAAGCATTGATCTCCGTGGACCTCTAGAGTTTTCAAAGGATGTGAGGCCTCTGGCCGCGATGAGGCTGAGAACTAGGTCTTTCTCTGTAGTCTCCACAGGGGATTCAGACATCCCTTCGTCTTGGGAGATGCAAGACGAGCCTGCATTCAATTCACTGCAGGGGTATCCGGCCTTACTTCGAGTCAGAGTATCTCGGTGTCCATTCCACTTGAGGCCACAAACTCAGGGTCCCTCTCCCATACATGTAGCTGAGAGAAGCCTCGTCTTGAGGTGCTTGTGGAAAGTTGGTATTCCTCTTGAGTCAATGCCAGGGACTAAGCTCTCATCTCGAGTTGATTTGGGGTCCACTGAGCCCATTCGTGTTGCTCCAGTGACCTCAGGATCCCTCTAGACTTGAGACAGTGATCTTGGGTTTTCTCTGGAGTGCCATCAAGGAAATCAAGGCTCCTTTCACCTTTGATGTGGAACACGGAATTGCTCTGCACGCAGTGCAGGGGAATCAGGCCTCATATCGCGGCGAGGAGGAAGTCTCATGGTTTTTCTCGAGGTGCGGCCGGAACCTGGGGTATATTCTCGAGTTACGACGGGGAAGGCCCTTCCAGACACGTGTTTGTTCAGCGACGTCAGGACTCCTGCCTAGGTGCGAGGGACACCTCGGGATTCTCCTCGAGTCTTGGCATGGCAATTGGGACGCGTCTCCACATGAGGCGGGAGACCCAGGGTCCCTTTCCACGTGCCACAGGGATCTAGGGACTCCTATCCATTTTCAAGAGGAGTCAGGCATCGTCTCCTTTGGAAGCATTGATATCCGTGGATCTCTCGAGTTTTCAAAGGATGTGAGGACTCCGGTCGCGATGAGGCGGAGAACTAGGTCTTTCTCTGTGGTCTCCACAGGGGATTCAGACATCCCTTCGTCTTGGGAGATGCAAGACGAGCCTGCATTCAATTCACTGTTGGGATATCCGGCCTTACTTCGAGTCAGAGCATCACAGTGTCCATTCCACTTGAGGCCACAAACTCAGGGTTTCTCTCAGATACCTGTAGCTGAGAGAAGCCTCCTCTTGAGGTGCTGGTGGAAAGTTGGTATTCCTCTTGAGTCGAAGCCAGGGACTAAGCTCTCATCTCGAGTTGATTTGGGGTCCACGGAGCCCTTTCGTGTTGCTCCAGTGACCTCAGGATCCCTCTAGACTTGAGACAGTGATCTTGGGTTTTCTCTGGAGTGCCATCAAGGAAATCAAGGCTCCGTTCACATTTGAAGTGGAACAAGGAATTCCTCTGCACGCAGTGTAGGGGAATCGGGCCTCATCTCGCAGCGAGGGGGCAGTCTCATGGTTTTTCTCGATTTGCGGCCGGAACCTGTGGTATTTTCTCGAGTTACGACGGGGAGGGCCCTTCCAGACACGTATTTGTTCAGCGACGTCAGAACCAATGCCTACGTTCGATGGACACCTCGGTATCTCCCCGAGGCTTGGCATGGCAATTGGGACGCGTCTTCACGTGAGGCGGGAGACCTAGGGTCCCTTTCCACGTGCCACAGGGATCCTGGGACTCCTATCTATTTTCAAGAGGAGTCAGGCATCGTCTCCTTTGGAAGCATTGATCTCCGCGGACCTCTCGAATTTTCAAAGGATGTGAGGCCTTTGGTCGCGATGAGGTGGAGAAATAGTTCTTTCTCTGTGGTCTCCACAGGGGATTCAGACATCCCTTCATCTTGGGAGATGAAAGACGAGCCTGCTTTCAATTCACTGCAGAGATATCTGGCCTTGGGTCGAGTCCGAGCATCCCGGTGTCCATTCCACTTGAGGCCAAAAACTCAGGGTCCCTCTCACATACCTGTAGCTGAGAGAAGCCTCCTCTTGAGGTGCTTGTGGAAAGTTGGTATTCCTCTTGAATCGAAGCCAGGGACTAAGCTCTCATCTCGAGTTTACTTGGTTTCCACGGAACCCTTTCGTGTTGCTCCAGTGACCTCAGGATCCCTCTAGACTTGAGACAGTGATCTTGGGTTTTCTCTGGAGCGCCATCAAGAAATGAAGGTTCCTTTCACTTTTGATGTGGAACACGGAATTGCTCTGCATGCAGTGCAGGGGAATCAGGCCTCATCTCGCGGCGAGGGGGAAGTCTCATGGTTTTATTCGAGTTGCGGCCGGAACCTGGGGTATATTCTCGAGTTACGATGGGGAGGGCCCTTCCAGACACGTGTTTGTTCAGCGACGTCAGGACTCCTGCCTAGGTGCGAGGGACACCTCGGGATTCTCCTCGAGTCTTGGCATGGCAATTGGGACGCGTCACCACGTGAGGCGGGAGACCCAGGTTCCCTTTCCACGTGCCACAGGGATCCTGAGCCTCCTATCCATTTTCAAGAGGAGTCAGGCATCGACTCCTTTGGAAGCATTGATCTCCGCAGACCTCTCGAGTTTTCAAAGGATGTGAGGCCTCCGGTCGCGATGAGGCGGAGAACTAGGTCTTTCTCTGTGGTCTCCACAGGTGATTCAGATATCCCTTCGTCTTGGGAGATGCAAGGCGAGCCTGCATTCAATTCACTGCAGGGATATCCGGCCTTACTTCGAGTCAGAGCATCTCGGTGTCCATTCCACTTGAGGCCACAAACTCAGGGTCCCTCTCACATACCTGTAGCTGAGAGAAGCCTCCTCTTGAGGTGCTTGTGGAAATTTGTATTCCTCTTGAGTCGAAGCCAGGGACTAAGCTCTCATCTCGTGTTGATTTGGGCTCCACGGAGCCCTTTCGTGTTGATACAGTGACCTCAGGATCCCTCTAGACTTGAGACAGTGATCTTGGGTTTTCTCTGGAGTGCCATCAAGGAAATCAAGGCTCCTTTCACGTTTGATGTGGAGCACGGAATTGCTCTGCACGCAGTGCAGGGGAATCGGGCCTCATCTCACGGCGAGGGGGAAGTCTCATGGTTTTTCTCGAGATGCGGCCGGAACCTGCGGTATATTCTCGAGTTACGACGGCGAGGGCCCTTCCAGACACGTGTTTGTTCAGCGACGTCAGGACTCATGCCTAGGTGTGAGGGACACCTCGGTATTCTCCTCGAGTCTTGGCATGGCAATTGGGACGCGTCTCCACGTGAGGCGGGAGGCCCAGGGTCCCTTTCCACGTGCCACAGGGATCCTGGGACTCCTATCCATTTTCAAGAGGAGTCAGGCATCCTCTCCTTTGGAAGCATTGATCTCCGCGGACCTCTCGAGTTTTCAAAGGATGTGAGGCCTCCGGTCGCGATGAGGCGGAGAACTAGGTCTTTCTCTGTGGTCTCCACAGGGGATTCAGACATCCCTTCGTCTTGGGAGATGCAAGACAAGCCTGCATTCAATTCACTGCAGGGATATCCGGCCTTACTTCGAGTCAGAGAATCTATGTGTCCATTCCACTTGAGGCCACAAACTCAGGGTCCCTCTCACATACCTTTAGCTGAGAGAAGCCTCCTCTTGTGGTGATTGTGGAAAGTTGGTATTCCTCTTGAGTCCAAGACAGGGACTAAGCTCTCATCTCGATTTGATTTGGGGTCCACGGAGCCCTTTCGTGTTGCTCCAGTAACCTCAGAATCCCTCTAGACTTGAGACAGTGATCTTAGGTTTTCTCTGGAGTGCCATCAAGGAAATCAAGGCTCCGTTCACATTTGATGTGGAACACGGAATTGCTCTGCACGCAGTGCACGGAATCGGGCCTCATCTCGGGGCGAGGGGGAAGTCTCATGGTTTTACTCGAGTTGCCACCGGACCCTGGGGTATATTCTCGAGTTACGACGGGGAGGGCCCTTCCAGACACGTGTTTGTTCAGAAACGTCAGGACTCCTGCCTAGGTGCGAGGGACACCTCGGAATTCTCCACGAGTCTTGGCATGGCAATTGGGACGCGACTCCACGTGAGGCGGGAGACCCAGGGTCACTTTCCACGTGCCACAGGGATCCTGGGACTCCTATCCATTTTCAAGAGGAGTCAGGCATTGTCTCCTTTGGAAGCATTGATATCCGCGGACCTCTCGAATTTTCAAAGGATGTGAGGCCTCCGGTAGCGAAGAGGCGGAGAACTAGTTCTTTCTCTGTGGTCTCCAGAAGGGATTCAGAGATCCCTTCGTCTTGGGAGATGAAAGGCAAGCCTGCTTTCAATTCACTGCAGGGATATGCGGCCTTAATTCGAGTCAGAGCATCTCGGTGTCCATTCCACTTGAGGCCACAAACTCCGGGTCCCTCTCACATACCTGTAGCTGAGAGAAGCCTCCTCTTGAGGTGCTTGTGGAAAGTTGGTATTCCTCTTGAGTCGAAGCCAGGGACTAAGCTCTCATCTCGAGTTGATTTGGGCTCCACGGAGCCCTTTCGTGTTGATACAGTGACCTCAGGATCCCTCTAGACTTGAGACAGTGATCTTGGGTTTTCTCTGGAGTGCCATCAAGGAAATCAAGGCTCCTTTCACGTTTGATGTGGAACACGGAATTGCTCTGCACGCAGTGCAGGGGAATCGGGCCTCATCTCACGGCGAGGGGGAAGTCTCATGGTTTTACTCGAGTTGCCACCGGACCCTGGGGTATATTCTCGAGTTACGACGGGGGTTTCCCTTCCAGACACGTGTTTGTTCAGCGACGTCAGACCCATGCCTAGGTTCGATGGACACCTCGGTATTTTCCCCGCGGCTTGGCATGGCAATTGGGACGCGTCTCCAGGTGAGGCGGGAGACCCAGTGTCCCTTTCCACGTGCCACAGGGTCCTGGGAATCCTATCCATTTTCAAGAGGAGTCAGGCATCGTTTCCTTTGGAAGCATTGATCTCCTCGGACCTCTCGAGTTTTCAAAGGATGTGAGGCCTCCAGTCGCGATGTGGCGAGAACTAGGTCTTTCTCTGTTGTCCCCACAGTTGATTCAGACATCCCTTCGTCTTGGGAGATGGAAGAGGAGCCTGCATCCAATTCACTGCAGGGATATCTGTCCTTACTTCGAGTCAGAGCAATTCGGTGTCCATTCCACTTGAGGCCAGAAACTCATGGTCCCTCTCACATACCTTTAGCTGAGAGAAGCCTCCTCTTGACGTGCTTGTTGAAAGTTGGTATTCCACTTGATTTGAAGCCAGGGACTAAGCTCTAATCTCGAGTTGATTTGGGGTCCACGGAGCCCTTTCGTGTTGCTCCATTGACCTCAGGATCCCTCTATACTTGAGACAGTGATCTTGGGTTTTCTCTGGAGTGCCATCAAGGAAATCAAGGCTCCTTTCACGTTTGATGTGGAACACGGAATTGCTCTGCATGCAGTGCAGGGGAATCGGGCCTCATGTTGTGACGAGAAGAAGTCTCATGGTTTTTCTCGAGATGCGGCCGGAACCTGCGGTATATTCTCGAGTTACGACGGCGAGGGCCCTTCCAGACACGTGTTTGTTCAGCGACGTCAGGACTCATGCCTAGGTGCGAGGGACACCTCGGGATTCTCCTCGAGTCTTGGCATGGCAATTGGGACGCGTCTCCAAGTGAGGCGGGAGACCCAGGGTCCCTTTCCACGTGCCACAGGGATCCTGGGACTCCTATCCATTTTCAAGAGGAGTCAGGCATCGTCTCCTTTGGAAGCATTGATCTCCGCGGACCTCTCGAGTTTTCAAAGAATGTGAGGCCTCCGGTCGCGATGAGGCGGAGAACTAGGTCTTTCTCTGTGGTCTCCACAGGGGATTCAGACATCCCTTCGTCTTGGGAGATGCAAGACAAGCCTGCATTCAATTCACTGCAGGGATTTCCGGCCTTACTTCCAGTCAGAGAATCTATGTGTCCATTCCACTTGAGGCCACAAACTCAGGGTCCCTCTCACATACTTGTAGCTGAGAGAAGCCTCCTCTTGAGGTGCTTGTGGAAAGTTGGTATTCCTCTTGAGTCGAAGCCAGGGACTAAGCTCTCATCTCGAGTTGATTTGGGATACACGGAGCCCTTTGGTGTTGATCCAGTTACCTCAGGATCCCTCTAGACTTGAGACAGTGATCTTGGGTTTTCTCTGGAGTGCCATCAAGGAAATCAAGGCTCCGTTCACATTTGATGTGGAACACGGAATTGCTCTGCACGCAGTGCACGGAATCGGGCCTCATCTCGGGGCGAGGGGGAAGTCTCATGGTTTTTTCGAGTTGCGGCCGGAACCTGGGGTATATGCTCGAGTTACGACGGGGAGGGCCCTTCCAGACACGTGTTTGTTCAGCAACGTCAGGACTCCTGCCTAGGAGCAAGGGACACCTCGGGATTCTCCTCGAGTCTTGGCATGGCATTTGGGACGCGTCTCCACGTGAGGCGGGAGACCCAGGGTCCCTTTCCACTTGCCACAGGGATCCTGGGACTCCTATCCATTTCAAGAGGAGTCAGGCATCCTTTCCTTTGGAAGCATTGATCTCCGCGGACCTCTCGAATTTTCAAAGGATGTGAGGCCTCCCGTCGCGATGAGGCGGAGAACTAGGTCTTTCTCTGTGGTCTCCACAGGGGATTCAGACATCCCTTCGTCTTGGGAGATGCAAGACGAGCCTGCATTCAATTCACTGCAGGGATATCCGGCCTTACTTCCAGTCAGAGCATCTCGGTGTCCAGTCCACTTGAGGCCACAAACTCAGGGTCCCTCTCACATACCTGTAGCTGAGAAAAGCCTCCTCTTGAGGTGCTTGTGGAAAATTGGTAATCCTCTTGAGTCGAAGCGAGACACTAAGCACTCATCTCGAGTTGATTTGAGGTCCACGGAGCCCTTTCGTGTTGCTCCAGTGACCTCAGGATCCCTCTAGAATTGAGACAGTGATCTTGGGTTCTCTCTGGAGTGCCATCAAGGAAATCAAGGCTCCTTTCACGTTTGATGTGGAATACGGAATTACTCTGCACGCAGTGCAGGGTAATCGGGCCTCATCTCGCGGCGAGGGGGAAGTCTCATTGTTTTTCTCGAGTTGCGGCTGGAACCTGGGGTATATTCTCGAGTTACCACGGGGAGGGCCCTTCCAGACACGTGTTTGTTCAGCGACGTCAGGACTCCTGCCTAGGTGCGAGGGACACCTCGGGATTCTCCTCGAGTCTTGGCATGGCAATTGGGACGCGGCTCCACGTGAGGCAGGAGACCCAGGATCCCTTTCCACGTGCCACAGGGATCCTGGGACTCCTATCCATTTTCAAGAGGAGTCAGGCATCGTCTCCTTTGGAAGCATTGATCTCCGCGGACCTCTCGAGTTTTCAAAGGATGTGAGTATTCCGGTCGCAATGTGGCGAGAACTAGGTCATACTCTGTGGTCTCCACAGGGGATTCAGACATCCCTTCGTCTTCGGAGATGCAAGACGAGCCTGCATTCAATTCACTGCAGGGATATCCGGCCTTACTTCGAGTCAGAGCATCTCGGTGTCCATTCCACTTGAGGCCACAAACTCAGGGTCCCTCTCACATACCTGTAGCTGAGAGAAGCCTCCTCTTGAGGTGCTTGTGTTATGTTGGTATTCCTCTTGAGTCGAATCCATGGACTAAGGTCTCATCTCAAGGTGATTTGTGGTCCACGGAGCCCTTTCGTGTTGCTACAGTGACCTCAGGATCCCTCTAGACTTGAGACAGTGATCTTGGGTTTTCTCTGGAGTGCCATCAAGGAAATCAAGGATCCTTTCACGTTTGATGTGGAACACGGAATTGTTCCGCACGCAGTGCAGGGGAATCGGGCCTCATCTCGCGGCGAGGGGGAAGTCTCATGGTTTTTCTCGAGTTGCAGCCAGAACCTGGGGTATATTCTCGAGTTACGACGGGGAGGGCACTTCCAGACACGTGTTTGTTCAGCGAAGTCAGGACTCCTGCCTAGGTGCGAGGGACACCTCGGTATTCTCCTCGAATCTTGGCATGGCAATTGGGAAGCGTCTCCACGTGAGGCGGGAGACCCAGGGTCCCTTTCCACGTGCCACAGGGATCCTGGGACTCCTATCCATTTTCAAGAGGAGTCAGGCATTGTCTCCTTTGAAAGCATTGATATCCGCGGACCTCTCGAATTTTCAAAGGATGTGAGGCCTCCGGTCGCGAAGAGGCCGAGAACTAGTTCTTTCTCTGTGGTCTCCAGAAGGGATTCAGAGATCCCTTCGTCTTGGGAGATGAAAGGCAAGCCTGCTTTCAATTCACTGCAGGGATATGCGGCCTTACTTCGAGTCAGAGCATCTCGGTGTCCATTCCACTTGAGGCCACAAACTCCGGGTCCCTCTCACATACCTGTAGCTGAGAGAAGCCTCCTCTTGAGGTGCTTGTGGAAAGTTGATATTCCTCTTGAGTCGAAGCCAGGGACTAAGCTCTCATCTCGAGTTGATTTGGGCTCCACGGAGCCCTTTCGTGTTGATACAGTGACCTCAGGATCCCTCTAGACTTGAGACAGTGATCTTGGGTTTTCTCTGGAGTGCCATCAAGGAAATCAAGGCTCCTTTCACGTTTGATGTGGAACACGGAATTGCTCTGCACGCAGTGCAGGGGAATCGGGCCTCATCTCACGGCGAGGGGGAAGTCTCATGGTTTTTCTCGAGTTGCGGCCGGAACCTGGGGTATATTCTCGAGTTACGACGGGGAGGTCCCTTCCAGACACGTGTTTGTTCAGCGACGTCAGACCCATGCCTAGGTTCGATGGACACCTCGGTATTCTCCCCGCGGCTTGGCATGGCAATTGGGACGCGTCTCCAGGTGAGGCGGGAGACCCAGTGTCCCTTTCCACGTGCCACAGGGTCCTGGGAATCCTATCCATTTTCAAGAGGAGTCAGGCATCGTTTCCTTTGGAAGCATTGATCTCCTCGGACCTCTCGAGTTTTCAAAGGATGTGAGGCCTCCAGTCGCGATGTGGCGAGAACTAGGTCTTTCTCTGTTGTCTCCACAGTTGATTCAGACATCCCTTCGTCTTGGGAGATGGAAGAGGAGCCTGCATCCAATTCACTGCAGGATATCTGTCCTTACTTCGAGTCAGAGCATCTCGGTGTCCATTCCACTTGAGGCCAGAAACTCATGGTCCCTCTCACATACCTGTAGCTGAGAGAAGCCTCCTCTTGACGTGCTTGTTGAAAGTTGGTATTCCACTTGAGTTGAAGCCAGGGACGAAGCTCTAATCTCGAGTTGATTTGGGGTCCACGGAGCCCTTTCGTGTTGCTCCATTGACCTCAGGATCCCTCTATACTTGCTACAGTGATCTTGGGTTTTCTCTGGAGTGCCATCAAGGAAATCAAGGCTCCTTTCACGTTTGATGTGGAACACGGAATTGCTCTGCACGCAGTGCAGGGGAATCGGGCCTCATGTTGTGGCGAGAAGAAGTCTCATGGTTTTTCTCGAGATGCGGCCGGAACCTGTGGTATATTCTCGAGTTACGACGGCGAGGGCCCTTCCAGACACGTGTTTGTTCAGCAACGTCAGGACTCATGCCTAGGTGCGAGGGACACCTCGGGATTCTCCTCGAGTCTTGGCATGGCAATTGGGACGCGTCTCCAAGTGAGGCGGGAGACCCAGGGTCCCTTTCCACGTGCCACAGGGATCCTGGGACTCCTATCCATTTTCAAGAGGAGTCAGGCATCGTCTCCTTTGGAAGCATTGATCTCCGCGGACCTCTCGAGTTTTCAAAGGGTGTGAGGCCTCCGGTCGCGATGAGGCGGAGAACTAGGTCTTTCTCTGTGGTCTCCACAGGGGATTCAGACATCCCTTCGTCTTCGGAGATGCAAGACGAGCCTGCATTCAATTCACTGCAGGGATATCCGGCCTTACTTCGAGTCAGAGCATCTCGGTGTCCATTCCACTTGAGGCCACAAACTCAGGGTCCTTCTCACATACCTGTGGCTGAGAGAAGCCAACTCTTCAGGGGCTTGTGGATAGTTGGTATTCCTCTTGAGTTGAAGCCAGGGACTAAGCTCTCATCTCGAGTTGATTTGGTGTCCACGGAGCCCTTTCGTGTTGCTACAGTGACCTCAGGATCCCTCTAGACTTGAGACAGTGATCTTGGGTTTTCTCTGGAGTGCCATCAAGGAAATCAAGGCTCCTTTCACGTTTGATGTGGAACACGGAATTGCTCTGCACGCAGTGCAGCGGAATCGGGCCTCAGCTCGCGGCGAGGGGGAAGTCTCATGGTTTTTCTCGAGTTTCGGCCGGAACCAGGGGTATATTCTCGAGTTACGACGGGGAGGGCCCTTCCTGACACGTGTTTGTTCAGCGACGTCAGGACTCCTGCCTAGGTGCGAGGGACACCTCGGGATTCTCCTCGAGTCTTGGCATGGCAATTGGGACGCCTCTCCACGTGAGGCGGGAGACCCAGGGTCCCTTTCCACGTGCCACAGGGATCCTGGGACTCCTATCCATTTTCAAGAGGAGTCAGGCATCGTCTCCTTTGGAAGCATTGATCTCCAGGGACCTCTCGAGTTTTCAAAGGATGTGAGGCCTCCGGTCGTGTTGAGGCGGAGGACTAGGTCTTTCTCTGTGGTCTCCACAGGGGATTCAGACATCCCTTCGTCTTGGGAGATGCAAGACGAGCCTGCATTCAATTCACTGCAGGGATATCCTGCCTTACTTCGAGTCAGAGCATCTCTGTGTCCATTCCACTTGAGGCCCCAAACTCAGGGTCCCTCTCACGTAGCTGTACCTGAGAGAAGCCTCCTCTTGAGGTGCTTGTGGAAAGTTAGTATTCTTCTTCAGTCGAAGCCAGGGACTAAGCTCTCATCTCGAGTTGATTTGGGGTGCACGGAGCCCTTTCATGTTGCTCCAGTGACCTCATGATCGCTCTAGACTTGAGACAGTGATCTTGGGTTTTCTCTGGAGTGCCATCAAGGAAATCAAGGCTCCTTTCACGTTTGATGTGGAACATGGAATTGCTCTGCACGCTGTGCAGGGGAATCGGGCCTCATCTCGCGGCGAGGGGGAAGTCTCATGGTTTTTCTCGAGTTGCGGCCGGAACCTGGGGTATATTCTCGAGTTACGACGGGGAGGGCCCTTCCAAACACGTGTTTGTTCAGCGACGTCAGGACTCCTGCCTAGGTGCGAGGGACACCTCGGGATTCTCCTCGATTCTTGGCATGGCAATTGGGACGCGTCTTCATGTGAGGCGGGACACCCAGGGTCCCTTTCCACGTGCCACAGGGATCCGGGGACTCCTATCCATTTTCAAGAAGAGTCAGGCATCCTCTCCTTTGGAAGCATTGATCTCCGCGGATCTCTCGAGTTTTGAAAGGATGTGAGGCCTCCTGTCGCGATGAGGCGGAGGACTAGGTCTTTCTCTGTCGTCTCCACAGGGGATTCAGACATCCCTTCGTCTTGGGAGATGCAAGACGAGGCTGCATTCAATTCACTGCAGGGATATCCGGCCTTACTTCGAGTCAGAGCATCTCTGTGTCCATTCCACTTGAGGCCACAAACTCAGGGTCCCTCTCACATACCTGTAGCTGAGAGAAGCCTCCTCTTGAGGGGCTTCTGGAAAGTTGGTATTCCTCTTGAGTCGAAGCCAGGGACTAAGCTCTCATCTCGAGTTGATTTGGGGTCCACGGAGCCCTTTCGTGTTGCTCCAGTGACCTCAGGATCCCTCTAGACATGAGACAGTGATCTTGGGTTTTCTCTGGAGTGCCATCAAGGAAATCAAGGCTCCTTTCACGTTTGATGTGGAACACGGAATTGCTTTGCAAGCAGTGCAGGGGAATCGGGCCTCATCTCGCGGCGAGGGGGAAGTCTCATGGTTTTTCTCGAGTTGCTACCGGAACCTGGGGTATATTCTCGAGTTACGACGGGGAGGGCCCTTCCAGACACGTGTTTGCTCAGCGACGTCAGGACTCCTGCCTAGGTGCGAAGGACACCTCATGATTCTCCTCGAGTCTTGGCATGGCAATTGGGACGCGTCTCCACGTGAAGCGGGAGACCCAGGATCCCCTTCCACGTCGACAGGGATCCTGGGACTCCTATCCATTTTCAAGAGGAGTCAGGCATCGTCTCCTTTGGAAGCATTGATCTCTGCAGACCTCTCGAGTTTTCAAAGGATGTGAGGCCTCCGGTCGCGATGAGGCGGAGAACTAGGTCTTTCTCTCTGGTCTCCACAGGGGATTCATACATCCCTTCGTCTTGGGAGATTCAAGACGAGCCTGCATTCACTTCACTGCAGGGATATCCGGCCTTACTTCGAGTCAGAGCATCTCGGTGTCCATTCCACTTGAGGCCACAAACTCAGGGTCCCTCTCACATACCTGTAGCTTAGAGAAGCCTCCTCTTGAGGTGCTTGTGGCAAGTTGGTATTCCTCTTCAGTCGAAGCCAGGGACTAAGCTCTCATCTCGAGTTGATTTGGGTTCCACGGAGAAATTTCGTGTTGCTCCAGTGACCTCAGGATCCCTCTAGCCTTGAGACAGTGATCTTGGGTTTTCTCTGTAGTGCCATCAAGGAAATCAATGCTCCTTTCACGTTTGATGTGGAACACGGAATTGCTCTGCACGCAGTGCAGGGGAATTGGGGCTCTTCTCATGGCGAGGGGGAAGTCTCATGGTTTTTCTCTAGTTGCGGCCGGAATTGGGGTATATTCTCGAGTTACGACGGGGAGGGCCCTTCCAGACACGTGTTTGTTCAGCGACGTCAGGACTCCTGCCTAGCTGCCAGGGACAACTCGGGATTCTCCTCGAGTCTTGGCATGGCAATTGGGACGCGTCTCCACGTGAGGCGGGAGACCCAGGGTCCCTTTCCAAGTGCCACAGGGATCCTGGGACTCCTATCCATTTTCAAGAAGAGTCAGGCATCGTCTCCTTTGGAAGCATTGATCTCCGCGGACCTCTCGAGTTTTCAAAGGATGTGAGGCCTCCGGTCGCGATGAGGCTGAGAACTAGGTCTTTCTCTGTGGTCTCCACAGGGGATTCAGACATCCCTTCATCTTGGGAGATGCAAGACGAGCCTGCATTCAATTCACTGCAGGGATATCCGGCGTTACTTCGAGTCAGAGTATCACGGTGTCCATTCCACTTGAGTCCACAACCTCAGGGTCCCTCTCACATACCTGTAGCTGAGAGAAGCCTCCTCTTGAGGGGCTTGTGGAAAGTTCGTATTCCTCTTGAGACGAAGCCAGGGACTAAGATCTCATCTCGAGTTGATTTGGGGTCCATGGAGCCCTTTCGTGTTACTCCAGTGACCTCAGGATCCCTCTAGACTTGAGACAGTGATCTTGGGTTTTCTCTGGAGTGCCATCAAGGAAATCAAGGCTCCTTTCACGTTTGATGTGGAACACGGAATTGCTCTGCACGCAATGTAGGGGAATCGGGCCTCATCTCGCGGCGAAGGGGAAGTCTCATGGTTTTCCTTGAGTTGCGGCCGGAACCTGGGGTATATTATCGAGTTACGACGGGGAGGGCCCTTCCAGACACGTGTTTGTTCAGCGATGTCAGGACTCCTGCCTAGGTGCGAGGGACACCTCGGGATTCTCCTCGAGACTTGGCATGGCAATTGGGACGCGTCTACACGTGAGGCGGGAGACCCAGGGTCCCTTTCCACGTGCCACAGGGATCCTGGGACTCCTATCCATTTTCAAGAAGAGTCAGGCATCGTCTCCTTTGGAAGCATTGATCTTCGCAGACCTCTCGAATTTTCAAAGGATATGAGGCCTCCTGTCGCGATGAGGCGGAGAACTAGGTCTTTCTCTGTGGTCTCCACAGGGGATTCAGACATCCCTTCGTCTTGGGAGATGCAAGACGAGCCTGCATTCAATTCACTGCAGGGATATCTGGCCTTACTTCGAATCAGAGCATTTCGGTGTCCATTCCACTTGAGGCCACAAACTCAGGGTCCTCTCACATACCTGTAGTTGAGAGAAGCCTCCTCTTGAGTTGCATGTGGAAATTTGGTATTCCTCTTGATTCGAAGCCAGGGACTAAGCTCTCATCTCCAGTTTATTTGGGGTCCACGGAGCCCTTTCGTGTTGCTCCAGTGACCTCAGGATCCCTCTAGCCTTGAGACAGTGATCTTGGGTTTTCTCTGGAGTGCCATCAAGGAAATCAAGGCTCCTTTCTCGTTTGATGTGGAACACGGAATTGCTCTGCACGCAGTGCAGGGGAATCGGGCTTCATCTCGCGGTGAGGGGGAAGTCTCATGGTTTTTCTCTAGTTGCGGCCGAAACCTGGGGTATATTCTCGAGTTACGACGGGGAGGGCCCTTCCAGACACGTGTTTGTTCAGCGACGTCAGGACTCCTGCCTAGGTGCGAGGACACCTCGGGATTCTCCTCGAGTCTTGGCATGGCAATGGGGACGCGACTCCACGTGAGGCGGGAGACCCAGTGTCCCTTTCAACGTGCCACACGGATCCTGGGACTCCTATCCATTTTCAAGAGGAGTCAGGCATCCTCTCCTTTGGAAGCATTGATCTCCGCGAACCTCTCGAGTTTTCAAAGTATGTGAGGCCTCCAGTCGCGATGTGGCGAGAACTAGGTCTTTCTCTGTTGTCTCCACAGGGGATTCAGACATCCCTTCTTCTTGGGAGATGCAAGACGAGCCTGCATTCAATTCACTGCAGGGATATCCGGCCTTACTTCGAGTCAGAGCATCTCGGTGTCCATTCCACTTGAGGCCACAAACTCAGGGTCCCTCTCACATACCTGTAGCTGAGAGAAGCCTTCTCTTGAGGTGCTTGTGGAAAGGTGGTATTCCGCTTGAGTCGAAGCCAGGGAATAAGCTCTCATCTCGAGTTGATTTGGTGTCCACGGAGCCCTTTCGTGTTGCTCCAGTAACCTCAGGATCCCTCTAGACTTGAGACAGTGATCTTGGGTTTTCTCTGGAGTGCCATCAAGGAAATCAAGGCTCCTTTCACGTTTGATGTGGAACACGGAATTGCTCTGCACGCAGTGCAGGGGAATCGGGCCTCATCTCGCGGCAAGGGGGATGTCTCATGGTTTTTCTCGAGTTCCGGCCGGAACCTGGGGTATATTCTCGAGTTACGACGGGGAGGGCCCTTCCAGACACGTGTTTGTTCAGCGACGTCAGAATTCCTGCCTATGTGCGAGGGACACCTCGGGATACTCCTCGAGTCTTGGCATGGCAATTGGGACGCGTCTCCACCTGAGGCGGGAGACCCAGTGTCCCTTTCCACGTGCCACAGGGATCCTGGGACTCCTATCCATTTTCAAGAAGAATCAGGCATCGTCTCCTTTGGAAGCATTGATCTCCGCGGACCTCTCGAGTTTTCAAAGGATATGAGGCCTCCGGTTGCATTGAGGTGGAGGACTAGGTCTTTCTCTGTGGTCTCCACAGGGGATTCAGACAACCCTTCGTCTTGGGAGATGCAAGACGAGCCTGCATTCAATTCACTGCAGGGATATCCGGCCTCACTTCGAGTCAGAGCATCTCGGTGTCCATTCCACTTGAGGCCTCAAACTCAGGGTCCCTCAAATATACCTGTAGCTGAGAGAAGCCTCCTCTTGAGGTGCTTGTGGAAAGTTGGTATTCCTCTTGAGTCGAAACCAGGGACTAAGCTCTCATCTCGAGTTGATTTGGGGTCCACGGAGCCCTTTCGTGTTGCTCCAGTGACCTCAGGATCCCTCTAGACTTGAGACAGTGATCTTGGGTTTTCTCTGGGGTGCCATCAAGGAAATCAAGGCTCCTTTCACGTTTGATGTGGAACACGGAATTGCTCTGCACGCAGTGCAGGGGAATCGGGCCTCATCTCGCGGCAAGGGGGAAGGCTCATGGTTTTTCTCGAGTTGCGGCTGGAACCTGGGGTATATTCTCGAGTTACGACGTTGAGGGCCCTTCCAGACACGTGTTTGTTCAGCGACGTCAGGACCTCTGCCTAGGTGCGAGGGACACCTCGGGATTCTCCTCGAGTCTTGGCATGGCAATAGGGACGCGTCTCCACGTGAGGCGGGAGACCCAGGGTCCCTTTCCTCGTGCCACAGGGATCCTTGGACTCCTATCCATTTTCAAGAGGAGTCACGCATCGTCTCTTTGGAAGCATTGATCTCCGCGGACCTCTCCAGTTTTCAAAGGATGTGAGGCCTCCGTTCTCGATGAGGCGGAGAACGAGGTCTTTCTCTGTCATCTCCACAGTCGATTCAGACAACCCTAAGTCTTGTGATATGCAAGACGAGCCTGCATTCACTTCACTGCAGGGATATCCGGCCTCACTTCGAGTCAGAGCATCTCGGTGTCCATTCCACTTGAGGCCACAAACTCAGGGTCCCTCAAATATACCTGTAGCTGAGAGAAGCCTCCTGTTGAGATGCTTGTGGAATGTTCGTATTCCTCTTGAGTCGAAGCCAGGGACTAAGCTCTCATCTCGAGTTGATTTGGGGTCCACGGAGCCCTTTCCTGTTGGTCCAGTGACCTCAGGATCCCTCTAGACTTGAGACAGTGATCTTGGGTTTTCTCTGGAGTGCAATCAAGGAAATCAAGGCTCCTTTCACGTTTGATGTGGAACACGGAATTGCTCTGCATGCAGTGCAGGGGAATCGGGCCTCAACACGCGGCGAGGGGGAAATCTCATGGTTTTTCTCGAGTTGCGGCCCGAAACTGGTGTATATTCTCGAGTTATGACGGGGAGGACCCTTCCAGACACGTGTTTGTTCAGCGACGTCAGAACTCCTGCCTAGGTGCGAGGGACACCTCGGGATTCTCCTCGAGTCTTGGCATGGCAATTGGGATGCGTCTCCACGTGAGGCGGTAGACCCAGGGTCCCTTTCCACGTGCCACAGGGATCCTAGGACTCCTATCCATTTTCAAGAGGAGTCAGGCATCGTCTCCTTTGGAAGCATTGATCTCCACGGACCTCTCCAGTTTGCAAAGGATGTGAGGCCTCCGGTCTCGATGAGGCGGAGAACAAGGTCTTTCTCTGTGGTCTCCACAGGGGATTCAGACAACCCTTCGTCTTGGGAGATGCAAGACGAACCTGCATTCAATTCACTGCAGGGATATTCGGCCTTATTTCGAGTTAGAGCATCTCGGTGTCCATTCCACTTGAGGCCACAAACTCAGGGTCCCTCTCACATACCTGTAGCTGAGAGAAGCCTCCTCTTGAGGTGCTGGTGGAAAGTTGGTATTCCTCTTGAGTCGAAGCCAGGGACTAAGCTCTCATCTCGAGTTGATTTGGGGTCCACGGAGCCCTTTCGTGTTGCTCCAGTGACCTCAGGATCCCTCTAGACTTGAGACAGTGAAATTGGGTTTTCTCTGGAGTGCCATCAAGGAAATCAAGGCTCCTTTCACGTTTGATGTGGAAAACGGAATTGCTCTGCACGCAGTGCAGGGGAATCGGGCCTCATCTCGCGGCGAGGGGGAAGTCTCATGGTTTTTCTCGAGTTGCGGCCGGAACCTAGGGTATATTCTCGAGTTTCGACGGGGAGGGCCCTTCCAGACACGTGTTTGTTCAGCGACGTCAGGACTCCTGCCTATGTGCGAGGGACACCTCGGGATTCTCCTCGAGTCTAGGCATGGCAATTGGGACGCGTCTCCACCTGAGGCGGGAGACCCAGGGTCCCTTTCCACGTGCCACAGGGATCCTGGTACTCCTATCCATTTTCAAGAGGAGTCAGGCATCGTCTCCTTCGGAAGTATTGATCTACGCGGACCTCTCGAGTTTTCAAAGGATATGAGGCCTCCGGTTGCGTTGAGGTGGAGGACTTGGTCTTTCTCTGTGGTCTCCACAGGGGATTCAGACAACCCTTCGTCTTGGGAGATGCAAGACGAGCTTGCCTTCAATTCTCTGCAGGGATATCCGGTCTCACATCGAGTCAGAGCATCTCGGTGTCCATTCCACTGAGGCCACAAACTCAGGGTCCCTCAAATATACCTCTAGCTGAGAGCAGCCTCCTCTTGAGGTGCTTGTGGAAAGTTGGTATTCCTCTTGAGTCGAAGCCACGGACTAAGCTCTCATCTCGAGTTGATTTGGGGTCCATGGAGCTCTTTCCTGTTGGTCCAGTGACCTCAGGATCCCTCTAGACTTGAGACAGTGATCTTGGGTTTTCTCTGGAGTGCCATCAAGGAAATCAAGGCTCCTTTCACGTTTGATGTGGAACACGGAATTGCTCTGAATGCAGTGCAGGGGATTTGCACCTCAACTCGCGGCGAGGGGGAAATCTCATATTTTTTCTTGAGTTGCGACCAGAACCTGGGGTATATTCTCGAGTAACGACTGGGAGGGCCCTTCCAGACATGTGTTTGTTCAGCGACGACAGGACTCCTGCCTAGGTGCGAGGGACACCTCGTGATTCTCCTCGAGTCTTGGCGTGGCAATTGCGACGCGTCTCCACATGAGGCGGGAGACCCAGGGTCCCTTTCCACGTGCCACAGGGATCCTGGGACTCCTATCCATTTTCAAGAGGAGTTAGGCATCGTCTCCTTTGGAAGCACTGATCTCCGCGGACCTCTTGAGTTTTCAAACGATGTGAGGCCTGCGATCGCGTTGAGCCGGAGAACTCGGTTTTCTCTGTGGTCGCCACAGGGGATTCAGACATCCCTTCTTCTTGGGAGATGCAAGACGAGCCTGCATTCAATTCACTGCAGGGATATCCGGCCTTACTTCGAGTCAGAGCATCTCGGTGTTCATTCCACTTGAGGCCACAAACTCAGGGTCCTTCTCACATACCTGTGGCTTAGAGAACCCTCCTCTTAACGTGCCTGTGGAAAGTTGGTATTCCTCTTGAGTCGAAGCCAGGGACTAAGCTCTCATCTCGAGTTGATTTAGGGTCCAAGGAGCCCTTTCGTGTTGCTCCAGTGACCTCAGGATCCCTCTAGACTTGAGACAGTGATCTTGGGTTTTCTCTGGAGTGCCATCAAGGAAATCAAGGCTCCTTTCACGTTTGATGTGGAACACAGAATTGCTCTGCATACAGTCCAGGGGAATCGGGCCTCATCTCACGGCGAGGGGGAAGTCTCATGGTTTTTCTCGAGTTGCGGCCGGAACCTGGGGTATATTCTCGAGTTACGACGGGGAGGGCCCTTCCAGACACGTGTTTGTTCAGCGACGTCAGGACTCCTGCCTAGGTGCGAGGGACACCTCGGGATTCTCCTCGGGTCTTGGCATGGCCTTTGGGACATGTCTCCACGTGAGGCGGGAGACCCAGGGTCCCTTTCCACGTGCCACAGGGATCCTGGGACTCCTATCCATTTTCAAGAGGAGTCAGGCATCGTCTCCTTTGGAAGCATTGATCTCCGCGGAACTCTCGAGTTTTCAAAGGATGTGAGGCCTGCGGTCGCGTTGAGTCGGAGGACTAGGTGTTTCTCTGTGTTCTGCACAGTGGATTCTGACATCCCTTCGTCTTGGGAGATGCAAGATGAGCCTGCATTCAAATCACTGCAGGGATATCCGGCATTACTTTGAGTCAGAGCATCTCGGTGTCCATTCCACTTGATGCCACAAACTCAGGGTCCCTCTCACATATCTGTAGCTGAGAGAAGCCTCCTCTTGAAGTGCTTGTGGAAAGTTCGTATTCCTCTTGAGTTGAAGCCAGGGACTAATCTCTCATCTCGAGTTGATTTGGGGTCCACGGAGCCCTTTCGTGTTGCTCCAGTGACCTCAGGATCCCTCTAGACTTGAGACAGTGATCTTGGGTTTTCTCTGGAGTGCCATCAAGGAAATCAAGGCTCCTTTCACGTTTGATGTGGAACACAGAATTGCTCTGCACGCAGTGCAGGGGAATCGGGCCTCATCTCGCGGCGAGGGGGAAGTCTCATGGTTTTTCTCGAGTTGTGGCCGGAACCTGGGGTATATTCTCGAGTTACGACGGGGAGGGCCCTTCCAGACACGTGTTTGTTCAGCGACGTCAGGACTCCTGCCTAGGTGCGAGGGACACCTCGGGATTCTCCTCGAGTCTTGGCATGGCAATTGGGACGCGTCTCCACGTGAGGTGGGAGACCCAGGGTCCCTTTTCACGTGCCACAGGGATCCTGGGACTCCTATCCATTTGCAAGAGGAGTCAGGCATCGTCTCCTTTGGAAGCATTGATCTCCGCGGACCTCTCGAGTTTTCAAACGGTGTGAGGCCTCCGGTCGCGATGAGGCGGAGGACTAGGTCTTTCTCTGTGGTCTCCACAGGGGATTCAGACATCCCTTCATCTTGGGAGATGCAAGATGAGCCTGCATTCAATTCACTGCAGGGATATCCGGCCTTACTTCTAGTCAGAGCATCTCGGTGTCCATTCCACTTGAGGCCACAAACTCAGGGTCCCTCTCACATACCTGTAGCTGAGACAAGCCTCCTCTTGAGGTGCTTGTGGAAAGTTGGTATTCCTCTTGAGTCGAAGACAGGGACTAAGCTCTCATCTCGAGTTGATTTGGGGTCCACGGAGCCCTTACTTGTTGCTCCAGTGACCTCAGAATCCCTCTAGACTTGAGACAGTGATCTTGGGTTTTCTCTGGAGTGCCATCAAGGAAATCAAGGCTCCTTTCACGCTTGATGTGGAACACGGAATTGCTCTGCAGGCAGTGCAGGGGAATCGGGCCTCATCTCGCGGCGAGGGGGAAGTCTCATGGTTTTTCTCGAGTTGCGGCCGGAACCTGGGGTATATTCTCGACTTACGACGGGGAGGGCCCTTCCAGACACGTGTTTGTTCAGTGACGTCAGGACTCCTGCCTAGGTGTGAGGGACACCTCGGGATTCTCCTCGAGTCTTGGCATGGCATTTGGGCCGCGTCTCCACGTGAAGCGGGAGACCCAGGTTCCCTTTCCACGTGCCACAGGGATCCTGGGACTCCTATCCATTTTCAAGAGGAGTCAGGCATCGTCTCCTTTGGAAGCATTGATCTCTGCAGACCTCTCGAGTTTTCAAAGGATGTGAGGCCTCCGGTCGCGATGAGGCGGAGGACTAGTACTTTCTCTGTCGTCTCCACAGGGGATTCAGAAATCCCTTCGTCTTGGGAAATGCAAGACGAGCCTTCATTCAATTCACTGCAGGGATATCCGGCCTTACATCGAGTCAGAGCATCTCGGTGTCCATTCCAATTGAGGCCACATAATCAGGGTCCCTCTCACATACCTGTAGCTGAGAGAAGCCTCCTCTTGAGGTGCTTGTGAAAAGTTGATATTCCTCTTGAGTCGAAGCCAGGGACTAAGCTCTCATCTCGAGTTGATTTGGGGTCCACGGAGCCCTTTCGTGTTGCTCCAGTGACCTCAGGATCCCTCTAGACTTGAGACAGTGATCTTGGGTTTTCTCTGGAGTGCCATCAAGGAAATCAAGGCTCCTTTCACGTTTGATGTGGAACACGGAATTGCTCTGCACGCAGTGCAGGGGAATCGGTCCTCATCTCGCGGCGAGGGGTAAGGCTCATGGTTTTTCTCGAGTTGCGCCGGAACCTGTGGTATATTCTCGAGTTGCGACGGGGAGGACCCTTCCAGACACGTGTTTGTTCAGCGACGTGAGGACTCCTGCCTAGGTGCGAGGGACACCTCGGGATTCTCCTCGAGTCTTGGCATGGCATTTGGGCCGCGTCTCCACGTGAAGCGGGAGACCCAGGTTCCCTTTCCACGTGCCACAGGGATCCTGGGACTCCTATCCATTTTCAAGAGGAGTCAGGCATCGTCTCCTTTGGAAGCATTGATCTCTGCAGACCTCTCGAGTTTTCAAAGGATGTGAGGCCTCCGGTCGCGATGAGGCGGAGGACTAGTACTTTCTCTGTCGTCTCCACAGGGGATTCAGAAATCCCTTCGTCTTGGGAGATGCAAGACGAGCCTTCATTCAATTCACTGCAGGGATATCCGGCCTTACATCGAGTCAGAGCATCTCGGTGTCCATTCCAATTGAGGCCACATAATCAGGGTCCCTCTCACATACCTGTAGCTGAGAGAAGCCTCCTCTTGAGGTGCTTGTGAAAAGTTGATATTCCTCTTGAGTCGAAGCCAGGGACTAAGCTCTCATCTCGAGTTGATTTGGGGTCCACGGAGCCCTTTCGTGTTGCTCCAGTGACCTCAGGATCCCTCTAGACTTGAGACAGTGATCTTGGGTTTTCTCTGGAGTGCCATCAAGGAAATCAAGGCTCCTTTCACGTTTGATGTGGAACACGGAATTGCTCTGCACGCAGTGCAGGGGAATCGGTCCTCATCTCGCGGCGAGGGGTAAGGCTCATGGTTTTTCTCGAGTTGCGCCGGAACCTGTGGTATATTCTCGAGTTGCGACGGGGAGGACCCTTCCAGACACGTGTTTGTTCAGCGACGTGAGGACTCCTGCCTAGGTGCGAGGGACAACTCGGGATTCTCCTCGAGTCTTGGCATGGCAATTGGGACGCGTCTCCACGTGAGGCGGGAGACCCAGGGTCCCTTTCCACGTGCCACAGGGATCCTGGGACTCCTATCCATTTTCAAGAGGAGTCAGGCATCGTCTCCTTTGGAAGCCTTGATCTCCGTGGACCTCTCGAATTTTCAAAGGATTAGAGGCCTCCGGTCGCAATGAGGCGGAGAACTAGGTTTTCTCTGTGGTCTCCACAGTGGATTCAGACATCCCTTCGTCTTGGGAGATGCAAGACGAGCCTGCATTCAATTCACAGCAGGGATATCCGGCCTTACTTCGAGTCAGAGCATCACAGTGTCCATTGCACTTGAGGCCACAAACTCAGGGTTTCTCTCACATACCTGTATCTCAGAGAAGCCTCCCCTTGAGGTGCTTGTGGAAAGTTGGTATTCCTCTAGAGTAGAAGCCAGGGACGAAGCTCTCATCTCGAGTTGATTTGGGGTCCACGGAGCCCTTTCGTGTTGCTACAGTGACCTCAGGATCCCTCTAGACTTGAGACAGTGATCTTGGGTTTTCTCTGGAGTGCCATCAAGGAAATCAAGGCTCCTTTCACGTTTGATGTGGAACACGGAATTGCTCTGCACGCAGTGCAGGGGAATCGGGCCTCATCTCCCAGCGAGGGGGAACTCTCATGGTTTTTCTCGAGTTGCGGCTGGAACCTGGGGTATATTCTCGCGTTACGACGGGGAGGGACCTTCCAGACACGTGTTTGTTCAGCGACGTCAGGACTCCTGCCTAGGTGCGAGGGACACCTCGGGATTCTCCTCGAGACTTGGCATGGCAATTGGGACGCGTCTTCATGTGAGGCGGGAGACACAGGGTCCCTTTCGACGTGCCACAGGGATCCTGGGACTCCTATCTATTTTCAAGAGTACTCAGGCATCGTCTCCTTTGGAAGCATTGATCTCCCAGAACCTCTCGAGTTTTCAAAGGATGTGAGGCCTCCGGTCGCCATGAGGCGGAGATCTAGGTCTTTCTCTGTGGTCTCCACAGGGGATTCAGATATCCCTTCCTCTTGGGAGATGCAAGACGAGCCTGCATTCAATTCACTGCAGGGATATCCGGCCTTACTTCGAGTCAGAGCATCTCGGAGTCCATTCCACTTGAGCCCACAAACTCAGGGTCCCTCTCACATACCTGTAGCTGAGAGAAGCCTCCTCTTGAGGTGCTTGTGGAAAGTTGGTATTCCTCTTGAGTCGAAGCCAGGAACTAAGCTCTCATCTCGAGTTGATTTGGGGTCCACGGAGCCCTTTCGTGTTGCTACAGTGACGTCAGGATCCCTCTAGACTTGAGACAGTGATCTTGGGTTTTCTCTGGAGTGCCATCAAGGAAATCAAGTCTCCTTTCACGTTTGATGTGGAACACGGAATTGCTCTTCAGGCAGTGCAGGGGAATCGGGCCTCATCTCGCTGCGAGGGGGAAGTCTCATGGTTTTTCTCGAGTTGCGACTGGAACCTGGGGTATATTCTCGAGTTAAGACGGGGAGGGCCCTTCCAGATACGTGTTTGTTCAGCGACGTCAGGACTCCTGCCTAGGTGCGAGGTACACCTCGGAATTCTCCTCGAGTCTTGGCATGGCAATTGGGACGCATCTCCACGTGAGGCGGGAGACCCAGGATTCCTTTCCACGTGCCACAGGGATCCTGGGACTCCTATCCATTTCAAGAGGTGTCAGGCGTAGTCTCCTTTGGAAGCATTGATCTGCGCGGACCGCTCGAGTTTTCAAAGGATGTGAGGCCTCCGGTCGCGATGAGGCGGAGGACTAGGTCTTTCTCTGTGGTCTCCACAGGGGATTCAGACATCCCTTCGTCTTGGGAGATGCAAGACGAGCCTGCATTCAACTCACTGCAGCGATATCCGGCCTGACTTCGAGTCAGAGCATCTCGGTGTCCATTCCACTTGAGGCCACAAACTCAGGGTCTCTCTCACATACCTGTAGCTGAGAGAAGCCTCCTCTTGAGGTGCTTGTGGAAAGTTGGTATTCCTCTTGAGTCGAAGCCAGGGACTAAGCTCTCATCTCGAGTAGATTTGGGGTCCACGGAGCCCTTTCGTGTTGCTCCAGTGACCTCAGGATCCCTCTAGACTTGAGACAGTGATCTTGGGTTTTCTCTGGAGTGCCATCAAGGAAATCAAGGCTCCTTTCACGTTTGATGTGGAACACGGAATTGCTCTGCACGCAGTGCAGGGGAATCGGACCTCCTCTCGCAGCGAGGGGGAAGTCTCATGGTTTTTATCGAGTTGCGGCCGGAACCCTCGGTATATTCTCGAGTTACGACCGGGAGGGCCCTTCCAGACACGTGTTTGTTCAGCGACGTCAGTACTCCTGCCTAGGTGCGAGGGATACCTCGGTATTCTCCTCGAGTCTTGGCATGGCAATTGGGACGCGTCTCCACGTGAGGCGGGAGACCCAGGGTCCCTTTCCACGTGCCACAGGGATCCTGGGACTCCTATCCATTTTCAAGAGGAGTCAGGCATCATCTCCTTTGGAAGCATTGATCTCCGCGGACCTCTCGATTTTTCAAAGGATGTGATGTCTCCGGTCGCGATGAGGCAGAGGACTAGGTCTTTCTCTGTCGTCTCCACAGGGGATTCAGACATTACTTCGTCTTGGGAGATGCAAGACGAGCCTGCATTCAATTCACTGCAGGGATATCCGGCCTTACTTCTAGTCAGAGCATCTCGGTGTCCATTCGACTTGAGGCCACAAACTCAGGGTCCCTCTCACATACCTGTAGCTGAGAGAAGCCTCCTCTTGAGGTGCTTGTGGAAAGTTGGTATTCCTGTTGAGTCGAAGCCAGGGACTAAGCTCTCATCTCGAGTTGATTTGGGGTCCACGGAGCCCTTTCGTGTTGCTCCAGTGACCTCAGGATCCCTCTAGACTTGAGACAGTGATCTTGGGTTTTCTCTGGAGTGCCATCAAGGAAATCAACGCTACTTTCACCTTTGATGTGGAACACGGAATTGATCTGCACGCAGTGCAGGAAAATCGGGGCTCATCTCGCGGCGAGGGGGAAGTCTCATGGTTTTTCTCGAGTTGCGGCCGGAACCTGGGGTATATTCTCGAGTTACGTCGGGGAGGCCCCTTCGAGACACGTGTTTGTTCAGCGACGTCAGGACTCCTGCCTAGGTGCGAGGGACACCTCGGGATTCTCCTCGAGTCTTGGCATGGCAATTGGGACGCGTCTCCACGTGAGGAGGGAGACCCAGTGTCCCTTTCCACGTGCCACAGGGATCCTGGGACTCCTATCCATTTTCAAGAAGAGTCAGACATCGTCTCCTTTGGAAGCATTGACCTCAGCAGACCTCTCGAGTTTTCAAAGGATGTGAGGCCTCCGGTCGCGATGAGGCGGAGAACTAGGTCTTTCTCTCTGGTCTCCACAGGGGATGCAGACATCCCTTTGTCTTGGGAGATGCAAGACGAGCCTGCATTCAATTCACTGCAGGGATATCCGGCCTTACTTCGAGTCAGAGCATCTCGGTGTCCATTCCACTTGAGGCCACAAACTCAGGGTCCCTCTCACATACCTGTAGCTGAGAGAAGCCTCCCCTGAGGTGCTTGTGGAAAGTTGGTATTCCTGTTGAGTCGAAGCCAGGGACTAAGCTCTCATCTCGAGTTGATTTGAGGTCCACTGAGCCCTTTCGTGATGCTCCAGTGACCTCAGGATCCCTCTAGACTTGAGACAGTGATCGTAGGGTTTCTCTGGAGTGCCATTAAGGAAATCAAGGCTCCTTTCAAGTTTGATGTGGAACATGGAATTGCTCTGCACGCAGTGCAGGGGAATCGGGCCTCATCTCGTGGGGAGGGGGAAGTCTCATGGTTTTTCTCGAGTTGCGGCCGGAACCTGGGGTATATTCTCGAGTTAAGACGGGGAGGGCCCTTCCAGACACGGGTTTGTTCAGCGACGTCAGGACTCCTGCCTAGGTGCGAGGGAAACCTCGGGATTTTCCTCGAGTCTTGGCATGGCAATTGGGACGCGTCTCCACGTGAGGCGGGAGACCCAGGGTCCCTTTCCACGTGCCACAGGGATCCTGGGACTCCTATCCATTTTCAAGAGGAGTCAGGCATCGTCTCCTTTCTAAGCATTGATCTCCGCGGACCTCTCGAGTTTTCAAAGGATGTGAGGCTTCCGGTCGCGATGAGGCGGAGGACTAGGTCTTTCTCTGTGGTCTCCACAAGGGATTCAGACATCTCTTCGTCTTAGGAGATGCAAGACGAGCCTGCATTCAATTCACTGCAGGGATATCTGTCTGTACTTCGAGTCAGAGCATCTCGGTGTCCATTCCACTTGATGCCACAAACTCAGGGTCCCTCTCACATACCTGTAGCTGAGAGAAGCCTCCTCTTGAGGGGCTTGTGGAAAGTTCGTATTCCTCTTGAGTCGAAGCCAGGGACTAAGCTCTCATCTCGAGTTGATTTGGGGTCCACGGAGCCCTTTCCTGTTGCTCCAGTGACCTCAGGATCCCTTTAGAATTGAGACAGTGATCTTGGGTTTTCTCTGGAGTGCCATCAAGGAAATCAAGGCTCCTTTCACGTTTGATGTGGAACACGGAATTGCTCTGCACGCTGTGCAGGGGAATCGGGCCTCATCTCGCGGCGAGGGGGAAGTCTCATGGTTTTTCTCGAGTTGCGGCCGGAACCTGAGGTACATTCTAAAGTTACTACGGGGAGGGCCCTTCCAGACACGTGTTTGTTCAGCGAAGTCAGGACTCCTGCCTAGGTGCGAGGGACACCTCGGGATACTCGTCGAGTCTTGGCATGGCAATTGGGACGGGTCTCCACGTGAGGCGGAAGACCCAGTGTCTCTTTCCACGTGCCAAAGGGATCCTGAGACTCCTATCCATTTTCAAGAAGAGACAGGCATCGTCTCCTTTGGAAGCATTGATCTCCACAGACCTCTCGAGTTTTCAAAGGATGTGAGGCCTTCGGTCTCGATGAGGCGGAGAACTAGGTCTTTCTCTGTGGTCTCCACAGCGGATTCAGACATCTCTTCGTCTTGGGAGATGCAAGACGAGCCTGCATTCAATTCACTGCAGGGATATCCGGCCTTACTTCGAGTCAGAGCATCTCGGTGTCCATTCCACTTGAGGCCACAAACTCAGGGTCCCTCTCACATACCTGTAGCTGAGAGAAGCCTCCTCTTGAGGTGCTTGTGGAAAGTTGTTATTCCTCTTGAGTTGAAGCCAGGGACTAAGCTCTCATCTCGAGTTGATTTGGGGTCCACGGAGCCCTTTCGTGTTGCTCCAGTGACCTCAGGATCCCTCTAGACTTAAGACAGTGATCTTGGGTTTTCTCTGGAGTGCCATCAAGAAAATCAAGGCTCCTTTCACGTTTGATGTGGAACACGGAATTGCTCTGCACACAGTGCAGGGGAATCGGGCCTCATCTCGTGGCGAGGGGGAAGTCTCATGGTTTTTCTCGAGTTGCGGCCGGAACCTGGTGTATATTCTCGAGTTACGACGGGGAGGGCAATTCCAGATATTTATTTGTTCAGCAACGTCAGGACTCCTGCCTAGGTGCGAGGGACACCTCGGGATTCTCCTCGAGTCTTGGCATGGCAATTGGGACGCGTCTCCACGTGAGGTGGGAGACCCCGTCCCTTTCCACGTGCCACAGGGATCCTGGGACTCCTATCCATTTTCAAGAAGAGTCAGGCATCTTCTCCTTTGCAAGCATTGATCTCCGCAGACCTCTCGAGTTTTCAAAGGATGTGAGGCCTCCGGTCGCGGTGAGGCGGAGAACTAGGTCTTTCTCTGTGGTCTCCACAGGGGATTCGGACATCCCTTCGTCTTGGGAGATGCAAGACGAGCCTGCATTCAATTCACTGCAGGGATATCCGGCCTTACTTCGAGTCAGAGCATCTCGGTGTCCATTCCACTTGAGGCCACAAACTCAGGGTCCCTCTCACATACCTTTAGCTGAGAGAAGCCTCCTCTTGAGGTGCTTGTGGAAAGTTGGTATTCCTCTTGAGTCGAAGCCAGGGACTAAGCTCTCATCTCGAGTTGATTTGGGGTCCACTGAGCCCTTTCGTGTTGCTAAAGTGACCTCAGGATCCTTCTAGACTTGAGACAGTGATCTTGAGTTTTCTCTGGAGTGCCATCAAGGAAATCAAGGCTCCTTTCAAGTTTGATGTGGAAAACGGAATTGCTCTGCACGCAGTGCAGGGGAATCGGGCCTCATCTCGCGGCGAGGGGGAAGTCTCATGGTTTTTCTCGATTTGCGGCCGGAACCTGGGGTATATTCTCGAGTTACGACGGGGAGGGCCCTTCCAGACACGTGTTTGTTCAGCGACTTCAGGACTCCTGCCTAGGTGCGAGGGACACCTCGGGATTCTCCTCGAGTCTTGGCATGGCAATTGGGACGCGTCTCCACCTGAGGCGGGAGACCCAGGGTCCCTTTCCACGTGCCACAGGGATCCTGGGACTCCTATCCATTTTCAAGAGGAGTCAGGCATCGTCTCCTTTGGAAGCATTGATCTCTGCAGACCTCTCGATCTTTCAAAGGATCTGAGACCTCCGGTCGCGATGAGGCGGAGGACTAGTACATTCTCTGTCGTCTCCACAGGGGATTCAGACAACCCTTCGTCTTGGGAGATGCAAGACGAGCCTGCATTCAATTCACTGCAGGGATATCCGGCCTTACATCGAGTCAGAGCATCTCGGTGTTCATTACACTTGAGGCCACAAAATCAGGGTCCCTCTCACATACCTGTAGCTGAGAGAAGCCTCCTCTTGAGTTGCTTGTGAAAAGTTGGTATTCCTCTTGAGTCGAAGCCAGGGACTAAGCTATCATCTCGAGTTGATTTGGGGTCCACGGAGCCCTTTCTTGTTGCTCCAGTGACCTCAGGATCCCTCTAGACTTGAGACAGTGATCTTGGGTATTCTCTGGAGTGCCATCAAGGAAATCAAGGCTCCTTTCACGTTTGATGTGGAACACGGAATTGCTCTGCATGCACTGCAGGCGAATCGGGGCTCAACTCGCGGCGAGGGGGAATTCTCATGGTTTTTCTCGAGTTGCGGCTGGAACCTGGGGTATATTCTCGAGTTACAACGGGGAGGGCCCTTCCAGACACGTGTTTGTTCAGCGAAGTCAGGACTCCTTCCTAGGTGCGAGGGACATCTCGGGATTCTCCTCGAGTCTTGGCATGGCAATTGGGACGCGTCTCCACGTGAGGCGGGAGACCCAGGGTCCCTTTCCATGTGCCACAGGGATCCTGGGACTCCTATCCATTTTCAAGAGGAGTCAGGCATCGTCTCCTTTGGAAGCATTGATCTCCGCGGACCTCTCGAATTTTCAGAAGATGTGAGGCCTCCGGTCGCGATGAGGCGGAAAATTAGGTCTATCTCTGTGGTCTCCACAGGGGATTCAGACATCCCTTCGTCTTGGGAGATGCAAGACGAGCCTGCATTCAATTTCTGCAGGGATGTCCGGCTTTACTTCGAGTCAGAGCATCTCGGTGTCCATTCCACTTGAGGCCAAAAACTCAGCGTCCCTCTCACATACCTGTAGCTGAGAGAAGCCTCCTCTTGAGGTGCTTGTGGAAAGTTGGTATTCCTCTTGATTCGAAGCCAGGGACTAAGCTCTCATCTCGAGTTGATTTGGGGTCCACGGAGCCCTTTCGTGTTGCTCCAGTGACCTCAGGATCCCTCTAGACTTGAGACAGTGATCTTGGGTTTTCTCTGGAGTGCCATCAAGGAAATCAAGGCTCCTTTCACGTTTGATGTGGAACACGGAATTGCTCTGCACGCAGTGCAGGGGAATCGGACCTCCTCTCGCAGCGAGGGGGAAGTCTCATGGTTTTTATCGAGTTGCGGCCGGAACCCTCGGTATATTCTCGAGTTACGACCGGGAGGGCCCTTCCAGACACGTGTTTGTTCAGCGACGTCAGTACTCCTGCCTAGGTGCGAGGGACACCTCGGTATTCTCCTCGAGTCTTGGCATGGCAATTGGGACGCGTCTCCACGTGAGGCGGGAGACCCAGGGTCCCTTTCCACGTGCCACAGGGATCCTGGGACTCCTATCCATTTTCAAGAGGAGTCAGGCATCATCTCCTTTGGAAGCATTGATCTCCGCGGACCTCTCGATTTTTCAAAGGATGTGATGTCTCCGGTCGCGATGAGGCAGAGGACTAGGTCTTTCTCTGTCGTCTCCACAGGGGATTCAGACATTACTTCGTCTTGGGAGATGCAAGACGAGCCTGCATTCAATTCACTGCAGGGATATCCGGCCTTACTTCTAGTCAGAGCATCTCGGTGTCCATTCGACTTGAGGCCACAAACTCAGGGTCCCTCTCACATACCTGTAGCTGAGAGAAGCCTCCTCTTGAGGTGCTTGTGGAAAGTTGGTATTCCTGTTGAGTCGAAGCCAGGGACTAAGCTCTCATCTCGAGTTGATTTGGGGTCCACGGAGCCCTTTCGTGTTGCTCCAGTGACCTCAGGATCCCTCTAGACTTGAGACAGTGATCTTGGGTTTTCTCTGGAGTGCCATCAAGGAAATCAACGCTACTTTCACCTTTGATGTGGAACACGGAATTGATCTGCACGCAGTGCAGGAAAATCGGGGCTCATCTCGCGGCGAGGGGGAAGTCTCATGGTTTTTCTCGAGTTGCGGCCGGAACCTGGGGTATATTCTCGAGTTACGTCGGGGAGGCCCCTTCGAGACACGTGTTTGTTCAGCGACGTCAGGACTCCTGCCTAGGTGCGAGGGACACCTCGGGATTCTCCTCGAGTCTTGGCATGGCAATTGGGACGCGTCTCCACGTGAGGAGGGAGACCCAGTGTCCCTTTCCACGTGCCACAGGGATCCTGGGACTCCTATCCATTTTCAAGAAGAGTCAGACATCGTCTCCTTTGGAAGCATTGACCTCAGCAGACCTCTCGAGTTTTCAAAGGATGTGAGGCCTCCGGTCGCGATGAGGCGGAGAACTAGGTCTTTCTCTCTGGTCTCCACAGGGTATGCAGACATCCCTTTGTCTTGGGAGATGCAAGACGAGCCTGCATTCAAATCACTGCAGGGATATCCGGCCTTACTTCGAGTCAGAGCATCTCGGTGTCCATTCCACTTGAGGCCACAAACTCAGGGTCCCTCTCACATACCTGTAGCTGAGAGAAGCCTCCCCTGAGGTGCTTGTGGAAAGTTGGTATTCCTGTTGAGTCGAAGCCAGGGACTAAGCTCTCATCTCGAGTTGATTTGAGGTCCACTGAGCCCTTTCGTGATGCTCCAGTGACCTCAGGATCCCTCTAGACTTGAGACAGTGATCGTAGGGTTTCTCTGGAGTGCCATTAAGGAAATCAAGGCTCCTTTCAAGTTTGATGTGGAACATGGAATTGCTCTGCACGCAGTGCAGGGGAATCGGGCCTCATCTCGTGGGGAGGGGGAAGTCTCATGGTTTTTCTCGAGTTGCGGCCGGAACCTGGGGTATATTCTCGAGTTAAGACGGGGAGGGCCCTTCCAGACACGGGTTTGTTCAGCGACGTCAGGACTCCTGCCTAGGTGCGAGGGAAACCTCGGGATTTTCCTCGAGTCTTGGCATGGCAATTGGGACGCGTCTCCACGTGAGGCGGGAGACCCAGGGTCCCTTTCCACGTGCCACAGGGATCCTGGGACTCCTATCCATTTTCAAGAGGAGTCAGGCATCGTCTCCTTTCTAAGCATTGATCTCCGCGGACCTCTCGAGTTTTCAAAGGATGTGAGGCTTCCGGTCGCGATGAGGCGGAGGACTAGGTCTTTCTCTGTGGTCTCCACAAGGGATTCAGACATCTCTTCGTCTTAGGAGATGCAAGACGAGCCTGCATTCAATTCACTGCAGGGATATCTGTCTGTACTTCGAGTCAGAGCATCTCGGTGTCCATTCCACTTGAGGCCACAAACTCAGGGTCCCTCTCACATACCTGTAGCTGAGAGAAGCCTCCTCTTGAGGGGCTTGTGGAAAGTTCGTATTCCTCTTGAGTCGAAGCCAGGGACTAAGCTCTCATCTCGAGTTGATTTGGGGTCCACGGAGCCCTTTCCTGTTGCTCCAGTGACCTCAGGATCCCTTTAGAATTGAGACAGTGATCTTGGGTTTTCTCTGGAGTGCCATCAAGGAAATCAAGGCTCCTTTCACGTTTGATGTGGAACACGGAATTGCTCTGCACGCTGTGCAGGGGAATCGGGCCTCATCTCGCGGCGAGGGGGAAGTCTCATGGTTTTTCTCGAGTTGCGGCCGGAACCTGAGGTACATTCTAAAGTTACTACGGGGAGGGCCCTTCCAGACACGTGTTTGTTCAGCGAAGTCAGGACTCCTGCCTAGGTGCGAGGGACACCTCGGGATACTCGTCGAGTCTTGGCATGGCAATTGGGACGGGTCTCCACGTGAGGCGGAAGACCCAGTGTCTCTTTCCACGTGCCAAAGGGATCCTGAGACTCCTATCCATTTTCAAGAAGAGACAGGCATCGTCTCCTTTGGAAGCATTGATCTCCACAGACCTCTCGAGTTTTCAAAGGATGTGAGGCCTTCGGTCTCGATGAGGCGGAGAACTAGGTCTTTCTCTGTGGTCTCCACAGCGGATTCAGACATCTCTTCGTCTTGGGAGATGCAAGACGAGCCTGCATTCAATTCACTGCAGGGATATCCGGCCTTACTTCGAGTCAGAGCATCTCGGTGTCCATTCCACTTGAGGCCACAAACTCAGGGTCCCTCTCACATACCTGTAGCTGAGAGAAGCCTCCTCTTGAGGTGCTTGTGGAAAGTTGTTATTCCTCTTGAGTTGAAGCCAGGGACTAAGCTCTCATCTCGAGTTGATTTGGGGTCCACGGAGCCCTTTCGTGTTGCTCCAGTGACCTCAGGATCCCTCTAGACTTAAGACAGTGATCTTGGGTTTTCTCTGGAGTGCCATCAAGAAAATCAAGGCTCCTTTCACGTTTGATGTGGAACACGGAATTGCTCTGCACACAGTGCAGGGGAATCGGGCCTCATCTCGTGGCGAGGGGGAAGTCTCATGGTTTTTCTCGAGTTGCGGCCGGAACCTGGTGTATATTCTCGAGTTACGACGGGGAGGGCAATTCCAGATATTTATTTGTTCAGCAACGTCAGGACTCCTGCCTAGGTGCGAGGGACACCTCGGGATTCTCCTCGAGTCTTGGCATGGCAATTGGGACGCGTCTCCACGTGAGGTGGGAGACCCAGGGTACCTTTCCACGTGCCACAGGGATCCTGGGACTCCTATTCATTTTCAAGAGGAGTCAGGCATCTTCTCCTTTGCAAGCATTGATCTCCGCAGACCTCTCGAGTTTTCAAAGGATGTGAGGCCTCCGGTCGCGATGAGGCGGAGAACTAGGTCTTTCTCTGTGGCCTCCACAGGGGATTCAGACATCCCTTCGCCTTGGGAGATGCAAGACGAGCCTGCATTCAATTCACTGCAGGGATATCCGGCCTTACTTCGAGTTGGATCATCTCGGTGTCCATTCCACTTGAGGCCACAAACTCAGGGTCCCTCTCACATACATGTAGCTGAGAGAAGCCTCCTCATGAGGTGCTTGTGGAAAGTTGGTATTCCTCTTGAGTCGAAGCCAGGGACTAAGCTCTCATCTCGAGTTGATTTGGGCTCCACGGAGCCCTTTCGTGTTGATACAGTGACCTCAGGATCCCTCTAGACTTGAGACAGTGATCTTGGGTTTTCTCTGGAGTGCAATCAAGGAAATCAAGGCTCCTTTCACGTTTGATGTGGAACACGGAATTGCTCTGCACGCAGTGCAGGGGAATCGGGCCTCATGTCGCGGCGAGGGGGAAGTCTAATGGGTTTTCTCGAGTTGCGGCCGGAACCTGGGGTATATTCTCGAGTTACGACGGGAAGGGCCCTTTCAGACACGTGTTTGTTCAGCGACGTCAGGACTCCTGCCTAGGTGTGAGGGACACCTCGGGATTCTCCTCGAGTCTTGGCATGGCAATTGGGACGCGTCTCCACATTAGGCGGGAGACCCAGGGTCCCTTTCCACGTGCCACAGGGATCCTGGGACTCTTATCCATTTTCAAGAGGAGTCAGGCATTGTCTCCTTTGGAAGCATTGATCTCCGCGGACCTCTCGAGTTTTCAAAGGATGTGAGGACTCCGGTCGCGATGAGGCGGAGAACGAGGTCTTTCTCTGTGGTCTCCACAGGGCATTTAGACATCCCTTCGTCTTGGGAGATGCAAGACGAGCCTGCATTCAATTCACTGCAGGGATATCCAGCCTTACTTCGAGTCAGAGCATCTCGGTGTCCATTCCACTTGAGGCCCCAAACTCAGGGTCCCTCTCACATGGTGTAGCTGAGAGAAGCCTCCTCTTGAGGTGCTTGTGGAAAGTTGGTATTCCTCTTGAGTCGAAACCAGGGACTAAGCTCTCATCTCGAGTTAATTTGGGGTCCACGGAGTCCTTTCTTGTTGCTGCAGTGACCTCAGGATCCCTCTAGACTTGAGACAGTGATCTTGGGATTTCTCTGGAGTGCCATCAAGGAAATCAAGGCTCCTTTAACGTTTGATGTGGAACACGGAATTGCTCTGCACGCAGTGTGGGGAATCGGGCCTCATCTCCCGGCGTGGGGGAATTCTCATGGTTTTTCTCGAGTTGCGGCCGGAACCTGGGGTATATTCTCGAGTTACGATGGGGAGGGCCCTTCCAGACACGTGTTTGTTCAGCGACGTCAGGACTCCTGCCTAGGTGCAAGGGACATCTCGGGATTCTCCTCGAGTCTTGGCATGGCAATTGGGACGCGTCTCCACGAGAGGCGGGAGACCCAGTGTCCCTTTCCACGTGCCACAGGGATCCTGGGACTCCTATCCATTTTCAAGAGGAGTCAGGCATCGTCTCCTTTGGAAGCATTGATCTCCGCGGACCTCTCAAGTTTTCAAAGGATAGAAGCCTCCGGTCGCGATGAGGCGGAGAACTAGGTCTTTCTCTGTGGTCTCCACAGGGCATTCAGACAGCCCTTCGTCTTGGGAGATGCAAGACGAGCCTGCATTCAATTCACTGCAGGGATATCCGGCCTTACTTCGAGTCGGATCATCTCGGTGTCCATTCCATTTGAGGCCACAAACTCAGGGTCCCTCTCACATACCTGTAGCTGAGAGAAGCCTCCTCATGAGGTGCTTGTGGAAAGTTGGTATTCCTCTTGAGTCGAAGCCAGGGACTAAGCTCTCATCTCGACTTGATTTGGGTTCCACGGAGCCCTTTCTTGTTGCTACAGTGATCTCAGGATCCCTCTAGACTTGAGAGAGTGATCTTGGGTTTTCTCTGGAGTGTCATCAAGGAAATCAAGGCTCCTTTCATGTTTGATGTGGAACACGGAATTGCTCTGCACGCAGTGCAGGGGAATCGGGCCTCATCTCGCATTGAGGGGGAAGTCTCATGGTTTTTCTCGAGTTGTGGCCGGAACCTGGGGTATATTCTCGAGTTACGACCGGGAGGGCCCTTCCCGACACGTGTTTGTTCAACGACGTCAAGACTCCTGCCTAGGTGCGAGAGACAACTCGGGATTCTCCTCGAGTCTTTGCATGGCAATTGGGACGCGTCTCCACGTGAGGCGGGAGACCAAGGGTCCCTTTCCACGTGCCCCAGGGATCCAGGGACTCCTATCCATTTTCAAGAGGAGTCAGGCATCGTCTCCTTTGGAAGCATTGATCTCCGCGGACCTCTCGAGTTTTCAAAGGATGTGAGGCCTCCGGTCGCGATGAGGCGGAGAACTAGGTCTTTCTTTGTGGTCTCCACAGGTTATTCAGACATCCCTTCGTCATTTGAGATGCAAGACGAGACTGCATTCAATTCACTGGAGGGATATCTGGCCTTACTTCGAGTCAGAGCATCTCGGTGTCCATTCCACTTGAGGCCACAAACTCAGGGTCCCTCTCACATACCTGTAGCTGACAGAAAGCTCCTCTTGAGGTGCTTGTGGAAAGTTGGTATTCCTCTTGAGTCGAAGCCAGGGACTAAGCTCTCAACTCGAGTTTATTTGGGGTCCACGGAGCCCTTTCATGTTGCTACAGTGACCTCAGAATCCCTCTAGACTTGAGAGAGTGATCTTGGGTTTTCTCTGGAGTGCCATCAATGAAATCAAGGCTCCTTTCATGTTTGATGTGGAACACGGAATTGCTCTGCACGCAGTGCAGGGGAATCGGGCTTTATCTCGCGGCGAGGGGATAGTCTCATGGTTTTTCTCGAGTTGCGGCCGGATCCTGGGGTATATTCTCGAGTTACGACGGGAAGGGCCCTTCCAGACACGTGTTTGTTCAGCGACGTCAGGACTCCTGCCTAGGTGCGAGGGACACCTCGGGATTCTCCTCGAGTCTTGGCATGGCAATTGGGACGCGTCTCCACGTGAGGCGGGAGACCCAGGGTCCCTTTCCACGTGCCACAGGGATCCTGGGACTCCTATCCATTTTCAAGAGGAGTCAGGCATCGTCTCCTTTGGAAGCATTGATCTCCGCGGACCTCTCTAGGTTTCAAATGATGTGAGGCCTCCGGTCTTGAAGAGGCAGAGAACTAGTGCTTTCTCTGTGATCCCCACAGGGGATTCATACATCCCTTATTCTTAGGAGATGCAAGACGAGCCTGCATTCAATTCGCTGCAGGGATATCCGGCCTTTCTTCGAGTCAGAGCATCTCGGTGTCCATTCCACTTGAGGCCACAAACTCAGAGTCCCTCTCACATACTTGTAGCTGAGAGAAGCCTCCTCTTGAGGTGCTTGTGGAAGGTTGGTATTCCTCTTGAGTCAAAGACAGGGCCTAAGCTCTCATCTCGAGTTGATTTGGGGTCCACGGAGCCCTTTCGTGTTGGTACAGTGACCTCAGGATCTCTCTAGACTTGAAACAGTGATCTTGGGTTTTCTCTGGAGTGCCATCAAGGAAATCAAGGCTCCGTTCATGTTTGATGTGGAATACGGAATTGCTCTGCACGCAGTGCAGGGGAATCGGGCCTCATCTCGCGGCGAGGGGGAAGTCTCATTGTTTCCCTCGAGTTGCGGCCGGAACCTGGGGTATATTCTCGAGTTACGACGGGGAGGGCCCTTCCAGACACGTGTTTGTTCAGCGACGTCAGGACTCCTGCCTCGGTGCGAGGGACCCCTCGAGATTCTCCTCGAGTCTTGGCATGGCAATTGGGACGCGTCTCCACGTGAGGGGGGAGACCCAGCGTCCCTTTCCACGTGCCACAGGGATCCTGGGACTCCTATCCATTTTCAAGAAGAGTCAGGCATCTTCTCCTTTGCAAGCATTGATCTCCGCAGACCTCTCGAGTTTTCAAAGGATGTGAGGCCTCCGGTCGCGGTGAGGCGGAGAACTAGGTCTTTCTCTGTGGTCTCCACAGGGGATTCGGACATCCCTTCGTCTTGGGAGATGCAAGACGAGCCTGCATTCAATTCACTGCAGGGATATCCGGCCTTACTTCGAGTCAGAGCATCTCGGTGTCCATTCCACTTGAGGCCACAAACTCAGGGTCCCTCTCACATACCTTTAGCTGAGAGAAGCCTCCTCTTGAGGTGCTTGTGGAAAGTTGGTATTCCTCTTGAGTCGAAGCCAGGGACTAAGCTCTCATCTCGAGTTGATTTGGGGTCCACTGAGCCCTTTCGTGTTGCTAAAGTGACCTCAGGATCCTTCTAGACTTGAGACAGTGATCTTGAGTTTTCTCTGGAGTGCCATCAAGGAAATCAAGGCTCCTTTCAAGTTTGATGTGGAAAACGGAATTGCTCTGCACGCAGTGCAGGGGAATCGGGCCTCATCTCGCGGCGAGGGGGAAGTCTCATGGTTTTTCTCGATTTGCGGCCGGAACCTGGGGTATATTCTCGAGTTACGACGGGGAGGGCCCTTCCAGACACGTGTTTGTTCAGCGACTTCAGGACTCCTGCCTAGGTGCGAGGGACACCTCGGGATTCTCCTCGAGTCTTGGCATGGCAATTGGGACGCGTCTCCACCTGAGGCGGGAGACCCAGGGTCCCTTTCCACGTGCCACAGGGATCCTGGGACTCCTATCCATTTTCAAGAGGAGTCAGGCATCGTCTCCTTTGGAAGCATTGATCTCTGCAGACCTCTCGATCTTTCAAAGGATCTGAGACCTCCGGTCGCGATGAGGCGGAGGACTAGTACATTCTCTGTCGTCTCCACAGGGGATTCAGACAACCCTTCGTCTTGGGAGATGCAAGACGAGCCTGCATTCAATTCACTGCAGGGATATCCGGCCTTACATCGAGTCAGAGCATCTCGGTGTTCATTACACTTGAGGCCACAAAATCAGGGTCCCTCTCACATACCTGTAGCTGAGAGAAGCCTCCTCTTGAGTTGCTTGTGAAAAGTTGGTATTCCTCTTGAGTCGAAGCCAGGGACTAAGCTATCATCTCGAGTTGATTTGGGGTCCACGGAGCCCTTTCTTGTTGCTCCAGTGACCTCAGGATCCCTCTAGACTTGAGACAGTGATCTTGGGTATTCTCTGGAGTGCCATCAAGGAAATCAAGGCTCCTTTCACGTTTGATGTGGAACACGGAATTGCTCTGCATGCACTGCAGGCGAATCGGGGCTCAACTCGCGGCGAGGGGGAATTCTCATGGTTTTTCTCGAGTTGCGGCTGGAACCTGGGGTATATTCTCGAGTTACAACGGGGAGGGCCCTTCCAGACACGTGTTTGTTCAGCGAAGTCAGGACTCCTTCCTAGGTGCGAGGGACATCTCGGGATTCTCCTCGAGTCTTGGCTTGGCAATTGGGACGCGTCTCCACGTGAGGCGGGAGACCCAGGGTCCCTTTCCATGTGCCACAGGGATCCTGGGACTCCTATCCATTTTCAAGAGGAGTCAGGCATCGTCTCCTTTGGAAGCATTGATCTCCGCGGACCTCTCGAATTTTCAGAAGATGTGAGGCCTCCGGTCGCGATGAGGCGGAAAATTAGGTCTATCTCTGTGGTCTCCACAGGGGATTCAGACATCCCTTCGTCTTGGGAGATGCAAGACGAGCCTGCATTCAATTTCTGCAGGGATGTCCGGCTTTACTTCGAGTCAGAGCATCTCGGTGTCCATTCCACTTGAGGCCAAAAACTCAGCGTCCCTCTCACATACCTGTAGCTGAGAGAAGCCTCCTCTTGAGGTGCTTGTGGAAAGTTGGTATTCCTCTTGATTCGAAGCCAGGGACTAAGCTCTCATCTCGAGTTGATTTGGGGTCCACGGAGCCCTTTCGTGTTGCTCCAGTGACCTCAGGATCCCTCTAGACTTGAGACAGTGATCTTGGGTTTTCTCTGGAGTGCAATCAAGGAAATCAAGGCTCCGTTCACGTTTGATGTGGAACGCGGAATTGCTCTGCACGCAGTGCAGGGGAATCTGGCCTCATCTCGCGGCGAGGGGGAAGTCTCATGGTTTTTTTCGAGTTGCGGCCGGAACCAGGGGTATATTCTCGAGTTACGACGGGGAGGGCCGTTCCAGACACGTGTTTGTTCAGCGACGTCAGGACTCCTGCCTAGGTGCGAGGGACCCCTCGGGATTCTCCTTGAGTCTTGGCATGGCAATTTGGAGGCGTCTCCACGTGAGGCGGGAGACCCAGGGTCCCTTTCCACGTGCCACAGGGATCCTGGGACTCCTATCCATTTTCAAGAGGAGTCAGGCATCGTCTCCTTTGGAAGCATTGATCTCCGCGGACCTCTCGAGTTTTCAAAGGATGTGAGGCCTCCGGTCGCGATGAGGCGGAGAACTCGGTCTTTCTCTGTTGTCTCCACAGGGGATTCAGACAACCCTTCGTCTTGGGAGATGCAAGACGAGCCTGCATTCAATTCACTGCACGGATATCCGGCCTTACTTCGAGTCAGAGCATCTCGGTGTCCATTCCACTTGAGGCCACAAATTTAGGGTCCCTTTCACAAACCTGTAGTTGAGAGAAGCCTCCTCTTGAGGTGCTTGTGGAAAGTTGGTATTCCTCTTGAGTCGAAGCCAGGGACTAAGCTCTCATCTCGAGTTGATTTTTGGGTCCACGGAGCACTTTCGTGTTGCTCCAGTGACCTCAGGATCCCTCTAGACTTGAGACAGTGATCTTGGGATTTCTCTGGAGTGCCATCAAGGAAATCAAGGCTCCTTTCACGTTTGATGTGGAACACGGAATTGCTCTGCATGCACTGCAGGGGAATCGGGCCTCAACTCGCGGCAAGGGGGAATTCTCAAGGTTTTTCTCGAGTTGCTGCCGGAACATGGGGTATATTCTCGAGTTACATCGGGGAGGGCCCTTCCAGACACGTGTTTGTTCAGCGACGTCAGGACTCCTTCCTAGGAGCGAGGGACATCTCGGGATTCTCCTCGAGTCTTGGCATGGCAATTGGGACGCGTCTCCACGTGAGGTGGGAGACCCAGGGTCCCTTTCCACGTGCCACAGGGATCCTGGGACTCCTATTCATTTTCAAGAGGAGTCAGGCATCTTCTCCTTTGCAAGCATTGATCTCCGCAGACCTCTCGAGTTTTCAAAGGATGTGAGGCCTCCGGTCGCGATGAGGCTGAGAACTAGGTCTTTCTCTGTGGTCTCCACAGGGGATTCAGACATCCCTTCGCCCTGGGAGATGCAAGAAGAGCCTGCATTCAATTCACTGCAGGGATATCCGGCCTTACTTCGAGTTGGATCATCTCGGTGTCCATTCCACTTGAGGCCACAAACTCAGGGTCCCTCTCACATACCTGTAGCTGAGAGAAGCCTCCTCATGAGGTGCTTGTGTAAAGTTGGTATTCCCCTTGAGTCGAAGCCAGGGACTAAGCTCTCATCTCGAGTTCATTTGGGGTCCACGGAGCCCTTTCGTGTTGCTACAGTGACCTCAGGATCCCTCTAGACTTGAGACAGTGATCTTGGGTTTTCTCTGGAGTGCCATCAAGGAAATCAAGGCTCCTTTCACGTTTGATGTGGAACACGGAATTGCTCTGCACGCAGTGCAGGGGAATCGGGCCTCATCTCGCGGCGAGGGGGAAGTCTCATGGGTTTTCTCGAGTTGCGGCCGGAACCTGGGGTATATTCTCGAGTTACGACGGGAAGGGCCCTTTCAGACACGTGTTTGTTCAGCGACGTCAGGACTCCTGCCTAGGTGTGAGGGACACCTCGGGATTCTCCTCGAGTCTTGGCATGGCAATTGGGACGCGTCTCCACATGAGGCGGGAGACCCAGGGTCCCTTTCCACGTGCCACAGGGATCCTGGGACTCTTATCCATTTTCAAGAGGAGTCAGGCATTGTCTCCTTTGGAAGCATTGATCTCCGCGGACCTCTCGAGTTTTCAAAGGATGTGAGGACTCCGGTCGCGATGAGGCGGAGAACGAGGTCTTTCTCTGTGGTCTCCACAGGGCATTTAGACATCCCTTCGTCTTGGGAGATGCAAGACGAGCCTGCATTCAATTCACTGCAGGGATATCCAGCCTTACTTCGAGTCAGAGCATCACGGTGTCCATTCCACTTGAGGCCCCAAACTCAGGGTCCCTCTCACATGGTGTAGCTGAGAGAAGCCTCCTCTTGAGGTGCTTGTGGAAAGTTGGTATTCCTCTTGAGTCGAAACCAGGGACTAAGCTCTCATCTCGAGTTAATTTGGGGTCCACGGAGGCCTTTCTTGTTGCTGCAGTGACCTCAGGATCCCTCTAGACTTGAGACAGTGATCTTGGGATTTCTCTGGAGTGCCATCAAGGAAATCAAGGCTCCTTTAACGTTTGATGTGGAACACGGAATTGCTCTGCACGCAGTGTTGGGAATCGGGCCTCATCTCGCGGCGTGGGGGAATTCTCATGGTTTTTCTCGAGTTGCGGCCGGCACCTGGGGTATATTCTCGAGTTACGATGGGGAGGGCCCTTCCAGACACGTGTATGTTCAGCGACGTCAGGACTCCTGCCTAGGTGCAAGGGACATCTCGGGATTCTCCTCGAGTCTTGGCATGGCAATTGGGACGCGTCTCCACGAGAGGCGGGAGACCCAGTGTCCCTTTCCACGTGCCACAGGGATCCTGGGACTCCTATCCATTTTCAAGAGGAGTCAGGCATCGTCTCCTTTGGAAGCATTGATCTCCGCGGACCTCTCAAGTTTTCAAAGGATAGAAGCCTCCGGTCGCGATGAGGCGGAGAACTAGGTCTTTCTCTGTGGTCTCCACAGGGCATTCAGACAGCCCTTCGTCTTGGGAGATGCAAGACGAGCCTGCATTCAATTCACTGCAGGGATATCCGGCCTTACTTCGAGTCGGATCATCTCGGTGTCCATTCCATTTGAGGCCACAAACTCAGGGTCCCTCTCACATACCTGTAGCTGAGAGAAGCCTCCTCATGAGGTGCTTGTGGAAAGTTGGTATTCCTCTTGATTCGAAGCCAGGGACTAAGCTCTCATCTCGACTTGATTTGGGTCCAACGGAGCCCTTTCTTGTTGCTACAGTGATCTCAGGATCCCTCTAGACTTGAGAGAGTGATCTTGGGTTTTCTCTGGAGTGTCATCAAGGAAATCAAGGCTCCTTTCATGTTTGATGTGGAACACGGAATTGCTCTGCACGCAGTGCAGGGGAATCGGGCCTCATCTCGCGTTGAGGGGGAAGTCTCATGGTTTTTCTCGAGTTGTGGCCGGAACCTGGGGTATATTCTCGAGTTACGACCGGGAGGGCCCTTCCCGACACGTGTTTGTTCAACGACGTCAAGACTCCTGCCTAGGTGCGAGGGACAACTCGGGATTCTCCTCGAGTCTTTGCATGGCAATTGGGACGCGTCTCCACGTGAGGCGGGAGACCCAGGGTCCCTTTCCACGTGCCACAGGGATCCAGGGACTCCTATCCATTTTCAAGAGGAGTCAGGCATCGTCTCCTTTGGAAGCATTGATCTCCGCGGACCTCTCGAGTTTTCAAAGGATGTGAGGCCTCCGGTCGCGATGAGGCGGAGAACTAGGTCTTTCTTTGTGGTCTCCACAGGTTATTCAGACATCCCTTCGTCATTTGAGATGCAAGACGAGACTGCATTCAATTCAATGGAGGGATATCTGGCCTTACTTCGAGTCAGAGCATCTCGGTGTCCATTCCACTTGAGGCCACAAACTCAGGGTCCCTCTCACATACCTGTAGCTGACAGAAAGCTCCTCTTGAGGTGCTTGTGGAAAGTTGGTATTCCTCTTGAGTCGAAGCCAGGGACTAAGCTCTCATCTCGAGTTGATTTGGGCTCCACGGAGCCCTTTCGTGTTGATACAGTGACCTCAGGATCCCTCTAGACTTGAGACAGTGATCTTGGGTTTTCTCTGGAGTGCAATCAAGGAAATCAAGGCTCCTTTCACGTTTGATGTGGAACACGGAATTGCTCTGCACGCAGTGCAGGGGAATCGGGCCTCATGTCGCGGCGAGGGGGAAGTCTCATGGGTTTTCTCGAGTTGCGGCCGGAACCTGGGGTATATTCTCGAGTTACGACGGGAAGGGCCCTTTCAGACACGTGTTTGTTCAGCGACGTCAGGACTCCTGCCTAGGTGTGAGGGACACCTCGGGATTCTCCTCGAGTCTTGGCATGGCAATTGGGACGCGTCTCCACATTAGGCGGGAGACCCAGGGTCCCTTTCCACGTGCCACAGGGATCCTGGGACTCTTATCCATTTTCAAGAGGAGTCAGGCATTGTCTCCTTTGGAAGCATTGATCTCCGCGGACCTCTCGAGTTTTCAAAGGATGTGAGGACTCCGGTCGCGATGAGGCGGAGAACGAGGTCTTTCTCTGTGGTCTCCACAGGGCATTTAGACATCCCTTCGTCTTGGGAGATGCAAGACGAGCCTGCATTCAATTCACTGCAGGGATATCAAGCCTTACTTCGAGTCAGAGCATCTCGGTGTCCATTCCACTTGAGGCCCCAAACTCAGGGTCCCTCTCACATGGTGTAGCTGAGAGAAGCCTCCTCTTGAGGTGCTTGTGGAAAGTTGGTATTCCTCTTGAGTCGAAACCAGGGACTAAGCTCTCATCTCGAGTTAATTTGGGGTCCACGGAGTCCTTTCTTGTTGCTGCAGTGACCTCAGGATCCCTCTAGACTTGAGACAGTGATCTTGGGATTTCTCTGGAGTGCCATCAAGGAAATCAAGGCTCCTTTAACGTTTGATGTGGAACACGGAATTGCTCTGCACGCAGTGTGGGGAATCGGGCCTCATCTCGCGGCGTGGGGGAATTCTCATGGTTTTTCTCGAGTTGCGGCCGGAACCTGGGGTATATTCTCGAGTTACGATGGGGAGGGCCCTTCCAGACACGTGTTTGTTCAGCGACGTCAGGACTCCTGCCTAGGTGCAAGGGACATCTCGGGATTCTCCTCGAGTCTTGGCATGGCAATTGGGACGCGTCTCCACGAGAGGCGGGAGACCCAGTGTCCCTTTCCACGTGCCACAGGGATCCTGGGACTCCTATCCATTTTCAAGAGGAGTCAGGCATCGTCTCCTTTGGAAGCATTGATCTCCGCGGACCTCTCAAGTTTTCAAAGGATAGAAGCCTCCGGTCGCGATGAGGCGGAGAACTAGGTCTTTCTCTGTGGTCTCCACAGGGCATTCAGACAGCCCTTCGTCTTGGGAGATGCAAGACGAGCCTGCATTCAATTCACTGCAGGGATATCCGGCCTTACTTCGAGTCGGATCATCTCGGTGTCCATTCCATTTGAGGCCACAAACTCAGGGTCCCTCTCACATACCTGTAGCTGAGAGAAGCCTCCTCATGAGGTGCTTGTGGAAAGTTGGTATTCCTCTTGAGTCGAAGCCAGGGACTAAGCTCTCATCTCGACTTGATTTGGGTTCCACGGAGCCCTTTCTTGTTGCTACAGTGATCTCAGGATCCCTCTAGACTTGAGAGAGTGATCTTGGGTTTTCTCTGGAGTGTCATCAAGGAAATCAAGGCTCCTTTCATGTTTGATGTGGAACACGGAATTGCTCTGCACGCAGTGCAGGGGAATCGGGCCTCATCTCGCATTGAGGGGGAAGTCTCATGGTTTTTCTCGAGTTGTGGCCGGAACCTGGGGTATATTCTCGAGTTACGACCGGGAGGGCCCTTCCCGACACGTGTTTGTTCAACGACGTCAAGACTCCTGCCTAGGTGCGAGAGACAACTCGGGATTCTCCTCGAGTCTTTGCATGGCAATTGGGACGCGTCTCCACGTGAGGCGGGAGACCCAGGGTCCCTTTCCACGTGCCCCAGGGATCCAGGGACTCCTATCCATTTTCAAGAGGAGTCAGGCATCGTCTCCTTTGGAAGCATTGATCTCCGCGGACCTCTCGAGTTTTCAAAGGATGTGAGGCCTCCGGTCGCGATGAGGCGGAGAACTAGGTCTTTCTTTGTGGTCTCCACAGGTTATTCAGACATCCCTTCGTCATTTGAGATGCAAGACGAGACTGCATTCAATTCACTGGAGGGATATCTGGCCTTACTTCGAGTCAGAGCATCTCGGTGTCCATTCCACTTGAGGCCACAAACTCAGGGTCCCTCTCACATACCTGTAGCTGACAGAAAGCTCCTCTTGAGGTGCTTGTGGAAAGTTGGTATTCCTCTTGAGTCGAAGCCAGGGACTAAGCTCTCAACTCGAGTTTATTTGGGGTCCACGGAGCCCTTTCATGTTGCTACAGTGACCTCAGAATCCCTCTAGACTTGAGAGAGTGATCTTGGGTTTTCTCTGGAGTGCCATCAATGAAATCAAGGCTCCTTTCATGTTTGATGTGGAACACGGAATTGCTCTGCACGCAGGGCAGGCGAATCGGGCTTTATCTCGCGGCGAGGGGATAGTCTCATGGTTTTTCTCGAGTTGCGGCCGGATCCTGGGGTATATTCTCGAGTTACGACGGGAAGGGCCCTTCCAGACACGTGTTTGTTCAGCGACGTCAGGACTCCGGCCTAGGTGCGAGGGACATCTCGGGATTCTCCTCGAGTCTTGGCATGGCAATTGGGACGCGTCTCCACGTGAGGCGGGAGACCCAGGGTCCCTTTCCACGTGCCACAGGGATCCTGGGACTCCTATCCATTTTCAAGAGGAGTCAGGCATCGTCTCCTTTGGAAGCATTGATCTCCGCGGACGGCTCGAATTTTCAAAAGATGTGAGGCCTCCGGTCCGGATGAGGCGGAGAACTAGGTCTTTCTCAGTGGTCTCCACGGGGGATTCAGACATCCCTTCGTCTTGGGAGATGCAAGACGAGCATGCATTCAATTCACTGCAGGGATATCCGGCCTGACTTCGAGTCAGAGCATCTCAGTGTCCATTCCACTTGAGGCCACAAACTCAGGGTCCCTCTCACATACCTGTAGCTGAGAGAAGCCTCCTCTTGAGGTGCTTGTGGAAAGTTGGTATTCCTCTTGAGTCGAAGCCAGGGACTAAGCTCTCATCTCGAGTAGATTTGGGGTCCACGGAGCCCTTTCGTGTTGCTACAGTGACCTCAGGATCCCTCTAGACTTGAGACAGTGATCTTGGGTTTTCTCTGGAGGGCCATCAAGGAAATCAAGCCTCCTTTCATGTTTGATGTGGAACACGGAATTGCTCTGCACGCAGTGCAGGGGAATCGGGCCTCATCTCGCGGCGAGGGGAAGTCTCATGGTTTTTCTCGAGTTGCGGCCGGACCTTGGGTATATTCTCGAGTTACGACGGGGAGCGCCCTTCAAGACACGTGTTTGTTCAGCGACGTCAGGACTCCTGCCTAGGTGCGAGGGACATCTCAGGGTTCTCCTCGAGTCTTGGCATGGCAATTGGGTTGCGTCTCCACGTGAGGCGGGAGACCCAGAGTCCCTTTCCACGTACCACAGGGATCCTGGGACTCCTATCCATTTTCAGGAGGAGTCAGGCATCGTCTCCTTTGGAAGCATTGATCTCCGCGGACCTCTCTAGGTTTCAAATGATGTGAGGCCTCCGGTCTTGAAGAGGCAGAGAACTAGTGCTTTCTCTGTGATCCCCACAGGGGATTCATACATCCCTTATTCTTAGGAGATGCAAGACGAGCCTGCATTCAATTCGCTGCAGGGATATCCGGCCTTTCTTCGAGTCAGAGCATCTCGGTGTCCATTCCACTTGAGGCCACAAACTCAGAGTCCCTCTCACATACTTGTAGCTGAGAGAAGCCTCCTCTTGAGGTGCTTGTGGAAGGTTGGTATTCCTCTTGAGTCAAAGACAGGGCCTAAGCTCTCATCTCGAGTTGATTTGGGGTCCACGGAGCCCTTTCGTGTTGGTACAGTGACCTCAGGATCTCTCTAGACTTGAAACAGTGATCTTGGGTTTTCTCTGGAGTGCCATCAAGGAAATCAAGGCTCCGTTCATGTTTGATGTGGAATACGGAATTGCTCTGCACGCAGTGCAGGGGAATCGGGCCTCATCTCGCGGCGAGGGGGAAGTCTCATTGTTTCCCTCGAGTTGCGGCCGGAACCTGGGGTATATTCTCGAGTTACGACGGGGAGGGCCCTTCCAGACACGTGTTTGTTCAGCGACGTCAGGACTCCTGCCTCGGTGCGAGGGACCCCTCGGGATTCTCCTCGAGTCTTGGCATGGCAATTGGGACGCGTCTCCACGTGAGGGGGGAGACCCAGGGTCCCTTTCCACGTGCCACAGGGATCCTGGGACTCCTATCCATTTTCAAGAGGAGTCAGGCATCTTCTCCTTTGCAAGCATTGATCTCCGCAGACCTCTCGAGTTTTCAAAGGATGTGAGGCCTCCGGTCGCGGTGAGGCGGAGAACTAGGTCTTTCTCTGTGGTCTCCACAGGGGATTCGGACATCCCTTCGTCTTGGGAGATGCAAGACGAGCCTGCATTCAATTCACTGCAGGGATATCCGGCCTTACTTCGAGTCAGAGCATCTCGGTGTCCATTCCACTTGAGGCCACAAACTCAGGGTCCCTCTCACATACCTTTAGCTGAGAGAAGCCTCCTCTTGAGGTGCTTGTGGAAAGTTGGTATTCCTCTTGAGTCGAAGCCAGGGACTAAGCTCTCATCTCGAGTTGATTTGGGGTCCACTGAGCCCTTTCGTGTTGCTAAAGTGACCTCAGGATCCTTCTAGACTTGAGACAGTGATCTTGAGTTTTCTCTGGAGTGCCATCAAGGAAATCAAGGCTCCTTTCAAGTTTGATGTGGAAAACGGAATTGCTCTGCACGCAGTGCAGTGGAATCGGGCCTCATCTCGCGGCGAGGGGGAAGTCTCATGGTTTTTCTCGATTTGCGGCCGGAACCTGGGGTATATTCTCGAGTTACGACGGGGAGGGCCCTTCCAGACACGTGTTTGTTCAGCGACTTCAGGACTCCTGCCTAGGTGCGAGGGACACCTCGGGATTCTCCTCGAGTCTTGGCATGGCAATTGGGACGCGTCTCCACCTGAGGCGGGAGACCCAGAGTCCCTTTCCACGTGCCACAGGGATCCTGGGACTCCTATCCATTTTCAAGAGGAGTCAGGCATCGTCTCCTTTGGAAGCATTGATCTCTGCAGACCTCTCGATCTTTCAAAGGATCTGAGACTTCCGGTCGCGATGAGGCGGAGGACTAGTACATTCTCTGTCGTCTCCACAGGGGATTCAGACAACCCTTCGTCTTGGGAGATGCAAGACGAGCCTGCATTCAATTCACTGCAGGGATATCCGGCCTTACATCGAGTCAGAGCATCTCGGTGTCCATTACACTTGAGGCCACAAAATCAGGGTCCCTCTCACATACCTGTAGCTGAGAGAAGCCTCCTCTTGAGTTGCTTGTGAAAAGTTGGTATTCCTCTTGAGTCGAAGCCAGGGACTAAGCTATCATCTCGAGTTGATTTGGGGTCCACGGAGCCCTTTCTTGTTGCTCCAGTGACCTCAGGATCCCTCTAGACTTGAGACAGTGATCTTGGGTATTCTCTGGAGTGCCATCAAGGAAATCAAGGCTCCTTTCACGTTTGATGTGGAACACGGAATTGCTCTGCATGCACTGCAGGCGAATCGGGGCTCAACTCGCGGCGAGGGGGAATTCTCATGGTTTTTCTCGAGTTGCGGCTGGAACCTGGGGTATATTCTCGAGTTACAACGGGGAGGGCCCTTCCAGACACGTGTTTGTTCAGCGACGTCAGGACTCCTTCCTAGGTGCGAGGGACATCTCGGGATTCTCCTCGAGTCTTGGCATGGCAATTGGGACGCGTCTCCACGTGAGGCGGGAGACCCAGGGTCCCTTTCCATGTGCCACAGGGATCCTGGGACTCCTATCCATTTTCAAGAGGAGTCAGGCATCGTCTCCTTTGGAAGCATTGATCTCCGCGGACCTCTCGAATTTTCAGAAGATGTGAGGCCTCCGGTCGCGATGAGGCGGAAAATTAGGTCTATCTCTGTGGTCTCCACAGGGGATTCAGACATCCCTTCGTCTTGGGAGATGCAAGACGAGCCTGCATTCAATTTCTGCAGGGATGTCCGGCTTTACTTCGAGTCAGAGCATCTCGGTGTCCATTCCACTTGAGGCCAAAAACTCAGCGTCCCTCTCACATACCTGTAGCTGAGAGAAGCCTCCTCTTGAGGTGCTTGTGGAAAGTTGGTATTCCTCTTGATTCGAAGCCAGGGACTAAGCTCTCATCTCGAGTTGATTTGGGGTCCACGGAGCCCTTTCGTGTTGCTCCAGTGACCTCAGGATCCCTCTAGACTTGAGACAGTGATCTTGGGTTTTCTCTGGAGTGCAATCAAGGAAATCAAGGCTCCGTTCACGTTTGATGTGGAACGCGGAATTGCTCTGCACGCAGTGCAGGGGAATCTGGCCTCATCTCGCGGCGAGGGGGAAGTCTCATGGTTTTTTTCGAGTTGAGGCCGGAACCAGGGGTATATTCTCGAGTTACGACGGGGAGGGCCCTTCCAGACACGTGTTTGTTCAGCGACGTCAGGACTCCTGCCTAGGTGCGAGGGACCCCTCGGGATTCTCCTTGAGTCTTGGCATGGCAATTTGGAGGCGTCTCCACGTGAGGCGGGAGACCCAGGGTCCCTTTCCATGTGCCACAGGGATCCTGGGACTCCTATCCATTTTCAAGAGGAGTCAGGCATCGTCTCCTTTGGAAGCATTGATCTCCGCGGACCTCTCGAGTTTTCAAAGGATGTGAGGCCTCCGGTCGCGATGAGGCGGAGAACTCGGTCTTTCTCTGTTGTCTCCACAGGGGATTCAGATATCCCTTCGTCTTGGGAGATGAAAGACGAGCCTGCATTCAATTTCTGCAGGGATATCCGGCCTTACTTCGAGTCAGAGCATCTTGGTGTCCATTCCACTTGAGGCCACAAACTCAGGGTCCCTCTCACATACCTGTAGCTGAGAGAAGCCTCCTCTTGAGGTGCTTGTGGAAAGTTGGTATTCCTCCTGAGTCGAAGCCAAGGACTAAGCTCTCATCTCGAGTTGATTTGGTGTCCACAGACCCCTTTCGTGTTGCTCCAGTGACCTCAGGATCCCTCTAGGCTTGAGACAGTGATCTTGGGTTTTCTCTGGAGTGCCATCAAGGAAATCAAGGCTCCTTTCACGTTTGATGTGGAACACGGAATTGCTCTGCACGCAGTGCAGGGGAATCGGGCCTCATCTCGTGGGGAGGGGGAAGTCTCATGGTTTTTCTCGAGTTGCGGCCGGAACCTGGGGTATATTCTCGAGTTAAGACGGGGAGGGCCCTTCCAGACACGGGTTTGTTCAGCGACGTCAGGACTCCTGCTTAGATGCGAGGGAAACCTCGGGATTTTCCTCGAGTCTTGGCATTTCAATTGGGACGCGTCTCCACGTGAGGCGGGAGACCCAGGGTCCCTTTCCACGTGCCACAGGGATGCTGGGACTCCTATCCATTTTCAAGAGGAGTCAGGCATCGTCTCCTTTCTAAGCATTGATCTCCGCGGACCTCTCGAGTTTTCAAAGGATGTGAGGCTTCCGGTCGCGATGAGGCGGAGGACTAGGTCTTTCTCTGTGGTCTCCACAAGGGATTCAGACATCTCTTCGTCTTAGGAGAAGCAAGACGAGCCTGCATTCAATTCACTGCAGGGATATCTGTCTGTACTTCGAGTCAGAGCATCTCGGTGTCCATTCCACTTGAGGCCACAAACTCAGGGTCCCTCTCACATACCTGTAGCTGAGAGAAGCCTCCTCTTGAGGTGCTTGTGGAAAGTTGGTATTCCTCTTGAGTCGAAGCCAGGGACTAAGCTCTCATCTCGAGTTGATTTGGGGTCCACGGAGCCCTTTCCTGTTGCTCCAGTGACCTCAGGATCCCTTTAGAATTGAGACAGTGATCTTGGGTTTTCTCTGGAGTGCCATCAAGGAAATCAAGGCTCCTTTCACGTTTGATGTGGAACACGGAATTGCTCTGCACACAGTGCAGGGGAATCGGGCCTCATCTCGCGGCGAGGGGGAAGTCTCATGGTTTTTCTCGAGTTGCGGCCGGAACCTGAGGTACATTCTAAAGTTACTACGGGGAGGGCCCTTCCAGACACGTGTTTGTTCAGCGAAGTCAGGACTCCTGCCTAGGTGCGAGGGACACCTCGGGATTCTCCTCGAGTCTTGGCATGGCAATTGGGACGCGTCTCCACGTGAGGTGGGAGACCCAGGGTCCCTTTCCACGTGCCACAGGGATCCTGGGACTCCTATTCATTTTCAAGAGGAGTCAGGCATCTTCTCCTTTGCAAGCATTGATCTCCGCAGACCTCTCGAGTTTTCAAAGGATGTGAGGCCTCCGGTCGCGATGAGGCTGAGAACTAGGTCTTTCTCTGTGGTCTCCACAGGGGATTCAGACATCCCTTCGCCCTGGGAGATGCAAGAAGAGCCTGCATTCAATTCACTGCAGGGATATCCGGCCTTACTTCGAGTTGGATCATCTCGGTGTCCATTCCACTTGAGGCCACAAACTCAGGGTCCCTCTCACATACCTGTAGCTGAGAGAAGCCTCCTCATGAGGTGCTTGTGTAAAGTTGGTATTCCCCTTGAGTCGAAGCCAGGGACTAAGCTCTCATCTCGAGTTCATTTGGGGTCCACGGAGCCCTTTCGTGTTGCTACAGTGACCTCAGGATCCCTCTAGACTTGAGACAGTGATCTTGGGTTTTCTCTGGAGTGCCATCAAGGAAATCAAGGCTCCTTTCACGTTTGATGTGGAACACGGAATTGCTCTGCACGCAGTGCAGGGGAATCGGGCCTCATCTCGCGGCGAGGGGGAAGTCTCATGGGTTTTCTCGAGTTGCGGCCGGAACCTGGGGTATATTCTCGAGTTACGACGGGAAGGGCCCTTTCAGACACGTGTTTGTTCAGCGACGTCAGGACTCCTGCCTAGGTGTGAGGGACACCTCGGGATTCTCCTCGAGTCTTGGCATGGCAATTGGGACGCGTCTCCACATGAGGCGGGAGACCCAGGGTCCCTTTCCACGTGCCACAGGGATCCTGGGACTCTTATCCATTTTCAAGAGGAGTCAGGCATTGTCTCCTTTGGAAGCATTGATCTCCGCGGACCTCTCGAGTTTTCAAAGGATGTGAGGACTCCGGTCGCGATGAGGCGGAGAACGAGGTCTTTCTCTGTGGTCTCCACAGGGCATTTAGACATCCCTTCGTCTTGGGAGATGCAAGACGAGCCTGCATTCAATTCACTGCAGGGATATCCAGCCTTACTTCGAGTCAGAGCATCACGGTGTCCATTCCACTTGAGGCCCCAAACTCAGGGTCCCTCTCACATGGTGTAGCTGAGAGAAGCCTCCTCTTGAGGTGCTTGTGGAAAGTTGGTATTCCTCTTGAGTCGAAACCAGGGACTAAGCTCTCATCTCGAGTTAATTTGGGGTCCACGGAGGCCTTTCTTGTTGCTGCAGTGACCTCAGGATCCCTCTAGACTTGAGACAGTGATCTTGGGATTTCTCTGGAGTGCCATCAAGGAAATCAAGGCTCCTTTAACGTTTGATGTGGAACACGGAATTGCTCTGCACGCAGTGTTGGGAATCGGGCCTCATCTCGCGGCGTGGGGGAATTCTCATGGTTTTTCTCGAGTTGCGGCCGGCACCTGGGGTATATTCTCGAGTTACGATGGGGAGGGCCCTTCCAGACACGTGTATGTTCAGCGACGTCAGGACTCCTGCCTAGGTGCAAGGGACATCTCGGGATTCTCCTCGAGTCTTGGCATGGCAATTGGGACGCGTCTCCACGAGAGGCGGGAGACCCAGTGTCCCTTTCCACGTGCCACAGGGATCCTGGGACTCCTATCCATTTTCAAGAGGAGTCAGGCATCGTCTCCTTTGGAAGCATTGATCTCCGCGGACCTCTCAAGTTTTCAAAGGATAGAAGCCTCCGGTCGCGATGAGGCGGAGAACTAGGTCTTTCTTTGTGGTCTCCACAGGTTATTCAGACATCCCTTCGTCATTTGAGATGCAAGACGAGACTGCATTCAATTCAATGGAGGGATATCTGGCCTTACTTCGAGTCAGAGCATCTCGGTGTCCATTCCACTTGAGGCCACAAACTCAGGGTCCCTCTCACATACCTGTAGCTGACAGAAAGCTCCTCTTGAGGTGCTTGTGGAAAGTTGGTATTCCTCTTGAGTCGAAGCCAGGGACTAAGCTCTCAACTCGAGTTTATTTGGGGTCCACGGAGCCCTTTCATGTTGCTACAGTGACCTCAGGATCCCTCTAGACTTGAGACAGTGATCTTGGGTTTTCTCTGGAGTGCCATCAATGAAATCAAGGCTCCTTTCATGTTTGATGTGGAACACGGAATTGCTCTGCACGCAGTGCAGGGGAATCGGGCTTCATCTCGCGGCGAGGGGATAGTCTCATGGTTTTTCTCGAGTTGCGGCCGGATCCTGGGGTATATTCTCGAGTTACGACGGGAAGGGCCCTTCCAGACACGTGTTTGTTCAGCGACGTCAGGACTCCTGCCTAGGTGCGAGGGACATCTCGGGATTATCCTCGAGTCTTGGCATGGCAATTGGACGCGTCTCCACGTGAGGCGGGAGACCCAGGGTCCCTTTCCACGTGCCACAGGGATCCTGGGACTCCTATCCATTTTCAAGAGGAGTCAGGCATCGTCTCCTTTGGAAGCATTGATCTCCGCGGACGGCTCGAATTTTCAAAGGATGTGAGGCCTCCGGTCCGGATGAGGCGGAGAACTAGGTCTTTCTCAGTGGTCTCCACGGGGGATTCAGACATCCCTTCGTCTTGGGAGATGCAAGACGAGCATGCATTCAATTCACTGCAGGGATATCCGGCCTGACTTCGAGTCAGAGCATCTCAGTGTCCATTCCACTTGAGGCCACAAACTCAGGGTCCCTCTCACATACCTGTAGCTGAGAGAAGCCTCCTCTTGAGGTGCTTGTGGAAAGTTGGTATTCCTCTTGAGTCGATGCCAGGGACTAAGCTCTCATCTCGAGTAGATTTGGGGTCCACGGAGCCCTTTCGTGTTGCTACAGTGACCTCAGGATCCCTCTAGACTTGAGACAGTGATCTTGGGTTTTCTCTGGAGGGCCATCAAGGAAATCAAGGCTCCTTTCACGTTTGATGTGGAACACGGAATTGCTCTGCACGCAGTGCAGGGGAATCGGGCCTCATCTCGCGGCGAGGGGAAGTCTCATGGTTTTTCTCGAGTTGCGGCCGGACCCTGGGTATATTCTCGAGTTACGACGGGGAGCGCCCATCAAGACACGTGTTTGTTCAGCGACGTCAGGACTCCTGCCTAGGTGCGACGGACACCTCGGGATTCTCCTCGAGTCTTGGCATGCCAATTGGGACGTGTCTCCACGTGAGGCGGGAGACCCAGGGTCCCTTTCCACGTGCCACAGGGATCCTGGGATTCCTATCCATTTTCAAGAGGAGTCAGGCATCGTCTCCTTTGGAAGCATTGATCTCCGCGGACCTCTCGAGTTTTCAAAGCATGTGAGGCCTCCAGTCGCGATGAGGCCGAGAACGAGGTCTTTCTCTGTGGTCTCCACAGGGGATTCAGACATCCCTTCGTCTTGGGAGATGCAAGACGAGCCTGCATTCAATTGACTGCAGGGATATCTGGCCTTACTTTGAGTCAGAGCATTTCGGTGTCCATTCCACTTGAGGACACAATCTCAGGGTACCTCTCCCATACCTGCAGCTGAGAGAAGCCTCCTCTTGAGGGGCTTGTGGAAAGTTGGTATTCCTCTTGAGTCAAAGCCAGGGACGAAGCTGTCATCTCGAGTTGATTTGGGGTCCACAGAGCCCTTTCGTGTTGCTACAGTGATCTCAGGATCCCTCTAGACTTGAGACAGTGATCTTGGGTTTTCTCTAAAGTGCCATCAAGGAAATCAAGGTTCCTTTCACGTTTGATGTGGAACACGGAATTGCTCTGCACACAGTGCAGGGGAATCGGGTCTCATCTCGCGGCCAGGGGAAAGTCTCATGGTTTTTCTGGAGTTACGGCCGGAACCTGGGGTATATTCTCGAGTTACGACGGTGAGGGCCCTTCCAGACACGTGTTTGTTCAGCGACGTCAGGACTCCTGCGTCGGTGCGAAGGACACCTCGGGATTCTCCTCGAGTCTTGTCATGGCAATTGGGACGCGTCTCCACGTGAGACGGGAGACCCAGGGTCCCTTTCCACGTGCCACAGGGATCCTGGGACTCCTATCCATTTTCAAGAGGAGTCAGTCATCGTCTCCTTTGGAAGCATTGATCTCCGCGGACCTCTCGAATTTTCAAAGGATGTGAGGCCTCCGGACGCGAAGAGGCGGAGAACTAGGTCTTTCTCCGTGGTCTCCACAGGGGATTCAGACATCCCTTCGTCTTGGGAGATGCAAGACGAGCCTGCATTCAATTCACTGCAGGGATATCCGGCCTTACTTCGAGTCGGATCATCTCGGTGTCCATTCCACTTGAGGCCACAAACTCAGGGTCCCTATCACATACCTGTAGCTGAGAGAAGCCTCCTCATGAGGTGCTTGGGGAAAGTTGGTATTCCCCTTGAGTCGAATCCAGGGCCTAAGCTCTCATCTCGAGTTGATTTGGGGTCCACGGAGCCCTTTCATGTTGCTACAGTGACCTCAGGATCCCTCTAGTCTTGAGACAGTGATCTTGGGTTTTCTCTGGAGTGCCATCAAGGAAATCAAGGCTCCTTTCACGTTTAATGTGGAACACGAAATTGCTCTGCACGCAGTGCAGGGGAATCGGGCCTCATCTCGCGGCGAGGGGGAAGTCTCATGGTTTTTCTCGAGTTGCGGCCGAAACCTGGGGTATATTCTCGAGTTACGACGGGGAAGGCCCTTCCAGACACGTGTTTGTATTGCGACGTCAGGACTCCTGCCTAGGTGCGAGGGACACCTCGGGATTCTCCTCGAGTCTTGGCATGGCAATTGGGATGCGTCTCCACGTGAGGCGGGAGACCCAGGGTCCCTTTCCACGTGCCACAGGGATCCAGGGACTCCTATCCATTTTCAAGAGGAGTCAGGCATCGTCTCCTTTGGAAGCATTGATCTCCGCGGACCTCTCAAATTTTCAAAGTATGTGAGGCCTCCGGTCGCCATGAGGCTGAGAACTAGGTCTTTCTCTGTGGTCGCCACAGGGGATTCAGACATCCCTTCGTCTTGGGAGATGCAAGACGAGCCTGCATTCAATTCACTGCAGGGATATCCGGCCTTACTTCGAGTCAGAGCATCTCGGTGTCCATTCTACTTGAAGTCACAAACTCAGGGTCCCTCTCACATACCTGTAGCTGAGAGAAGCCTCCTCTTGAGGGGCTTGTGGAAAGTTCGTATTCCTCTTGAGTCGAAGCCAGGGACTAAGCTCTCATCTCGAGTTGATTTGGGGTCCACGGAGCCCTTTCGTGTTGCTCCATGACCTCAGGATCCCTCTAGACTTGAGACAGTGATCTTGGGTTTTCTCTGGAGTGCCATTAAGGAAATCAAGGCTCCTTTCACGTTTGATGTGGAATACGGAATTGCTCTGCCCGCAGTGCAGGGGAATTGGGCCTCATCTCGCGACGAGGGGGAAGTCTCATGGTTTTTCTCGAGTTGCGGCTGGAACCTGTGGTATATTCTCGAGTTACGACGGGGAGGGCCCTTCCAGACACGTTTGTGTTCAGCGACGTCAGGACTCCTGCCTAGGTGCGAGGGACACCTCGGGATTCTCCTCGAGTCTTGGCATGGAAATTGGGACGCGTCTCCACGTGAGGCGGGAGACCCAAGGCCCCTTCCCACGTGCCACAGGGATCCTGGGACTCCTATCCATTTTCAAGAGGAGTCAGGCATCGTCTCCTTTGGCAGCATTGATCTCCGCAGACCTCTCGAGTTTTCAAAGATTGTGAGGCCTCCGGTCCTGATGAGGCAGAGGACTAGCTCTTTCTCTGTGGTCTCCACAGGGGATTCAGACATCCCTTCGTCTTGGGAGATGCAAGACGAGCCTGCATTCAATTAACTTCAGGGATATCCGGTCTTACTTCGAGTCAGAGCATCTCGGTGTCCATTCCACTTGAACCCACAAACTCAGGGGCCCTCTCACATACCTGTAGCTGAGAGAAGCCTCCTCTTGAGGTGCTTGTGGAAAGTTGGTATTCCTCTTGAGGCAAAGCCAGGGACTAAGCTCTCATCTCGAGTTGATTTGGGGTCCACGGAGCCCTTTCGTGTTGCTCCAGTGACCTCAGGATCCCTCTAGACTTGAGACAGTGATCTTGGGTTTTCTCTGGAGTGCCATCAAGGAAATCAAGGCTCCTTTCACGTTTGATGTGGAACACGGAATTGCTCTGCACGCAGTGCAGGGGAATCGGGCCTCATCTCGCGGCGAGGGGATAGTCTCATGGTTTTTCTCGAGTTGCGGCCGGAACCTGGGGTATATTCTCGAGTTACGACGGGGAGGGCCCTTCCAGACTTGTGCTTGTTCAGCGACGTCAGGATTCCTGCCTAGGTGCGAGGGACAGCTCGGGATTCCCTTGGATTCTTGGCGTGGTAATTGGGACGCGTCTCTATGTGAGGCGGGAGACCCAGGGTCCCTTTCCACGTGCCACAGGGATCCTGGGACTCCTATCCATTATCAAGTCATCGTCTCCTTTGGAAGCATTGATCTCCGCGGACCTCTCGAGTTTTCAAAGGACGTGAGGCCTCCGTTCGCGGTGAAGCGGAGGACTAGGTCTTTCTCTGTGGACTCCAAAGGGGATTCAGACAACCCTTCGTCTTGGGAGATGCAAGACGAGCCTGCAATCAATTCACTGCAGGGATATCCGGCCTTACTTCGAGTCAGAGCATCTCGGTGTCCATTCCACTTGAGGCCACAAACTCAGGGTCCCTCTCACATACCTGTAGCTGAGAGAAGCCTCCTCTTGAGGTGCTTGTGGAAAGTTGGTATTCCTCTTGAGTCGAAGCCAGGGACTAAGCTCTCATGTCGAGTAGATTTGGGTTACACGGAGCCCTTTCGTGTTGCTCCAGTGATCTCAGGATCCCTCTAGACTTGAGTCAGTGATCTTGGGTTTTCTCTGGAGTGCCATCAAGGAAATCAAGGCTCCTTTCACGTTTCATGTGAAACACGGAATTGCTCTGCACGCAATGCAGGGGAATCGGGCCTCATGTCGCGGCGAGGGGGAAGTCTCATGGTTTTTGTCGAGTTGCGGACGGAACCTGGGGTATATTCTCGAGTTACGACGGGGAGGGCCCTTCCAGACACGTGTTTGTTCACCGACGTCAGGACTCCTGCCTAGGTGCGAGGGATACCTCGGGATTCTCCTCTAGTCTTGGCATGGCAATTGGGACGCGTCTCCACGTGAGGCGGGTGACCCAGGGTCCCTTTCCACGTGCCACAGGGATCCTGGGACTCCTATCCACTTTCAAGAGGAGTCAGGCATCGACTCCTTTGGAAGCATTGATCTCCGTGGACCTCTCGAGTTTTCGAAGGGTGTGAGGCCTCCGGTCGCGATGAGGCGGAGAATTAGGTCTTTCTCTATGGTCTCCACAGGGGATTCAGATATCCCTTCCTCTTGGGAGATGCAAGACGAGCCTGCATTCAATTCACTGCAGGGATATCCTGCCTTACTTCGAGTCAGAGCATCTCGGTGTCCATTCCACTTGAGGCCAGAAACTCAGGGTCCCTCTCACATACTTGTAGCTGAGAGAAGCCTCCTCTTGAGGGGCTTGTGGAAAGTTCGTATTCCTCTTGAGTCGAAGCCAGGGAATAAGCTCTCATCTCAAGTTGATTTGGGGTCCACGGAGCCCTTTCCTTTTGCTCCAGTGACCTCATGATCCCTCTAGACTTGAGACAATGATCTTGGGTTTTCTCTGGAGTGCCATCAAGGAAATCAAGGCTCCTTTCACGTTTGATGTGGAACACGGAATTGCTCTGCACGCAGTGCAGGGGAATCGGGCCTCATGTCGCGGCGAGGGGGAAGTCTCATGGTTTTTCTCGAGTTGCGGCCGGAACCTGGGGTATATTCTCGAGTTACAACGGGGAGGGCCCTTCCAGACACGTGTTTGTTCAGCGACGTCAGGACTCCTGCCTAGGTGCGAGGGACACCTCGGGATTTTCCTCGAGTCTTGGCATGGCAGTTGGGACGCGTCTCCACAGGAGCCGGGAGACCCAGTGTCCCTTTCAACGTGCCACAGGGATCCTGGGACTCCTATCCATTTTCAAGAAGAGTCAGGCATCGTCTCCTTTGGAAGCATTGATCTCCGCAGACCTCTCGAGTTTTCAAAGGATGTGAGGCCTCCGGTCTTGAAGAGGCGGAGGACTAGGTCTTTCTCTGTGGTCTCCACAGGGGATTCAAACATCCCTTCGTCTTGGGAGATGCAAGAGAAGCCTGCATTCAATTCACTGCAGGGATATCCGGCCTTACTTCGAGTCAGAGCATCTCGGTGTCCATTCCACTTGAGGTCACAAAATCAGGGTCCCTCTCACATACCTGTAGCTGAGAGAAGCCTCCTCTTGAGGTGCTTGTGGAAAGTTGGTATTCCTCTTGAGGCGAAGCCAGATACTAAGCTCTCATCTCGAGTTTATTTGGGGTCCAGGGAGCCCTTTCGTGTTGCTCCAGTGACCTCAGGATCCCTCTAGACTTGAGACAGTGATCTTGGGTTTTCTCTGGAGTGCCATCAAGGAAATCAAGGCTCCTTTCACGTTTCATGTGGAACACGGAATTGCTCTGCACGCAGTGCAGGGGATTCGGGCCTCATCTCTCGGCGAGGGGGAACTCTCATGGTTTTTCTCGAGTTGCGGCCGGATCCTGGGGTATATTCTCGAGTTAAGACGGGGAGGGCCCTTCCAGACACGTGTTTGTTCAACGACGTCAGGACTCCTGCCTAGGTGCGAGGGACACCTCGGGATTCTCCTCGAGTCTTGGCATGGCAATTGGGACGCGTCTCCACGTGAGGCGGGAGACCCAGGGTCCCTTTCCACGTGCCACAGGGATCCTGGGACTGCTATCCATTTTCAAGAGGAGTCAGGCATCGCCTCCTCTGGAAGCATTGATCTCCGCGGACCTCTCGAGTTTTCAAAGGATGTGAGGCCTCCGGTCGCGATGAAGCGGAGGACTAGGTCTTTCTCTGTGGTCTCCACAGGGGATTCAGACATCCCTTCGTCTTGGGAGATGCAAGACGAGCCTGCATTCAATTCACTGCAGGGATATCCGGCCTTACTTCGAGTCAGAGCATCTCAGTGTCCATTCCACTTGAGGCCACAAACTCAGGAGCCCTCTCACATACCTGTAGCTGAGAGAAGCCTCCTCTTGAGGTGCTTGTGGAAATTTGGTGTTTCTCTTGAGTCGAAGCCAAGGACTAAGCTCTCATCTCGAGTTGATTTGGGGTACACGGAGCCCTTTCTTGTATCTCCAGTGACCTCAGGATCCCTCTAGACTTGAGACAGTGATCTTGGGTTTTCTCTGGCGTGCCATCAAGGAAATCAAGGCTCCTTTCACGTTTGATGTGGAACACGGAATTGCTCTGCACGCAGTGCAGGGGAATCGGGCCTCATGTCGCGGCGAGGGGGAAGTCTCATGGTTTTTCTCGAGTTGCGGCCGGAACCTGGGGTATATTCTCGAGTTACGACGGGGAGGGCCCTTCCAGACACGTGTTTGTTCAGCGAAGTCAGGACTCCTGCCTAGGTGCGAGGGATACCTCGGGATTCTCCTCTAGTCTTGGCATGGCAATTGGGACGCGAGTCCACGTGAGGCGGGAGACCCAGGCTCCCTTCCCACTTGCCACAGGGATCCTGGGACTCCTATCCACTTTCAAGAGGAGTCAGGCATCGACTCCTTTGGAAGCATTGATCTCCGTGGACCTCTCGAGTTTTCAAAGGGTGTGAGGCCTCCGGTCGCGATGAGGCGGAGAATTAGGTCTTTCTCTATGGTCTCCACAGGGGATTCAGATATCCCTTCCTCTTGGGAGATGCAAGACGAGCCTGCATTCAATTCACTGCAGGGATATCCGGCCTTACTTCGAGTCAGAGCATCTCGGTGTCCATTCCACTTGAGGCCACAAACTCAGGGTCCCTCTCACATACTTGTAGCTGAAGGAAGCCTCCTCTTGAGGGGCTTGTGGAAAGTTCGTATTCCTCTTGAGTCGAAGCCAGGGACTAAGCTCTCATCTCAAGTTGATTTGGGGTCCACGGAGCCCTTTCTTTTGCTCCAGTGACCTCATGATCCCTCTAGACTTGAGACAGTGATCTTGGGTTTTCTCTGGAGTGCCATCAAGGAAATCAAGGCTCCTTTCACGTTTGATGTGGAACACGGAATTGCTCTGCATGCAGTGCAGGGGAATCGGGCCTCATGTCGCGGCGAGGGGGAAGTCTCATGGTTTTTCTCGAGTTGCGGCCGGAACCTGGGGTATATTCTCGAGTTACGACGGGGAGGGCCCTTCCAGACACGTGTTTGTTCAGCGAAGTCAGGACTCCTGCCTAGATGCGAGGGATACCTCGGGATTCTCCTCTAGTCTTGGCATGGCAATTGGGACGCGTCTCCACGTGAGGCGGGTGACCCAGGGTCCCTTTCCACGTGCCACAGGGATCCTGGGACTCCTATCCACTTTCAAGAGGAGTCAGGCATCGACTCCTTTGGAAGCATTGATCTCCGTGGACCTCTCGAGTTTTCGAAGGGTGTGAGGCCTCCGGTCGCGATGAGGCGGAGAATTAGGTCTTTCTCTATGGTCTCCACAGGGGATTCAGATATCCCTTCCTCTTGGGAGATGCAAGACGAGCCTGCATTCAATTCACTGCAGGGATATCCTGCCTTACTTCGAGTCAGAGCATCTCGGTGTCCATTCCACTTGAGGCCACAAACTCAGGGTCCCTCTCACATACTTGTAGCTGAGAGAAGCCTCCTCTTGAGGGGCTTGTGGAAAGTTCGTATTCCTCTTGAGTCGAAGCCATTGACTAAGCTCTCATCTCAAGTTGATTTGGGGTCCACGGAGCCCTTTCCTTTTGCTCCAGTGACCTCATGATCCCTCTAGACTTGAGACAGTGATCTTGGGTTTTCTCTGGAGTGCCATCAAGGAAATCAGGCTCCTTTCACGTTTGATGTGGAACACGGAATTGCTCTGCACGCAGTGCAGGGGAATCGGGCCTCATCTCGTGGCGAGGGGGAAGTCTCATGGTTTTTCTCGAGTTGCGGCCGGAACCTGGGGTATATTCTCGAGTTACGACGGGGAGGGCCCTTCCAGACGCGTGTTTGTTCAGTGACGTCAGGACTCCTGCCTAGGTGCGAGGGACACCTCGGGATTTTCCTCGAGTCTTGGCATGGCAGTTGGGACGCGTCTCCACAGGAGCCGGGAGACCCAGGGTCCCTTTCAACGTGCCACAGGGATCCTGGGACTCCTATCCATTTTCAAGAAGAGTCAGGCATCGTCTCCTTTGGAAGCATTGATCTCCGCAGACCTCTCGAGTTTTCAAAGGATGTGAGGCCTCCGGTCTTGAAGAGGCGGAGGACTAGGTCTTTCTCTGTGGTCTCCACAGGGGATTCAGACAACCCTTCGTCTTGGGTGATTCAAGACGAGCCTGCATTCAATTCATTGCAGGGATATCCGGCCTTACTTCGAGTCACAGCATCTCGGTGTCCATTTCACTTGAGGCCACAAACTCAGGGTCCCTCTCACATACCTGTAGCTGAGAGAAGCCTCCTCTTGAGGTGCTTGTGGAAAGTTGATATTCCTCTTGATTCGAAGCCAGGGACTAAGCTCTCATCTCGAGTTGATTTGGGGTCCACGGAGCCCTTTCGTGTTGCTCCAGTGACCTCAGGATCCCTCTAGTCTTGAGACAGTTATCTTGGGTTTTCTCTGGAGTGCCATCAAGGAAATCAAGGCTCCATTCACGTTTGATGTGGAACACCGAATTGCTCTGCACGCAGTGCAGGGGAATCGGGCATTATCTCGCGGCGAATGGGAAGTCTCATGGTTTTTCTCGAGTTGCGGCGGGAACCTGGGGTATATTCTCGAGTTACGACGGGGAGGGCCCTTCCAGACAAGTGTTTGTTCAGCGACGTCAGGACTTCTGCCTTGGTGCGAGGGACACCTCGGCATTCTCCTCGAATATTGGCATGGCCTTTGGGACGCGTCTCAACGTGAGGCGGAAACCCAGGGTCCCTTTCCACGTGCCAAAGGGATCCTGGGACTCCTATCCATTTTCAAGAAGAGTCAGGCATCGTCTCCTTTGGAAGCATTGATCTCCGCGGACCTCTCGAGTTTTCAAAGGATATGATGCCTCTGGTCGCGATGAATCGGAGAACTAGGACTTTCTCTGTGGTCTCCACTGGGGATTCAGACATCCCTTCATCTTGGGAGATGCAAGACGAGCCTGCATTCAATTCACTGCAGGGATATCCGGCCTTACTTCGAGTCAGAGCATCTCGGTGTCCATTCCACTTGAGGCCACAAACTCAGGGTCCTCTCACATACCTGTAGTTGAGAGAAGCCTCCTCTTGAGGTGCTTGTGGAAAGTTGGTATTCCTCTTGAGTCGAAGCCAGGGACTAAGCTCTCATCTCGAGTTGATTTGGGGTCCACGGAGCCCTTTCTTGTATCTCCTGTGACCTGAGGATCCCTCTAGACTTGAGACAGTGATCTTGGGTTTTCTCTGGAGTGCCATCAAGGAAATAAAGACTCCTTTCACGTTTGATGTGGAACACGGAATTGCTCTGCACGCATTGCAGGGGAATCGGGCCTCATCTCGCGGCGAGGGGGAAGTCTCATGGTTTTTCTCGAGTTGCGGCCGGAACCTGGGGTATATTCTCGAGTACGACGGGGAGGGCCCTTCCAGACACGTGTTTGTTCAGCGAAGTCAGGACTCCTGCCTAGGTGCGAGGGATACCTCGGGATTCTCCTCTAGTCTTGGCATGGCAATTGGGACGCGTCTCCACGTGAGGCGGGAGACCCAGGGTCCCTTTCCACGTGCCACAGGGATCCTGGGACTCCTATCCACTTTCAAGAGGAGTCAGGCATCGACTCCTTTGGAAGCATTGATCTCCGTGGACCTCTCGAGTTTTCAAAGAGTGTGAGGCCTCCGGTCGCGATGAGGCGGAGAATTAGGTCTTTCTCTATGGTCTCCACAGGGGATTCAGATATCCCTTCCTCTTGGGAGATGCAAGACGAGCCTGCATTCAATTCACTGCAGGGATATCCTGCCTTACTTCGAGTCAGAGCATCTCGGTGTCCATTCCACTTGAGGCCACAATTTCAGGGTCCCTCTAACATACTTGTAGCTGAAGGAAGCCTCCTCTTGAGGGGCTTGTGGAAAGTTCGTATTCCTCTTGAGTCGAAGCCAGGGACTAAGCTCTCATCTCAAGTTGATTTGGGGTCCACGGAGCCCTTTCCTTTTGCTCCAGTGACCTCATGATCCCTCTAGACTTGAGACAGTGATCTTGGGTTTTCTCTGGAGTGCCATCAAGGAAATCAAGGCTCCTTTGACGTTTGATGTGGAACTAGGAATTGCTCTGCACGCAGTGCAGGGGAATTGGGCCTTATCTCGCGGCGAATGGGAAGTCTCATGGTTTTTCTCGAGTTGCGGCCGGAACCTGGGGTATATTCTCGAGTTACGACGGGGAGGGCCCTTCCAGACACGTGTTTGTTCAGCGACGTCAGGACTTCTGCCTAGGTGCGAGGGACACCTCGGGATTCTCCTCGAGTCTTAGCATGGCAATTGGGATGCGTCTCCACGTGAGGCGGGAGACCCAGTGTCCCTTTCCACGTGCCACAGGGATCCTGCGACTCCTATCCATTTTCAAGAGGAGTCAGGCATCGTCTCCTTTGGAAGCACTGATCTCCGCGGACTTCTCGAGTCTTCAAAGGATGTGAGGCATCCGGTCGCGAGGAGGCAGAGTATTAGGTCTTTCTCTGTGGTCTCCACAGGGGATTCAGACAACCCTTCGTCTTGGGAGATACAAGACGAGCCTGCATTCAATTCACTGCAGGGATATCCGGCCTTACTTCGAGTCAGAGCATCTCGGTGTCCATTCCACTTGAGGCCACAAACTCAGGGTCCCTCTCACATACCTGTAACTGAGAGAAGCCTCCTCTTGAGGTGCTTGTGGAAAGTTGGTATTCCTCTTGAGTCGAAGCCAGGGACTAAGCTCTCATCTCGAGTTGATTTGGGGTCCACGGAGCCCTTTCGTGTTGCTCCAGTGACCTCAGGATCCCTCTAGACTTGAGACAGTGATCTTGGGTTTTCTCTGGAGTGCCATCAAGGAAATCAAGGCTCCTTTCATTTTTGATGTGGAACACGGAATTGCTCTGCACGCAGTGCAGGGGAATCGGGCCTCATGTCGCGGCGAGGGGGAAGTCTCATGGTTTTTCTCGAGTTGAGACAGGAACCTGGGGTATATTCTCGAGTTACGACGGGGAGGGCCCTTCCAGACACGTGTTTGTTCAGCGACGTCAGGACTCCTGCCTAGGTGCGAAGGACACCTCGGGATTCTCCTCTGGTCTTGGCATGGCAATTGGGACGCGTCTCCACGTGAGGTGGGAGACCCAGGGTCCCTTTCCACGTGCCACAGGGATCCTGGGACTCCTATCCATTTTCAAGAGGAGTCAGGCATCGTCTCCTTTGGTAGCACTGATCTCCGCGGACCTCTCGAGTCTTCAAAGGATGTGAGGCCTCCGGTCGCGAGGAGGCAGAGTATTAGGTCTTTCTCTGTGGTCTCCACAGGGGATTCAGACAACCCTTCGTCTTGGGAGGTGCAAGACGAGCCTGCATTCAATTCACTGCAGGGATATCCGGCCTTACTTCGAGTCAGAGCATCTCGGTGTCCATTCCACTTGAGGCCACAAACTCAGGGTCCCTCTCACATACATGTAGTTGAGAGAAGCCTCCTCTTGAGGTGCTTGTGAAAAGTTGGTATTCCTCTTGAGTCGAAGCCAGGGACTAAGCTCTCATCTCGAGTTGATTTGGGGTCCAGGGAGCCCTTGCGTGTTCCTCCAGTGACCTCAGGATCCCTCTAGACTTGAGACAGTGATCTTGGGTTTTCTCTGGAGTGCCATCAAGGAAATCAAGGCTCCTTTCACGTTTGATGTGGAACACGGAATTGCTCTGCACGCAGTGCAGGGGAATCGGGCCTCATCTCGCGGTGAGTGGGAAGTCTCATGGTTTTGCTCGAGTTGCGGCCGGAACCTGGGGTATATTCTCGAGTTACGACGGGGAGGGCCCTTCCAGACATGTGTTTGTTCAGCGACATCAGGACTCCTGCCTAGGTGCGAGGGACACCTCGGGATTCTCCTCGAGTCTTGGCATGGCAATTGGGACGCGTCTCCACGTGAGGCGGGAGACCCAGGGTCCCTTTCCACGTGCCACAGGGATCCTGGGTCTCCTATCCACTTTCAAGAGGAGTCAGGCATCGTCTCCTTTGGAAGCATTGATCTCCTCGGACCTCTCGAGTTTTCAAAGGATGTGAGGCCTCCGTGCGCGTTGAGGCGGAGGGCTAGGTCTTTCTCTGTGGTCTCCAAAGGGGATTCAGACAACCCTTCGTCTTGGGAGATGCAAGACGAGCCTGCATTCAATTCACTGCAGGGATATCCGGCCTTACTTCGAGTCAGAGCATCTCGGTGTCCATTCCACTTGAGGCCACAAACTCAGGGTCCCTCTCACATACCTGTAGCTGAGAGAAGCCTCCTCTTGAGGTGCTTCTGGAAAGTTGGTATTCCCCTTGAGTCGAAGCCAGGGACTAAGCTCTCATCGGAGTTGATTTGGGGTCCACGGATCCCTTTCGTGTTGCTCCAGTGACCTCAGGATCCCTCTAGACTTGAGCCAGTGATCTTGGGTTTTCTCTGGAGTGCCATCAAGGAAATCAAGGCTCCTTTCACGTTTCATGTGGAACACGGAATTGCTCTGCACGCAGTGCAGGGGATTCGGGCCTCATCTCTCGGCGAGGGGGAACTCTCATGGTTTTTCTCGAGTTGCGGCCGGAACCTGGGGTATATTCTCGAGTTAAGACGGGGAGGGCCCTTCCAGACACGTGTTTGTTCAACGACGTCAGGACTCCTGCCTAGGTGCGAGGGACACCTCGGGATTCTCCTCGAGTCTTGGCATGGCAATTGGGACGCGTCTCCACGTGAGGCGGGAGACCCAGTGTCCCTTTCCACGTGCCACAGGGATCCTGGGAATCCTATTCATTTTCAAGAGGAGTCAGGCATCGCCTCCTTTGGAAGCATTGATCTCCGCGGACCTCTCGAGTTTTCGAAGGATGTGAGGCCTCCGGTCGCGATGAAGCGGAGGACTAGGTCTTTCTCTGTGGTCTCCACAGGGGATTCAGACATCCCTTCATCTTGGGAGATGCAAGCTGAACCTGAATTCAGTTCACTGCAGGGATATCCGGCCTTACTTCGAGTCAGAGCATCTCGGTGTCCATTCCACTTGAGGCCACAAACTCTGGGTCCCTCTCACATACCTGTAGCTGAGAGAAGCCTCCTCTTGAGGTGCTTGTGGAAATTTGGTGTTACTCTTGAGTCGAAGCCAAGGACTAAGCTCTCATCTCGAGTTGACTTGGGGTCCACGGAGCCATTTCGTGTTGCTCCAGTGACCTCAGTATCCCTCTAGACTTGAGACAGTGATCTTGGGTTTTCTCTGGAGTGCCATCAAGGAAATAATGCTCCTTTCACGTTTGATGTGGAACACGGAATTGCTCTGCACGCAGTGCAGGGGAATCGGGCCTCATCTCGCGGCGAGTGGGAAGTCTCATGGTTTTTCTCGAGTTGGGGCCGGAACCTGTGGTATATTCTCGAGTTACGACGGGGAGGGCCCTTCCAGACACGTGTTTGTTCAGCGACGTCAGGACTCCTGCCTAGGTGCGAGGGACACCTCGGGATTCTCCTCGAGTCTTGACATGGCAATTGGGACGCGTCTCCACGTGAGGCGGGAGACCCAGGGTCCCTTCCCACGTGCCACAGAGATCCTGGGACTCCTATCCATTTTCAAGAGGAGTCAGGCATCGTCTCCTTTGGAAGCATTGATCTCCCCAACCTCTCGAGTTTTCAAGGGATGTGAGGCCTCCGGTCGCGATGAGGCGGAGAACTAGGCCTTTCTCTGTGGTCTCCACAGGGGATGCAGACATTCCTTCGTCTTGGGAGATGCAAGATGAGCCTGCATTCAATTCACTGCAGGGATATCCAGCCTTATTTCGAGTCAGAGCATCTCGGTGTCCATTCCACTTGAGGCCACAAACTCAGGGTCCCTCTCACATACCTGTAGCTGAGAGAAGCCTCCTCTTGAGGTGCTTGTGGAAAGTTGGTATTCCTCTTGAATCGAAGCCAGGGACTAAGCTCTCATCTCGAGTTGATTTGGGGTACACGGAGCCTTTTCGTGTTGCTACAGTGACCTCAGGATCCCTCTAGACTTGAGACAGTGATCTTGGGTTTTCTCTGGAGTGCCATCATGGAAATCAAGGCTCCATACACGTTTGATGTGGAACGCGGAATTGCTCTGCACGCAGTGCAGGGGAATCGGGCCTCATGTCGCGGCGAGGGGGAAGTCTCATGGTTTTTCTCGAGTTGCGGCCGGAACCTGGGGTATATTCTCGAGTTACGTCGGGGAGGGCCCTTCCAGACACGTGTTTTTCAGCGACGTCAGGACTACTGCCTAGGTGGGATGGACACCTGGGATTTTCCTCGAGCCTTGGCATGGGAATTGGGACGCGTCTTCACGTGAGGCGGGAGACCAGGGTCCCTTTCGAAGTGCCACAGTCATCCTGGGACTCCTATCCATTTTCAAGAGGAGTCAGGCATCGTCTCCTTTGGAAACATTGATCTCCGCGGACCTCTCGAGTTTTCAAAGGATGTGAGGCCTCCGGTCGCGATGAGGCGGAGAACTAGGTCTTTCTCTGTGGTCTCCACAGGGGATTCAGACATCCCTTCGTCTTGGGAGATGCAAGACGAGCCTGCATTCAATTCACTGCAGCGATATCCGGCCTGACTTCGAGTCAGAGCACCTCGGTGTCCATTCCACTTGAGGCCACAAACTCAGGGTCTCTCTCACATACCTGTAGCTGAGAGAAGCCTCCTCTTGAGGTGCTTGTGGAAAGGTGGTATTCCTCTTGAGTCGAAGCCAGGGACTAAGCTCTCATCTCGAGTCGATTTGGGGTCCACAGAGCCCTTTCGTGTCGCTCCAGTGACCTCAGGATCCCTCTAGACTTGAGACAGTGATCTTGGGTTTTCTCTGGAGTGCCATCAAGGAAATCAAGGCTCCTTTCACGTTTGATGTGGAACACGGAATTGCTCTGCACGCAGTGCAGGGGAATCGGGCCTCATCTCGCGGCGAGGGGTAAGTCTCATGGTTTTTCTCGAGTTGCGGCCGGAACCTGGAGTATATTCTCGAGTTACGACGGGGAGGGCCCCTCCAGACACGTGTTTGTTCAGCGACGTCAGGACTCCTGCCTAGGTGCGAGGGACACCTCGGGATTCTCCTCGAATCTTGGCATGGCTATTGGGACGCGTCTCAACGTGAGGCGGAAGACCCAGGGTCCCTTTCCACGTGCCACAGGGATCCTGGGACTCCTATCCATTTTCAAGAGGAGTCAGGCATTGTCTCCTTTGGAAGCATTGATCTCCGCGGACCTCTCGAGTTTTCAAAGGATGTGAGGCCTCAGGTCGCGATGAGGCGGAGACCTAGGTCTTTCTCTGTGGTCTCCACAGGGGATTCAGACATCCCTTCTTCTTGGGAGATGCAAGCCGAGCCTGCATTCAATTCACTGCAGGGATATCCGGCCTTACTTCGAGTCAGAGCATCTCGGTGTCCATTCCACTTGAGGCCACAAACTCAGGGTCCCTCTCACATACCTGTAGCTGAGAGAAGCCTCCTCTTGAGGTGCTTGTGGAAAGTTGGTATTCCTCTTGAGTCGAAGCCAGGGACTAAGCTCTCATCTCGAGTTGATTTGGCGTCCACGGAGCCCTTTCATGTTGCTCCAGTGACCTCAGGATCCCTCTAGACTTGAGACAGTGATCTTGGGTTTTCTCTGGAGTGCCATCAAGGAAATCAAGGCTCCATTAACGTTTGATGTGGAACACGGAATTGCTCTGCACGCAGTGCAGGGGAATCGGGCTTCATGCCGCGGCGAGGGGGAAGTCTCATGGTTTTTCTCGAGATGCGGTCGGAACCTGGGGTATATTCTCGAGTTACGACAGGGAGGGCCCTTCCAGACATGTGTTTGTTCAGCGACGTCAGGACTCCTGCCTAGGTCCGAGGGACACCTCGGGATTCTCCTCGAGTCTTGGCATGGCAATTGGGTCGCGTCTCCTCGTGAGGCGGGAGACCCAGGGTCCCTTTCCACGTGCCACAGGGATCCTGGGACTCCTATCCATTTTAAAGAGGAGTCAGGCATCGTCTCCTTTGGAAGCATTGACCTCCGCAGACCTCTCGAGTTTTCAAAGGATGTGAGGCCTCCGGTCGCCATGAGGCTGAGAACTAGGTCTTTCTCTGTGGTCTCCACAGGGGATTCAGACAGCCCTTCATCTTGGGAGATGCAAGACGAGCCTGCATTCAATTCACTGCAGGGATATCCGGCCTTCCTTCGAGTCAGAGCATCTCGGTGTCCATTCCACTTGAGGCCACAACCTCAGGGTCCCTCTCACATACCTGTAGCTGAGAGAAGCCTCCTCTTGAGTGGCTTGTGGAAAGTTCGTATTCCTCTTGAGTCGAAGCCAGGGACTAAGCTCTCATCTCGAGTTGATTTGGGGTCCATGGAGCCCTTTCGTGTTGCTCCAGTGACCTCAGGATCCCTCTAGACTTGAGACAGTGATCTTGGGTTTTCTCTGGAGTGCCATCAAGGAAATCAAGGCTCCTTTCACGTTTGATGTGGAACACGGAATTGCTCTGCACGCAGTGCAGGGGAATCAGGCCTCATCTCGCGGCAAAGGGGAAGTCTCATGGTTTTTCTCGAGTTGCGGCCGGAACCTGGGGTATACTCTCGAGTTATGACGGGGAGGGCCCTTCCAGACACGTGTTTGTTCAGCGACGTCAGGACTCCTGCCTAGGTGGGAGGACACCTCGGGATACTCCTCGAGTCTTGGCATGGCAATGGGGACGCGTCTCCACGTGAGGCGGGAGACCCAGTGTCCCTTTCCACGTGCCACACGGATCCTGGGACTCCTATCCATTTTCAAGAGGAGTCAGGCATCGTCTCCTTTGGAAGCATTGATCTCCGCGAACCTCTCCAGTTTTCAAAGGATGTGAGGCCTCCGGTCGCGATGAGGCGGAGAATTAGGTCTTTCTTTGTGGTCTCCACAGGGGATTCAGACATCCCTTCGTCTTGGGAGATGCAAGACGAGCCTGCATTCAATTCACTGCAGGCATATCAAGCCTTAATTAGAGTCAGAGCATCTCGGTGTCCATTCCACTTGAAGCCACAAACTCAGGGTCCATCTCACATACCTGTAGCTGAGAGAAGCCTCCTCTTGAGGTGTTTGTGGAAAGTTGGTATTCCTCTTGAGTCGAAGCCAGGGACTAAGCTCTCATCTTGAGTTGATTTGGGGTCCACGGAGCCCTTTCGTGTTGTTCCAGTGACCTCAGGATCCCTTTAGACTTGAGACAGTGATCTTGGGTTTTCTCTGGAGTGCCATCAAGGAAATCAAGGCTCCTTTCACGTTTGATGTGGAACACGGAATTGCTCTGCACGCAGTGCAGGGGAATCGGGCCTCATCTCGCGGCGAGGGGGAAGTCTCATGGTTTTTCTCGAGTTGCGGCCGGAACCTGGTGTATATTCTCGAGTTACGACGGGGAGGTTCCTTCCAGACACGTGTTTGTTCAGCGACGTCAGGACTCCTGCCTAGGTGCGAGGGACACCTCGGGATTCTCCTCGAGTCTTGGCATGGCAATTGGGACTCGTCTCCAAGTGAGGCGGGAAACCCAGGGTCCCTTTCCACGTGCCACAGGGATCCTGGGACTCCTATCCATTTTCAAGAGGAGTCAGGCATCGACTCCTTTGGAAGCATTGATCTCCGCGAACCTCTCAAGTTTTCAAAGGATGTGAGGCCTACGGTCGCGATGAGGCGGAGGACTGGGTCTTTCTCGGTGTTCTCCACAGTGGATTCAGACATCCCTTCATCTTGGGAGATGGAAGACGAGCCTGCATTCAATTCACTGCAGGGATATCCGGCCTTACTTCGAGTCAGAGCATCTCGGTGTCCATTCCACTTGAGATCACAAACTCAGGGTCCCTCTCACATACCTGTAACTGAGAGAAAACTCCTCTTGAGGTGCTTGTGGAAAGTTGGTATTCCTCTTGAGTCTAAGACAGGGAATAAGCTCTCATCTCGACTTGATTTGGGGTCCACGGAGCCCTTTCGTGTTGCTCCAGTGACCTCAGGATCCCTCTAGACTTGAGACAGTGATCTTGGGTTTTCTCTGGAGTGCCATCAAGGAAATCAAGGCTCCTTTCACGTTTGATTTGGAACACGGAATTGCTCTGCATGCAGTGCAGGGGAATCGGGGCTCATCTCCCGGCGAGGGGGTAGGCTCATTGTTTTTCTCGAGTTGCGGCCGGAACCTGGGGTATATTCTCGAGTTACGACGGGGAGGGCCCTTCCAGACACGTGTTTGTTCAGCGACGTCAGGACTCCTGCCTAGGTGCGAGGACATCTCGGGATTCTCCTCGAGTCTTGTCATGGCAATGGGCACGCGTCTCCACGTGAGGCGGGAGACTCAGGGTCCCTTTCCACGTGCCACAGGGATCCTGGGACTCCTATTCATTTTCAAGAGGAGTCAGGCGTCGTCTCCTTTTGAAGCATTGATCTCCGTGGACCTCTCGAGTTTTCAAAGGATGTGAGTATTCCGGTCGCAATGTGGCGAGAACTAGGTCTTTCTCTGTGGTCTCCACAGGGGATTCAGACATCCCTTTGTCTTGGGAGATGCAAGATGAGCCTGCATTCAATTCACTGCAGGGATATCTGGCCTTACTTCGAGTCAGCGCATATCGGTGTCCATTCCACTTGAGGCCACAAACTCAGGGTCCCTCTCACATACCTGTATCTGAGAGAAGCCTCCTCTTGAGGTGCTTATGGAAAGTTGTTATTCCTCTTGAGTCGAAGACAGGGACTAAGCTCTCATCTCGAGTTGATTTGGGGTCCACGGAGACCTTTCGTGTTGCTCCAGTGACCTCAGGATCCCTCTGGACTTGAGACAGTGATCTTGGGTTTTCTCTGGAGTGCCATCAAGGAAATCAAGGCTCCTTTCACGTTTGATGTGGAACACGGAATTGCTCTGCACGCAGTGCACGGAATCGGGCCTCATCTCGGGGCTAGGGGGAAGTCTCATGGTTTTTCTCGAGTTGCGAACGGACCCTGGGGTATATTCTCGAGTTACGACGGGGAGAGCCCTTCCAGACATGTGTTTGTTCAGCGACGCCAGGACTCGGGCCTAGGTGCGAGGGACAAATCGGGATTCTCCTCGAGTCTTGGCATGGCAATTGGGACGCGTCTCCACGTGAGGCGGGAGACCCAGGGTCCCTTTCCACGTGCCACAGGGATCCTGGGACTCCTATCCATTTTCAAGAGGAGTCAGGCATCGTCTCCTTTGGAAGCATTGATCTCCGCGGACCTCTCGAGTTTTCAAAGGATGTGAGGCCTCAGGTCGCGATGAGGCGGAGAACTAGGTCTTTCCCTGTGGTCTCCACAGGGGATTCAGACATCCTTTCGTCTTGGGAAATGCAAGACGAGCCTGCATTCACTTCACTGCAGGGATATCCGGCCTTACTTCGAGTCAGAGCATCTCGGTGTCCATTCCAATTGAGGCCACATACTCAGGGTCCCTCTCACCTACCAGTAGCTGAGAGAAGCCTCCTCTTGAGGTGCTTGTCGAAAATTGGTAATCCTCTTGAGTCGAAGCCAGGGACTAAGCTCTCATCTCGAGTTGATTTGGGGTCCACGGAGCCCTTTCGAGTTGCTCCAGTGACCTCAGGATCCCTCTAGAATTGAGACAGTGATCTTGGGTTTTCTCTGGAGTGCCATCAAGGAAATCAAGGCTCCTTTCACGTTTGATGTGGAATACGGAATTACTCTGCACGCAGTGCAGGGTAATCGGGCCTCATCTCGCGGCGAGGGGGAAGTCTCATGGTTTTTCTCGAGTTGCGGACCGAACCTGGGGTATATTCCCGAGTTACCACGGGGAAGGCCCTTCCAGACACGTGTTTGTTCAGCCACGTCAGGACTCCTGCCTAGGTGCAAGGGACACCTCGGGCTTCTCCTCGATTCTTGGCATGGCAATTGGGACGCGTCTCCACGTGAGGCGGGAGACCCAGGGTCCCTTTCCACGTTCCACAGGCCTACTGGGACTCCTATCCATTTTCAAGAGAAGACAGGCATCGTCTTCTATGGAAGCATTGATATCTGCGGACCTCTCGAGTTTTCAAAGGATGTGAGGCCTCCGGTCGCGATGAGGCGGAGAACTAGGTCTTTCTCTGTGGTCTCCACAGGTGATTCAGACAACCCTTCGTCTTGGGAGATGCAAGACGAGCCTGCATTCAATTCACTGCAGGGATATCCGGCCTTACTTCGAGTCAGAGCATCTCGGTGTCCATTCCACTTGAGGCCACAAACTCAGGGTCCCTCTCACATACCTGTAGCTGAGAGAAGCCTCCTCTTGAGGTGCTTGTGGAAAGGTGGTGTTCCTCTTGAGTCGAAGCCAAGGACTAAGCTCTCATCTCGAGTTGATTTGGGGTCCACGGAGCCCTTTCGTGTTGCTCCATGACCTCAGGATCCCTCTAGACTTGAGACAGTGATCTTGGGTTTTCTCTGGAGTGCCATCAAGGAAATCAAGGCTCCTTTCACGTTTGATGTGGAACCCGGAATTGCTCTGCACGCAGTGCAGGGGAATCGGGCCTCATCTCGCGGCGAGGGGATAGGCTCATGGTTTTTCTCGAGTTGCGGCCGAAACCTGGGGTATATTCTCGAGTTACGACGGGGAGGGCCCTTCCAGACTTGTGCTTGTTCAGCGACGTCAGGATTCCTGCCTAGGTGCGAGGGACAGCTCGGGATTCCCTTCGATTCTTGGCGTGGTAATTGGGACGCGTCTTTACGTGAGGCGGGACACCCAGGGTCCCTTTCCACGTGCCACAGGGATCCTGGGACTCCTATCCATTTTCAAGTCATCGTCTCCTTTGGAAGCATTGATCTCCGCGGACCTCTCGAATTTTCAAAGGACGTGAGGCCTCCGTTCGCGGTGAGGCGGAGGACTAGGTTTTTCTCTGTGGATTCCAAAGGGGATTCAGACAACCCTTCGTCTTGGGAGATGCAAGACGAGCCTGCATTCAATTCACTGCAGGGATATCCGGCCTTACTTCGAGTCAGAGCATCTCGGTGTCCATTCCACTTGAGGCCACAAACTCAGGGACCCTCTCACATACCTGTAGCTGAGAGAAGCCTCCTCTTGAGGTGCTTGTGGAAAGTTGGTATTCCTCTTGAGTCGAAGCCAGGGACTAAGCTCTCATCTCGAGTAGATTTGGTTTCCACGGAGCCCTTTCGTGTTGCTCCAGTGACCTCAGGATCCCTCTAGACTTGAGTCAGTGATCTTGGGTTTTCTCTGCAGTGCCATCAAGGAAATCAAGGCTCCTTTCACGTTTCATGTGGAACACGGAATTGCTCTGCACGCACTGCAGGGGAATCGGGCCTCATCTCGCGGCGAGGGGGAAGTCTCATGGTTTTTCTCGAGTTGCGGCCGGAACCTGGGGTATATTCGCGAGTTACGACGGGGAGGGCCCTTCCAGACACGTGTTTGTTCAGCGACGTCAGGACTCCTGCCAAGGTGCGAGGGACACCTCGGGATTCTCCTCGAGTCTTGGCATGGCAATTGGGACGCGTCTCCACGTGAGGCGGGAGACCTAGAGTACCTTTCCACGTGCCACAGGGATCCTGGGACTCCTATCCATTTTCAAGAGGAGTCAGGCATCATCTCCTTTGGAAGCATTGATCTCCGCAGACCTCTCGAGTTTTCAAAGGATGTGAGGCCTCCGGTCGGGATGAGGCCGAGGACTAGGTCTTTCTCTGTCGTCTCCACAAGGGATTCAGACATCCCTTCGTCTTGGGAGATGCAAGACGAGCCTGCATTCAATTCACTGCAGGGATATCCGGCCTTACTTCGAGTCAGAGCATCTCGGTGTCCATTCCACTTGAGGCCACAAACTCATGGTCCCTCTCACATACCTGTAGCTGAGAGAAGCCGCCTCTTGAGGTGCTTGTGGAAAGGTGGTGTTCCTCTTGAGTAGAACCAAGGACTAAGCTCTCATCTCGAGTTGACTAGGGTCCACGGAGCCCTTTCGTGTTGCTCCAGTGACCTCAGGATCCCTCTAGACTTGAGACAGTGATCTTGGGTTTTCTCTGGAGTGCCATCAAGGAAATCAAGGCTCCGTTCACGTTTGATGTGGAACACGGAATTGCTCTGCACGCAGTGCAGGGGAATCGGGCCTCATCTCGCAGCGAGGGGGAATTCTCATGGTTTTTCTCGAGTTGCGGCCGGAACCTGGGGTATATTCTCGAATTACTACGGGGAGGGCCCTTCCAGACACGTGTTTGTTCAGCGACGTCAGCACTCCTGCCTAGGTGGGATGGACACCTCGGGATTCTCCTCGAGTCTTGGCATGGCAATTGGGAGGCGTCTCCACGTGAGGCAGGAGACTCAGGGTCCCTTTCCACGTGCCACAGGGATCCTGGGACTCCTATCCATTTTCAAGAGGAGTCAGGCATCGTCTCCTTTGGAAGCATTGATCTCCGCGGACCTCTCGGGTTTTCAAAGGATGTGAGGCCTCCGGTCGCGATGAGGTGGAGAACTAGGTCTTTCTCTGTAGTCTCCACAGGGGATTCAGACATCCCTTCGTCTTGGGAGATTCAAGGCGAGCCTGCATTCAATTCACTGCAGGGATATCCGGCCTTACTTCGAGTCAGAGCATCTCCGTGTCAATTCCACTTGAGGCCACAAACTCAGGGTCCCTTTCACATACTTGTAGCTGAGAGAAGCCTCCTCTTGTGGTGCTTGTGGAAAGTTGGTATGACCCTTGAGTCGAAGCCAGGGACTAAACTCTCATCTCGAGTTGATTTAGGGTCCACGGAGCCCTTTCCTGTTGCTCCAGTGACCTCAGGATCCCTCTAGACTTGAGACAGTGATCTTGGGTTTTCTCTGGAGTGCCATCAAGGAAATCAAGGCTCCTTTCACGTTTGATGTGGAACACGGAATTGCTCTGCACGCTGTGCAGGGGAACCGGACCACATCTCGCGGCGAGGGGGATGTCTCATGGTTTTTCTCGAGTTGCGGCCGGAACATGGTGTACATTCTAAAGTTACTACGGGGAGGGCCCTTCCAGACACGTGTTTGTTCAGCGAAGTCAGGACTCCTGCCTAGGTGCGAGGGACACCTCGGGATACTCGTCGAGTCTTGGCATGGCAATTGGGACGGGTCTCCACGTGAGGCGGAAGACCCAGTGTCTCTTTGCACGTTCCAAAGGGATCCTGAGACTCCTATCCATTTTCAAGAAGAGTCAGGCATCGTCTCCTTTTGAAGCATTGATCTCCCCGGACCTCTCGAGTTTTCAAAGGATGTGAGGCCTCCGGTCGCGATGAGGCGGAGAACTAGGTCTTTCTCTGTGGTCTCCACAAGGGATTCAGACACCCCTTCGTCTTGGGAGATGCAAGACGAGCCTGCATTCAATTCACTGCAGGGATATCCGGCCTTACTTCGGGTCAGAGCATCTCGGTGTCCATTCTACTTGAGGCCACAAACTTAGGGTCCCTCTCACATACCTGTAGCTGAGAGAAGCCTCCTCTTGAGGTGCTTGTGGAAAGTTGGTATTCCCCTTGAGTCGAAGCCAGGGACTAAGCTCTCATCTCGAGTTGATTTAGGGTCCATGGAGCCCTTTCGTGTTGCTACAGTGACCTCAGGATCTCTCTACACTTGAGACAGTGATCTTGGGTTTTCTCTGGAGTGCCATCAAGGAAATCAAGGCTCCTTTCACGTTTGATGTGGAACACGGAATTGCTCTGCACGCAGTGCAGGGGAATCGGGCCTCATCTCGCGGCGAGGGGGAAGTCTCATGATTTTTCTCGAGTTGCGGCCGGAACCTGGGGTACATTCTCAAGTTACTACGGGGAGGGCCCTTCCAGACACGTGTTTATTCAGCGACGTCAGGACGCCTGCCTAGGTGCCAGGGACACCTCGGGATTCTCCTCGAGTCTTGGCATTGCCATTGGGACGCGTCTCCACATGAGGCGGGAGTCCCAGGGTCCCTTTCCACGTGCCACACGGATCCTGGGACTCCTATCCATTTTCAAGAGGAGTCAGGCATCTTCTCCTTTGGAAGCATTGATCTCCACGGACCTCTCGAGTTTTCAAAGGATGTGAGGCCTCCGGTCGCGATGAGGTGGAGAACTAGGTCTTTCTCTGTGGTCTCCACAGGGCATTCAGACATCCCTTCGTCTTGGGAGATGCAAGACGACCCTGCATTCAATTCACTGCAGGGATATTCGGCCTTACCTCGAGTCAGAGCATCTCGGTGTCCATTCCACTTGAGGCCACAAAATCAGGGTCCCTCTCACATAACTGTAGCTGAGAGAAGCCTCCTCTTGAGGTGCTTGTGGAAAGTTGGTATTCCTCTTGAGTCGAAGCCAGGGACTAAGCTCTCATCCGAGTTGATTTGGGGTCCACGGAGCCCTTTCGTGTTGCTCCAGTGACCTCAGGATCCCTCTAGACTTGAGACAGTGATCTTGGGTTTTCTCTGGAGTGCCATCAAGGAAATCAAGGCTCCCATCATGTTTGATGTGGAACACGGAATTGCTCTGCACGCAGTGCAGGGTAATTGGGCCTTATCTCGCGGCGAATTTGAAGTCTCATTGTTTTTCCCGAGTTGCGGCCGGAATCTGGGGTATATTCTCGAGTTACGACGGGGAGGGCCCTTCCAGAAACGTGTTTGCTCAGCGACGTTAGGACTCCTGCCTAGGTGCGAGGGACACCTCGGGATTCTCCTCGAGTCTTGGCATGGCAATTGGAACGCGTCTCCACGTGAGGCGGGAGACCCAGGGTCCCTCTCCACGTGCCAGATGGATCCTGGGACTCCTCTCCATTTTCAAGAGGAGTCAGGCATCGTCTCCTTTGGAAGCATTGATCTCCGCAGACCTATCGATTTTTCATAGGATGTGATGTCTCCGGTCGCGATGAGGCGGAGGACTAGGTCTTTCTCTGTCGTCTCCACAGGGGATTCAGACATCCCTTCGTCTTGGGAGATGCAAGACGAGCCTGCATTCTATTCACTACAGGGATATCCCGCCTTACTTCGAGTCAGAGCATCTCGGTGTCCATTCCACTTGAGGCCAAAAACTCAGGGTCCCTCTCACATACCTGTAGCTTAGAGAAGCCTCCTCTTGAGGTGCTTGTGGAAAGTTGGTATTCCTCTTGAGTCGAAGCCAGGGACTAAGCTCTCATCTCGAGTTGATTTGGGGTCTAAGGGGAAATTTCGTGTTGCTCCAGTGACCTCAGGATCCCTCTAGACTTGAGACAGTGATCTTGGGTTTTCTCTGGAGTGCCATCAAGGAAATCAAGGCTCCTTTCACGTTTGATGTGGAACACGGAATTGTACTGCACGCAGTGCAGGGGAATCGGGCCTCATCTGGCGGCGAGGGGGAAATCTCATGGTTTTTCTCGAGTTGCGGCCGGAACCTGGGGTATATTCTCGAGTTACGACGGGGAGGGCCCTTCTAGACACGTGTTTGTTCAGCGACGTCAGGACTCGTGCCTAGCTGTGAGGGACACCTCGGGATTCTCCTCGAATCTTGTCATGGCAATTGGGACGCGTCTCCACGTGAAGCGGGAGACCCAGGGTCCCTTTCCACGTGCCACAGGGATCCTGGGATTCCTATCCATTTTCAAGAGGAGTCAGGCATCGTCTCCTTTGGAAGCATTGATCTCCGCGGACCTCTCGAGTTTTCAAAGGATGTGAGGCCTCCGGTCGCGATGAGGCGGAGGACTAGGTCTTTCTCTGTGGTCTCCACAGGGCATTCAGACATCCCTTCGTCTTGGGAGATGCAAGACGAGCCTGCATTCAATTCACTGCAGGGATATCCGGCCTTACTTCGAGTCAGACCATCTCGGTGTCCATTCCACTTGAGGCCACAAACTCAGGGTACCTCTCACATCCATGTAGCTGAGAGAAGCCTCTTCTTGAGGTGCTTGTGGAAACTTGGTATTCCTCTTGAGTCGAAGACAGGGACTAAGCTCTCATCTCGAGTTGATTTGGGGTCCACAGAGCCCTTTCGTGTTGCTCCAGTGACCTCAGGATCCCTCTAGATTTCAGACAGTGACTCTGGGTTTTCTCTGTGGTGCCATCAAGGAAATGAAGGTTCCTTTCACTTTTGATGTGGAACACGGAATTGCTCTGCATGCAGTGCAGGGGAATCAGGCCTCATCTTGCGGCGAGGGGGAAGTCTCATGGTTTTATTCGAGTTGCGGTCGGAACCTGGGGTATATTCTCGAGTTACGATGGGGAGGGCCCTTCCAGACACGTGTTTGTTCAGCGACGTCAGGACTCCTGCCTAGGTGCGAGGGACACCTCGGGATTCTCCTCGAGTGTTGGCATGGCAATTGGGACGCGTCTCCACGTGAGGCGGGAGACCCAGGTTCCCTTTCCACGTGCCACAGGGATCCTGGGACTCCTATCCATTTTCAAGAGGAGTCAGGCATCGTCTCCTTTGGAAGCATTGATCTCCGCGGACCTCTCGAGTTTTCAAAGGATGTGAGGCCTCCAGTCGCGATGAGGCGGAGAACTAGGTCTTTCTCTCTGGTCTCAACAGGGGATTCAGATATCCCTTCGTCTTGGAGATGCAAGACGATCCTGCATTCAATTCACTGCAGGGATATCCGGCCTTACTTCGAGTCAGAGCATCTCGTTGTTCAATCCACTTGAGGCCACAAATTCAGCGTCCCTCTCTCATACCTGTAGCTGAGAGAAGCCTCCTCTTGAGGTGCTTGTGGAAAGTTGATATTCCTCTTGATTCGAAGCCAGGGACTAATCTCTCATCTCGAGTTGATTTGGGGTCCACGGAGCCCTTTCGTGTTGCTCCAGTGACCTCAGGATCCCTCTAGACTTGAGACAGTGATCTTGGGTTTTCTCTGGAGTGCCATCAAGGAAATCAAGGCTCCTTTCACGTTTGATGTGGAACACGAAACTGCTCTGCACGCAGTGCAGGGGAATCGGGTCTCATCTCGCGGCGAGGGGGAAGTCTCATGGGTTTTCTCGAGTTGCGGCCGGGACCTGGGGTATATTCTCAAGTTATAACAGGGAGGGCCATTCCAGACACGTGTTTGTTCAGCGATGTCAGGACTCCTGCCTAGGTGCGAGGGACACCTCGGGATTCTCGTCGAGTCTCGGCATGGCAATTGTGACGCGTCTCCACGTGAGGCGGGAGACCCAGGGTCCCTTTCGACGTACCACAGGGATCCTGGGACTCCTATCCATTTTCAAGAGTAGTCAGGCATCGTCTAATTTGGAAACATGGATCCCCGCGGACCTCTCGAGTTTTCAAAGGATGTGAGGCCTCCGGTCGCGATGAGGCGGAGAACTAGGTCTCTCTCTGTCGTCTCCACAGGGGATGCAGACATCCCTTCGTCTTGGGAGATGCAAGATGAGCCTGCATTCAATTCACTGCAGGGATGTCCGGTCTTACTTCGAGTCAGAGCATCTCGGTGTCCATTCCACTTGAGGCCACAAACTCAGTGTCCCTTTCACATATCTGTAGCTGAGAGAAGCCTCCTCTTGAGGTGCTTGTGAAAAGTTCGTGTTCCTCTTTAGTCGAAGCCAGGGACTAAGCTCTCATCTCGAGTTGATTTGGGGTCCACGGAGCCCTTTCGTGTTGCTCCAGTGACCTCAGGATCCCTCTAGACTTGAGACAGTGATCTTGGGTTTTCTCTGGAGTGCCATCAAGGAAATCAAGGCTCCTTTCACGTTTGATGTGGAACACGGAACAGCTCTGCACGCAGTGCAGGGGAATCGGGCCTCCTCTCGAGGCGAGCGGGAAGTCTCATGGTTTTTCTCGAGTTGCGGCGGGGACCTGGGGTATATTCTCGAGTTACAACGGGGAGGGCCCTTCAAGACACGTGTTTGTTCAGCGATGTCAGGACTCCTGCCTAGGTGCGAGGGACACCTCGGGATTCTCGTCGAGTCTCGGCATGGCAATTGGCACGTGTATTCACGTGAGGCGGGAGACCCAGGGTCCCTTTCGACGTGCCACAGGGATCCTGGGACTCCTATCCATTTTCAAGAGTAGTCAGGCATCGTCTAATTTGGAAACATGTATCCCCGCGGACCTCTCGAGTTTTCAAAGGATGTGAGACCTCCGGTCGCGATGAGGCGGAGAACTAGGTCTATCTCTGTGGTCTCCACAGGGGATGCAGACATCCCTTCGTCTGGGGGATGCAAGATGAGCCTGCATTCAATTCACTGCAGGGATATCCGGCCTTACTTCGAGACAGCATCTCAGTGTCCATTCCACTTGAGGCCACAAATTCAGGGTCCCTCTCACATACCTGTAGCTGAGAGAAGCCTCCTCTTGAGGTGCTTGTGGAAAGTTGGTATGACTCTTGAGTCGAAGTCAGGGAATAAGCTCTCATCTCGAGTTGATTTGGGGTCCAGGAGCCGTTTCGTGTTGCTATAGTGACCTCAGGATCCCTCTAGAATTGAGACAGTGATCTTGGGTTTTCTCTGGAGTGCCATCAAAGAAATCAAGGCTCCTTTCACGTTTGATGTGGAACACGGAATTGCTCTGCACGCAGTGCAGGGGAATCGGGCTTCATCTCGCGGCAAGGGGGAAGTCTCCTGGTTTTTCTCGAGTTGCGGCCGGAACATGGGGTATATTCTCGAGTTACGACCGGGAGGGCCCTTCCAGACACGTATTTGTTCAGCGACGTCAGGACTCCTGTCTACGTGCGAGGGACACCTCGGGATTCTCCTCGAGTCTTGGCATGGCAATTGGGACGCGTCTCCACGTGAGGCGGGAGACCCAGGGTCCCTTTCCACGTGCCACAGGCATCCTGGGACGCCGATCCATTTGCAAGAGGAGTCAGGCATCGTCTCCTTTGGAAGCATTGATCTCCGCGGACCTCTCGAGTTTTCAAAGGATGTGAGGCCTCCGGTCGCGATGAGGCGGAGAACTAGGTCTTTCTCTGTGGTCTCCACAGGGGATTCAGACAATCCTTTGTCTTGGGAGATGCAAGGCGAGCCTGCATTCAATTCACTGCAGGGATATCCGGCCTTACTTCGAGTCAGATCATCTCGGTGTCCATTCCACTTGAGGCCACAAATTCAGGGTCCCTCTCACATACCTGTAGCTGAGAGAAGCCTCCTCTTGAGGTGCTTGTGGAAAGTTGGTATTCCTCTTGAGTCGAAGCCAGGGACTAAGCTCTCATCTCGAGTTGATTTCGGGCCCACGGAGCCCTTTCGTGTTACTCCAGTGACCTCAGGATCCCTCTAGACTTGAGACAGTGATCTTGGGTTTTCTCTGGAGTGCCATCAAGGAAATCAAGGCTCCTTTCACGTTTGATGTGGAACACGGAATTGCTCTGCACACAGTGCAGGGGAATCGGGCCTCATCTCGCGGCGAGGGGGAAGTCTCATGGTTTTTCTCGAGTTGCGGCCGGAACCTGGGGTATATTCTCGAGTTACGACGGGGAGGGCCCTTCCAGACACGTGTTTGCTCAGCGACGTCAGGACTCCTGCCTAGGTGCGAGGGACACCTCGGGATTCACCTCGAGTCTTGGCATGGCAATTGGGACGGGTCTCCACGTGAGGCGGAAGACCCAGTGTCTCTTTGCACGTTCCAAAGGGATCCTGAGACTCCTATCCATTTTCAAGAAGAGTCAGGCATCGTCTCCTTTTGAAGCATTGATCTCCCCGGACCTCTCGAGTTTTCAAAGGATGTGAGGCCTCCGGTCGCGATGAGGCGGAGGACTAGGTCTTTCTCTGTGGTCTCCACAGGGCATTCAGACATCCCTTCGTCTTGGGAGATGCAAGACGAGCCTGCATTCAATTCACTGCAGGGATATCCGGCCTTACTTCGAGTCAGACCATCTCGGTGTCCATTCCACTTGAGGCCACAAACTCAGGGTACCTCTCACATCCATGTAGCTGAGAGAAGCCTCTTCTTGAGGTGCTTGTGGAAACTTGGTATTCCTCTTGAGTCGAAGACAGGGACTAAGCTCTCATCTCGAGTTGATTTGGGGTCCACAGAGCCCTTTCGTGTTGCTCCAGTGACCTCAGGATCCCTCTAGACTTCAGACAGTGACTCTGGGTTTTCTCTGTGGTGCCATCAAGGAAATGAAGGTTCCTTTCACTTTTGATGTGGAACACGGAATTGCTCTGCATGCAGTGCAGGGGAATCAGGCCTCATCTTGCGGCGAGGGGGAAGTCTCATGGTTTTATTCGAGTTGCGGTCGGAACCTGGGGTATATTCTCGAGTTACGATGGGGAGGGCCCTTCCAGACACGTGTTTGTTCAGCGACGTCAGGACTCCTGCCTAGGTGCGAGGGACACCTCGGGATTCTCCTCGAGTGTTGGCATGGCAATTGGGACGCGTCTCCACGTGAGGCGGGAGACCCAGGTTCCCTTTCCACGTGCCACAGGGATCCTGGGACTCCTATCCATTTTCAAGAGGAGTCAGGCATCGTCTCCTTTGGAAGCATTGATCTCCGCGGACCTCTCGAGTTTTCAAAGGATGTGAGGCCTCCAGTCGCGATGAGGCGGAGAACTAGGTCTTTCTCTCTGGTCTCAACAGGGGATTCAGATATCCCTTCGTCTTGGAGATGCAAGACGATCCTGCATTCAATTCACTGCAGGGATATCCGGCCTTACTTCGAGTCAGAGCATCTCGGTGTCCATTCCACTTGAGGCCACAAATTCAGCGTCCCTCTCTCATACCTGTAGCTGAGAGAAGCCTCCTCTTGAGGTGCTTGTGGAAAGTTGATATTCCTCTTGATTCGAAGCCAGGGACTAATCTCTCATCTCGAGTTGATTTGGGGTCCACGGAGCCCTTTCGTGTTGCTCCAGTGACCTCAGGATCCCTCTAGACTTGAGACAGTGATCTTGGGTTTTCTCTGGAGTGCCATCAAGGAAATCAAGGCTCCTTTCACGTTTGATGTGGAACACGAAACTGCTCTGCACGCAGTGCAGGGGATCGGGTCTCATCTCGCGGCGAGGGGGAAGTCTCATGGGTTTTCTCGAGTTGCGGCCGGGACCTGGGGTATATTCTCAAGTTATAACAGGGAGGGCCATTCCAGACACGTGTTTGTTCAGCGATGTCAGGACTCCTGCCTAGGTGCGAGGGACACCTCGGGATTCTCGTCGATTCTCGGCATGGCAATTGTGACGCATCTCCACGTGAGGCGGGAGACCCAGTGTCCCTTTCGACGTACCACAGGGATCCTGGGACTCCTATCCATTTTCAAGAGTAGTCAGGCATCGTCTAATTTGGAAACATGGATCCCCGCGGACCTCTCGAGTTTTCAAAGGATGTGAGGCCTCCGGTCGCGATGAGGCGGAGAACTAGGTCTCTCTCTGTCGTCTCCACAGGGGATGCAGACATCCCTTCGTCTTGGGAGATGCAAGATGAGCCTGCATTCAATTCACTGCAGGGATGTCCGGTCTTACTTCGAGTCAGAGCATCTCGGTGTCCATTCCACTTGAGGCCACAAACTCAGTGTCCCTCTCACATATCTGTAGCTGAGAGAAGCCTCCTCTTGAGGTGCTTGTGAAAAGTTCGTGTTCCTCTTTAGTCGAAGCCAGGGACTAAGCTCTCATCTCGAGTTGATTTGGGGTCCACGGAGCCCTTTCGTGTTGCTCCAGTGACCTCAGGATCCCTCTAGACTTGAGACAGTGATCTTGGGTTTTCTCTGGAGTGCCATCAAGGAAATCAAGGCTCCTTTCACGTTTGATGTGGAACACGGAACAGCTCTGCACGCAGTGCAGGGGAATCGGGCCTCCTCTCGAGGCGAGGGGGAAGTCTCATGGTTTTTCTCGAGTTGCGGCGGGGACCTGGGGTATATTCTCGAGTTACAACGGGGAGGGCCCTTCAAGACACGTGTTTGTTCAGCGATGTCAGGACTCCTGCCTAGGTGCGAGGGACACCTCGGGATTCTCGTCGAGTCTCGGCATGGCAATTGGCACGCGTATTCACGTGAGGCGGGAGACCCAGGGTCCCTTTCGACGTGCCACAGGGATCCTGGGACTCCTATCCATTTTCAAGAGTAGTCAGGCATCGTCTAATTTGGAAACATGGATCCCCGCGGACCTCTCGAGTTTTCAAAGGATGTGAGGCCTCCGGTCGCGATGAGGCGGAGAACTAGGTCTATCTCTGTGGTCTCCACAGGGGATGCAGACATCCCTTCGTCTGGGGGATGCAAGATGAGCCTGCATTCAATTCACTGCAGGGATATCCGGCCTTACTTCGAGACAGCATCTCAGTGTCCATTCCACTTGAGGCCACAAATTCAGGGTCCCTCTCACATACCTGTAGCTGAGAGAAGCCTCCTCTTGAGGTGCTTGTGGAAAGTTGGTATGACTCTTGAGTCGAAGTCAGGGAATAAGCTCTCATCTCGAGTTGATTTGGGGTCCAGGAGCCGTTTCGTGTTGCTATAGTGACCTCAGGATCCCTCTAGAATTGAGACAGTGATCTTGGGTTTTCTCTGGAGTGCCATCAAAGAAATCAAGGCTCCTTTCACGTTTGATGTGGAACACGGAATTGCTCTGCACGCAGTGCAGGGGAATCGGGCTTCATCTCGCGGCAAGGGGGAAGTCTCCTGGTTTTTCTCGAGTTGCGGCCGGAACATGGGGTATATTCTCGAGTTACGACCGGGAGGGCCCTTCCAGACACGTATTTGTTCAGCGACGTCAGGACTCCTGTCTACGTGCGAGGGACACCTCGGGATTCTCCTCGAGTCTTGGCATGGCAATTGGGACGCGTCTCCACGTGAGGCGGGAGACCCAGGGTCCCTTTCCACGTGCCACAGGCATCCTGGGACGCCGATCCATTTGCAAGAGGAGTCAGGCATCGTCTCCTTTGGAAGCATTGATCTCCGCGGACCTCTCGAGTTTTCAAAGGATGTGAGGCCTCCGGTCGCGATGAGGCGGAGAATTAGGTCTTTCTCTGTGGTCTCCACAGGGGATTCAGACATCCCTTCGTCTTGGGAGATGCAAGACGAGCCTGCATTCAATTCACTGCAGGGATATCCGGGCTTACTTCGAGTCAGAGCATCTTGGTGTCCATTCCACTTGAGGCCACAAACTCAGGGTCCCTCTCACATACCTGTAGCTGAGAGAAGCCTCCTCTTGAGGTGCTTGTGGAAAGTTGGTATTCCTCTTGAGTCGAAGCCAGGGACTAAGTTCTCATCTCGAGTTGATTTGGGGTCCACGGAGCCCTTTCGTATTGCTACAGTGACCTCAGGATCCCTCTAGACTTGAGACAGTGATCTTGGGTTTTCTCTAGAGTGCCATCAAGGAAATCAAGGCTCCTTTCACGTTTGATGTGGAACACGGAGTTGCTCTGCACGCAGTGCAGGAAAATAGGGCCTCATCTCACGGCGAGGGGGAAGTCTCATGGTTTTTCTCGAGTTGCGGCCGGAACCTGGGGTATATTCTCGAGTTACGACGGGGAGGGCCCTTCCAGACACGTGTTCGTTCAGAGACGTCAGGACTCCTGCCTAGGTTCGAGGGACACCTCGGGATTCTCCTCGAGTCTTGGCATGGCAATTGGGACGCGTCTCCACGTGAGGCGGGAGACCCATGTTCCCTTTCCACGTGCCACAGGGATCCTGGGACTCCTATCCATTTTCAAGAGGAGTCAGGCAATGTCTCCTTTGGAAGCATTGATCTCCGCGGACCTCTCGAGTTTTCAAAGGATGTGAGGCCTCCGGTCGCGATGAGTCGGAGAACTAGGTCTTTCTCTGTGGTCTCCACAGGGGATTTAGACATCCCTTCGTCTTGGGAGATGCAAGACGAGCCGGCATTCAATTGACTGCAGGGATATCTGGCCTTATGTCGAGTCAGAACATCTCGGTGTCCATTCCACTTGAGGCCACTTACTCAGGGTCCCTCTCACATACCTGTAGCTGAGAGAAGCCTCCTCTTGAGGTGCTTGTGGAAAGTTGGTATTCCTCTTGAGTCGAAGCCAGGGACTAAGCTCTCATCTCGAGTTGATTTGGGGTCCACGGAGCCCTTCTTTGTTGCTCCAGTGACCTCAGGATCCCTCTAGACTTGAGACAGTGATCCTGGGTTTTCTCTGGAGTGGCATCAAGGAAATCAAGGCTCCTTTCTCGTTTGATGTGAAACACGGAATTGCTCTGCATGCAGTGCAGGGGAATCGGGCCTCATCTCGTGGCGAGGGGGAATTCTCATGGTTTTTCTCGAGTTGCGGCCGGAACCTGGGGTATATTCGCGAGTTACGACGGGGAGGGCCCTTCCAGACACGTGTTTGTTCAGCGACGTCAGGACTCCTGCCTAGGTGCGAGGGACAACTCGGGATTCTCCTCGAGTCTTGGAATGGAATTTGGGTCGCGTCTCCACATGAGGCGGGAGACCCAGGGTCCCTTTGTACTTGCCACAGGGATCCGGGGAATCCTATCCATTTCCAAGACGACTCAAGAATCGTCTCATTTGGAAGCATTGATCTCCGCGGACCTCTCGAGTTTTCAAAGGATGTGAGGCCTCCGGTCGCGATGAGGCAGAGAACTAGGTCTTTCTCTGTGGTCTCCACTGGGGATTCAGACATCCCTTCGTCTTTGGAGATGCAAGACGAGCCTGCATTCAATTCACTGCAGGGATATCCGGCCTTACTTCGAGTCAGAGCTTCTCGGTGTCCATTCCACTTGAGGCCAAAAACTCAGGGTCCCTCTCACATTCCTGTAGCTGAAACAAGCCTCCTCTTGAGGTGCTTGTGGAAAGTTGGTATTCCTCTTGAGTCGCAGCCAGGGACTGAGCTCTCATCTCGAGTTGATTTGGGGTCCACGGTGCCCTTTCGTCTTGCTACAGTGACCTCAGGATCCCTCTAGACTTGAGACAGTGATCTTGGGGTTTCTCTGGAGTGCCATCAAGGAAATCAAGGCTCCTTTCACGTTTGATGTGGAACACGGAATTGCTCTGCACGCAGTGCAAGGGAATCGGGACTCATCTCGCGGCGAGGGGGAAGTCTCATGGTTTTTCTCGAGTTGCGGCCGGAACCTGGGGTATATTCGCGAGTTACGACGGAGAGGGCCCTTCCAGACACGTGTTTCTTCAGCGACGTCAGGACTCCTGCCTAGGTGCGAGGGACACCTCGGGATTCTCCTCGAGTCTTGGCATGGAAATTGGGATGCGTCTCCACGTGAGGCAGGAGACCAAGGGTCCCTTTCCACGTGCCACAGGGATCCTGGGACTCCTATCCATTTTCAAGAGGAGTGAGGCATCGTCTCCTTTGGAAGCATTGATCTCCGCGGACCTCTCGAGTTTTCAAAGGATGTGAGGCCTCCGGTCGTGATGAGGCGGAGGACTAGCTCTTTCTCTGTGGTCTCCACAGGGGATTCAGACATCCCTTCGTCTTGGGGGATGCAAGACGAGCCTGCATTCAATTCACTTCAGGGATATCCGGTCTTACTTCGAGTCCGAGCATCTCGGTGTCCATTCCACTTGAATCCACAAACTCAGGGGCCCTCTCACATACCTGTAGCTGAGAGAAGCCTCCTCTTGAGGTGCTTGTGGAAAGTTGGTATTCCTCTTGAGGCGAAGCCAGGGACTAAGCTCTCATCTCGAGTTGATTTGGGGTCCACGGAGCCCTTTCGTGTTGCTCCAGTGACCTCAGGATCCCTCTAGACTTGAGACAGTGATCTTGGGTTTTCTCTGGAGTGCCATCAAGGAAATCAAGGCTCCTTTCACGTTTGATGTGGAACACGGAATTGCTCTGCACGCAGTGCAGGGGAATCGGGCCTCATCTCGCGGCGAGGGGATAGTCTCATGGTTTTTCTCGAGTTGCGGCCGGAACCTGGGGTATATTCTCGAGTTACGACGGGGAGGGCCCTTCCAGACTTGTGTTTGTTCAGCGACGTCAGGATTCCTGCCTAGGTGCGAGGGACAGCTCGGGATTCCCTTCGATTCTTGGCGTGGTAATTGGGACGCGTCTCTATGTGAGGCGGGAGACCCAGGGTCCCTTTCCACGTGCCACAGGGATCCTGGGACTCCTATCCATTTTCAAGTCATCGTCTCCTTTGGAAGCATTGATCTCCGCGGACCTCTCGAATTTTCAAAGGACGTGAGGCCTCCGTTCGCGGTGAGGCGGAGGACTAGGTCTTTCTCTGTGGACTCCAAAGGGGATTCAGACAACCCTTCGTCTTGGGAGATGCAAGACGAGCCTGCATTCAATTCACTGCAGGGATATCCAGCCTTACTTCGAGTCAGAGCATCTCGGTGTCCATTCCACTTGAGGCCACAAACTCAGGGTCCCTCTCACATACCTGTAGCTGAGAGAAGCCTCCTCTTGAGGTGCTTGTGGAAAGTTGGTATTCCTTTTGAGTCGAAGCCAGGGACTAAGCTCTCATCTCGAGTAGATTTGGGTTACACGGAGCCCTTTCGTGTTGCTCCAGTGACCTCAGGATCCCTCTAGACTTGAGTCAGTGATCTTGGGTTTTCTCTGCAGTGCCATCAAGGAAATCAAGGCTCCTTTCACGTTTCATGTGGAACACGGAATTGCTCTGCACGCAATGCAGGGGAATCGGGCCTCATGTCGCGGCGAGGGGGAAGTCTCATGGTTTTTCTCGAGTTGCGGCCGGAACCTGGGGTATATTCTCGAGTTACGACGGGGAGGGCCCTTCCAGACACGTGTTTGTTCAGCGACGTCAGGACTCCTGCCAAGGTGCGAGGGACACCTCGGGATTCTCCTCGAGTCTTGGCATGGCAATTGGGACGCGTCTCCACGTGAGGCGGGAGACCTAGGGAACCTTTCCACGTGCCACAGGGATCCTGGGACTCCTATCCATTTTCAAGAGGAGTCAGGCATCATCTCCTTTGGAAGCATTGATCTCCGCAGACCTCTCTAGTTTTCAAAGGATGTGAGGCTTCCGGTCTTGAAGAGGCGGAGGACTAGGTCTTTCTCTGTGGTCTCCACAGGGGATTCAAACATCCCTTCGTCTTGGGAGATGCAAGACGAGCCTGCATTCAACTCACTGCAGGGATATCCGGCCTTACTTCGTGTCAGAGAATCTCGGTGTCCATTCCACTTGAGGTCACAAAATCAGGGTCCCTCTCACATACCTGTAGCTGAGAGAAGCCTCCTCTTGAGGTGCTTGTGGAAAGTTCGTATTCCCCTTGAGTCGAAGCCAGGGACTAAGCTCTCATCTCGAGTTGATTTCGGGTCCACGGATCCTTTTCGAGTTGCTCCAGTGACCTCAGGATCCCTCTAGACTTGAGACAGTGATCTTGGGTTTTCTCTGGAGTGCCATCAAGGAAATCAAGGCTCCTTTCACGTTTGATGTGGAACACGAAACTGCTCTGCACGCAGTGCAGGGGAATCGGGTCTCATCTCGCGGCGAGGGGGAAGTCTCATGGGTTTTCTCGAGTTGCGGCCGGGACCTGGGGTATATTCTCAAGTTATAACAGGGAGGGCCATTCCAGACACGTGTTTGTTCAGCGATGTCAGGACTCCTGCCTAGGTGCGAGGGACACCTCGGGATTCTCGTCGAGTCTCGGCATGGCAATTGTGACGCGTCTCCACGTGAGGCGGGAGACCCAGGGTCCCTTTCGACGTACCACAGGGATCCTGGGACTCCTATCCATTTTCAAGAGTAGTCAGGCATCGTCTAATTTGGAAACATGGATCCCCGCGGACCTCTCGAGTTTTCAAAGGATGTGAGGCCTCCGGTCGCGATGAGGCGGAGAACTAGGTCTCTCTCTGTCGTCTCCACAGGGGATGCAGACATCCCTTCGTCTTGGGAGATGCAAGATGAGCCTGCATTCAATTCACTGCAGGGATGTCCGGTCTTACTTCGAGTCAGAGCATCTCGGTGTCCATTCCACTTGAGGCCACAAACTCAGTGTCCCTTTCACATATCTGTAGCTGAGAGAAGCCTCCTCTTGAGGTGCTTGTGAAAAGTTCGTGTTCCTCTTTAGTCGAAGCCAGGGACTAAGCTCTCATCTCGAGTTGATTTGGGGTCCACGGAGCCCTTTCGTGTTGCTCCAGTGACCTCAGGATCCCTCTAGACTTGAGACAGTGATCTTGGGTTTTCTCTGGAGTGCCATCAAGGAAATCAAGGCTCCTTTCACGTTTGATGTGGAACACGGAACAGCTCTGCACGCAGTGCAGGGGAATCGGGCCTCCTCTCGAGGCGAGCGGGAAGTCTCATGGTTTTTCTCGAGTTGCGGCGGGGACCTGGGGTATATTCTCGAGTTACAACGGGGAGGGCCCTTCAAGACACGTGTTTGTTCAGCGATGTCAGGACTCCTGCCTAGGTGCGAGGGACACCTCGGGATTCTCGTCGAGTCTCGGCATGGCAATTGGCACGTGTATTCACGTGAGGCGGGAGACCCAGGGTCCCTTTCGACGTGCCACAGGGATCCTGGGACTCCTATCCATTTTCAAGAGTAGTCAGGCATCGTCTAATTTGGAAACATGTATCCCCGCGGACCTCTCGAGTTTTCAAAGGATGTGAGACCTCCGGTCGCGATGAGGCGGAGAACTAGGTCTATCTCTGTGGTCTCCACAGGGGATGCAGACATCCCTTCGTCTGGGGGATGCAAGATGAGCCTGCATTCAATTCACTGCAGGGATATCCGGCCTTACTTCGAGACAGCATCTCAGTGTCCATTCCACTTGAGGCCACAAATTCAGGGTCCCTCTCACATACCTGTAGCTGAGAGAAGCCTCCTCTTGAGGTGCTTGTGGAAAGTTGGTATGACTCTTGAGTCGAAGTCAGGGAATAAGCTCTCATCTCGAGTTGATTTGGGGTCCAGGAGCCGTTTCGTGTTGCTATAGTGACCTCAGGATCCCTCTAGAATTGAGACAGTGATCTTGGGTTTTCTCTGGAGTGCCATCAAAGAAATCAAGGCTCCTTTCACGTTTGATGTGGAACACGGAATTGCTCTGCACGCAGTGCAGGGGAATCGGGCTTCATCTCGCGGCAAGGGGGAAGTCTCCTGGTTTTTCTCGAGTTGCGGCCGGAACATGGGGTATATTCTCGAGTTACGACCGGGAGGGCCCTTCCAGACACGTATTTGTTCAGCGACGTCAGGACTCCTGTCTACGTGCGAGGGACACCTCGGGATTCTCCTCGAGTCTTGGCATGGCAATTGGGACGCGTCTCCACGTGAGGCGGGAGACCCAGGGTCCCTTTCCACGTGCCACAGGCATCCTGGGACGCCGATCCATTTGCAAGAGGAGTCAGGCATCGTCTCCTTTGGAAGCATTGATCTCCGCGGACCTCTCGAGTTTTCAAAGGATGTGAGGCCTCCGGTCGCGATGAGGCGGAGAACTAGGTCTTTCTCTGTGGTCTCCACAGGGGATTCAGACAATCCTTTGTCTTGGGAGATGCAAGGCGAGCCTGCATTCAATTCACTGCAGGGATATCCGGCCTTACTTCGAGTCAGATCATCTCGGTGTCCATTCCACTTGAGGCCACAAATTCAGGGTCCCTCTCACATACCTGTAGCTGAGAGAAGCCTCCTCTTGAGGTGCTTGTGGAAAGTTGGTATTCCTCTTGAGTCGAAGCCAGGGACTAAGCTCTCATCTCGAGTTGATTTCGGGCCCACGGAGCCCTTTCGTGTTACTCCAGTGACCTCAGGATCCCTCTAGACTTGAGACAGTGATCTTGGGTTTTCTCTGGAGTGCCATCAAGGAAATCAAGGCTCCTTTCACGTTTGATGTGGAACACGGAATTGCTCTGCACACAGTGCAGGGGAATCGGGCCTCATCTCGCGGCGAGGGGGAAGTCTCATGGTTTTTCTCGAGTTGCGGCCGGAACCTGGGGTATATTCTCGAGTTACGACGGGGAGGGCCCTTCCAGACACGTGTTTGCTCAGCGACGTCAGGACTCCTGCCTAGGTGCGAGGGACACCTCGGGATTCACCTCGAGTCTTGGCATGGCAATTGGGACGGGTCTCCACGTGAGGCGGAAGACCCAGTGTCTCTTTGCACGTTCCAAAGGGATCCTGAGACTCCTATCCATTTTCAAGAAGAGTCAGGCATCGTCTCCTTTTGAAGCATTGATCTCCCCGGACCTCTCGAGTTTTCAAAGGATGTGAGGCCTCCGGTCGCGATGAGGCGGAGAACTAGGTCTTTCTCTGTGGTCTCCACAAGGGATTCAGACACCCCTTCGTCTTGGGAGATGCAAGACGAGCCTGCATTCAATTCACTGCAGGGATATCCGGCCTTACTTCGGGTCAGAGCATCTCGGTGTCCATTCTACTTGAGGCCACAAACTTAGGGTCCCTCTCACATACCTGTAGCTGAGAGAAGCCTCCTCTTGAGGTGCTTGTGGAAAGTTGGTATTCCCCTTGAGTCGAAGCCAGGGACTAAGCTCTCATCTCGAGTTGATTTAGGGTCCATGGAGCCCTTTCGTGTTGCTACAGTGACCTCAGGATCTCTCTACACTTGAGACAGTGATCTTGGGTTTTCTCTGGAGTGCCATCAAGGAAATCAAGGCTCCTTTCACGTTTGATGTGGAACACGGAATTGCTCTGCACGCAGTGCAGGGGAATCGGGCCTCATCTCGCGGCGAGGGGGAAGTCTCATGATTTTTCTCGAGTTGCGGCCGGAACCTGGGGTACATTCTCAAGTTACTACGGGGAGGGCCCTTCCAGACACGTGTTTATTCAGCGACGTCAGGACGCCTGCCTAGGTGCCAGGGACACCTCGGGATTCTCCTCGAGTCTTGGCATTGCCATTGGGACGCGTCTCCACGTGAGGCGGGAGACCCAGGGTCCCTTTCCACGTGCCACACGGATCCTGGGACTCCTATCCATTTTCAAGAGGAGTCAGGCATCTTCTCCTTTGGAAGCATTGATCTCCACGGACCTCTCGAGTTTTCAAAGGATGTGAGGCCTCCGGTCGCGATGAGGTGGAGAACTAGGTCTTTCTCTGTGGTCTCCACAGGGCATTCAGACATCCCTTCGTCTTGGGAGATGCAAGACGACCCTGCATTCAATTCACTGCAGGGATATTCGGCCTTACCTCGAGTCAGAGCATCTCGGTGTCCATTCCACTTGAGGCCACAAAATCAGGGTCCCTCTCACATAACTGTAGCTGAGAGAAGCCTCCTCTTGAGGTGCTTGTGGAAAGTTGGTATTCCTCTTGAGTCGAAGCCAGGGACTAAGCTCTCATCCGAGTTGATTTGGGGTCCACGGAGCCCTTTCGTGTTGCTCCAGTGACCTCAGGATCCCTCTAGACTTGAGACAGTGATCTTGGGTTTTCTCTGGAGTGCCATCAAGGAAATCAAGGCTCCTTTCACGTTTGATGTGGAACACGGAATTGCTCTGCACGCAGTGCAGGGGAATCGGGCCTCATCTCGCTGCGAGGGGGAAGTCTCATGGTTTTTCTCGAGTTGCGGCCGGAATCTGGGGTATATTCTCGAGTTACGACGGGGAGGGCCCTTCCAGAAACGTGTTTGCTCAGCGACGTTAGGACTCCTGCCTAGGTGCGAGGGACACCTCGGGATTCTCCTCGAGTCTTGGCATGGCAATTGGAACGCGTCTCCACGTGAGGCGGGAGACCCAGGGTCCCTCTCCACGTGCCAGATGGATCCTGGGACTCCTCTCCATTTTCAAGAGGAGTCAGGCATCGTCTCCTTTGGAAGCATTGATCTCCGCAGACATATCGATTTTTCATAGGATGTGATGTCTCCGGTCGCGATGAGGCGGAGGACTAGGTCTTTCTCTGTCGTCTCCACAGGGGATTCAGACATCCCTTCGTCTTGGGAGAGCAAGACGAGCCTGCATTCTATTCACTACAGGGATATCCCGCCTTACTTCGAGTCAGAGCATCTCGGTGTCCATTCCACTTGAGGCCAAAAACTCAGGGTCCCTCTCACATACCTGTAGCTTAGAGAAGCCTCCTCTTGAGGTGCTTGTGGAAAGTTGGTATTCCTCTTGAGTCGAAGCCAGGGACTAAGCTCTCATCTCGAGTTGATTTGGGGTCTAAGGGGAAATTTCGTGTTGCTCCAGTGACCTCAGGATCCCTCTAGACTTGAGACAGTGATCTTGGGTTTTCTCTGGAGTGCCATCAAGGAAATCAAGGCTCCTTTCACGTTTGATGTGGAACACGGAATTGTACTGCACGCAGTGCAGGGGAATCGGGCCTCATCTGGCGGCGAGGGGGAAATCTCATGGTTTTTCTCGAGTTGCGGCCGGAACCTGGGGTATATTCTCGAGTTACGATGGGGAGGGCCCTTCCAGACACGTGTTTGTTCAGCGACGTCAGGACTCGTGCCTAGCTGTGAGGGACACCTCGGGATTCTCCTCGAATCTTGTCATGGCAATTGGGACGCGTCTCCACGTGAAGCGGGAGACCCAGGGTCCCTTTCCACGTGCCACAGGGATCCTGGGATTCCTATCCATTTTCAAGAGGAGTCAGGCATCGTCTCCTTTGGAAGCATTGATCTCCGCGGATCTCTCGAGTTTTCAAAGGATGTGAGGCCTCCGGTCGCGATGAGGCGGAGGACTAGGTCTTTCTCTGTGGTCTCCACAGGGCATTCAGACATCCCTTCGTCTTGGGAGATGCAAGACGAGCCTGCATTCAATTCACTGCAGGGATATCCGGCCTTACTTCGAGTCAGACCATCTCGGTGTCCATTCCACTTGAGGCCACAAACTCAGGGTACCTCTCACATCCATGTAGCTGAGAGAAGCCTCTTCTTGAGGTGCTTGTGGAAACTTGGTATTCCTCTTGAGTCGAAGACAGGGACTAAGCTCTCATCTCGAGTTGATTTGGGGTCCACAGAGCCCTTTCGTGTTGCTCCAGTGACCTCAGGATCCCTCTAGACTTCAGACAGTGACTCTGGGTTTTCTCTGTGGTGCCATCAAGGAAATGAAGGTTCCTTTCACTTTTGATGTGGAACACGGAATTGCTCTGCATGCAGTGCAGGGGAATCAGGCCTCATCTTGCGGCGAGGGGGAAGTCTCATGGTTTTATTCGAGTTGCGGTCGGAACCTGGGGTATATTCTCGAGTTACGATGGGGAGGGCCCTTCCAGACACGTGTTTGTTCAGCGACGTCAGGACTCCTGCCTAGGTGCGAGGGACACCTCGGGATTCTCCTCGAGTGTTGGCATGGCAATTGGGACGCGTCTCCACGTGAGGCGGGAGACCCAGGTTCCCTTTCCACGTGCCACAGGGATCCTGGGACTCCTATCCATTTTCAAGAGGAGTCAGGCATCGTCTCCTTTGGAAGCATTGATCTCCGCGGACCTCTCGAGTTTTCAAAGGATGTGAGGCCTCCAGTCGCGATGAGGCGGAGAACTAGGTCTTTCTCTCTGGTCTCAACAGGGGATTCAGATATCCCTTCGTCTTGGAGATGCAAGACGATCCTGCATTCAATTCACTGCAGGGATATCCGGCCTTACTTCGAGTCAGAGCATCTCGGTGTCCATTCCACTTGAGGCCACAAATTCAGCGTCCCTCTCTCATACCTGTAGCTGAGAGAAGCCTCCTCTTGAGGTGCTTGTGGAAAGTTGATATTCCTCTTGATTCGAAGCCAGGGACTAATCTCTCATCTCGAGTTGATTTGGGGTCCACGGAGCCCTTTCGTGTTGCTCCAGTGACCTCAGGATCCCTCTAGACTTGAGACAGTGATCTTGGGTTTTCTCTGGAGTGCCATCAAGGAAATCAAGGCTCCTTTCACGTTTGATGTGGAACACGAAACTGCTCTGCACGCAGTGCAGGGGATCGGGTCTCATCTCGCGGCGAGGGGGAAGTCTCATGGGTTTTCTCGAGTTGCGGCCGGGACCTGGGGTATATTCTCAAGTTATAACAGGGAGGGCCATTCCAGACACGTGTTTGTTCAGCGATGTCAGGACTCCTGCCTAGGTGCGAGGGACACCTCGGGATTCTCGTCGATTCTCGGCATGGCAATTGTGACGCATCTCCACGTGAGGCGGGAGACCCAGTGTCCCTTTCGACGTACCACAGGGATCCTGGGACTCCTATCCATTTTCAAGAGTAGTCAGGCATCGTCTAATTTGGAAACATGGATCCCCGCGGACCTCTCGAGTTTTCAAAGGATGTGAGGCCTCCGGTCGCGATGAGGCGGAGAACTAGGTCTCTCTCTGTCGTCTCCACAGGGGATGCAGACATCCCTTCGTCTTGGGAGATGCAAGATGAGCCTGCATTCAATTCACTGCAGGGATGTCCGGTCTTACTTCGAGTCAGAGCATCTCGGTGTCCATTCCACTTGAGGCCACAAACTCAGTGTCCCTCTCACATATCTGTAGCTGAGAGAAGCCTCCTCTTGAGGTGCTTGTGAAAAGTTCGTGTTCCTCTTTAGTCGAAGCCAGGGACTAAGCTCTCATCTCGAGTTGATTTGGGGTCCACGGAGCCCTTTCGTGTTGCTCCAGTGACCTCAGGATCCCTCTAGACTTGAGACAGTGATCTTGGGTTTTCTCTGGAGTGCCATCAAGGAAATCAAGGCTCCTTTCACGTTTGATGTGGAACACGGAACAGCTCTGCACGCAGTGCAGGGGAATCGGGCCTCCTCTCGAGGCGAGGGGGAAGTCTCATGGTTTTTCTCGAGTTGCGGCGGGGACCTGGGGTATATTCTCGAGTTACAATGGGGAGGGCCCTTCAAGACACGTGTTTGTTCAGCGATGTCAGGACTCCTGCCTAGGTGCGAGGGACACCTCGGGATTCTCGTCGAGTCTCGGCATGGCAATTGGCACGCGTATTCACGTGAGGCGGGAGACCCAGGGTCCCTTTCGACGTGCCACAGGGATCCTGGGACTCCTATCCATTTTCAAGAGTAGTCAGGCATCGTCTAATTTGGAAACATGGATCCCCGCGGACCTCTCGAGTTTTCAAAGGATGTGAGGCCTCCGGTCGCGATGAGGCGGAGAACTAGGTCTATCTCTGTGGTCTCCACAGGGGATGCAGACATCCCTTCGTCTGGGGGATGCAAGATGAGCCTGCATTCAATTCACTGCAGGGATATCCGGCCTTACTTCGAGACAGCATCTCAGTGTCCATTCCACTTGAGGCCACAAATTCAGGGTCCCTCTCACATACCTGTAGCTGAGAGAAGCCTCCTCTTGAGGTGCTTGTGGAAAGTTGGTATGACTCTTGAGTCGAAGTCAGGGAATAAGCTCTCATCTCGAGTTGATTTGGGGTCCAGGAGCCGTTTCGTGTTGCTATAGTGACCTCAGGATCCCTCTAGACTTGAGACAGTGATCTTGGGTTTTCTCTGGAGTGCCATCAAAGAAATCAAGGCTCCTTTCACGTTTGATGTGGAACACGGAATTGCTCTGCACGCAGTGCAGGGGAATCGGGCTTCATCTCGCGGCAAGGGGGAAGTCTCCTGGTTTTTCTCGAGTTGCGGCCGGAACATGGGGTATATTCTCGAGTTACGACCGGGAGGGCCCTTCCAGACACGTATTTGTTCAGCGACGTCAGGACTCCTGTCTACGTGCGAGGGACACCTCGGGATTCTCCTCGAGTCTTGGCATGGCAATTGGGACGCGTCTCCACGTGAGGCGGGAGACCCAGGGTCCCTTTCCACGTGCCACAGGCATCCTGGGACGCCGATCCATTTGCAAGAGGAGTCAGGCATCGTCTCCTTTGGAAGCATTGATCTCCGCGGACCTCTCGAGTTTTCAAAGGATGTGAGGCCTCCGGTCGCGATGAGGCGGAGAATTAGGTCTTTCTCTGTGGTCTCCACAGGGGATTCAGACATCCCTTCGTCTTGGGAGATGCAAGACGAGCCTGCATTCAATTCACTGCAGGGATATCCGGGCTTACTTCGAGTCAGAGCATCTTGGTGTCCATTCCACTTGAGGCCACAAACTCAGGGTCCCTCTCACATACCTGTAGCTGAGAGAAGCCTCCTCTTGAGGTGCTTGTGGAAAGTTGGTATTCCTCTTGAGTCGAAGCCAGGGACTAAGTTCTCATCTCGAGTTGATTTGGGGTCCACGGAGCCCTTTCGTATTGCTACAGTGACCTCAGGATCCCTCTAGACTTGAGACAGTGATCTTGGGTTTTCTCTAGAGTGCCATCAAGGAAATCAAGGCTCCTTTCACGTTTGATGTGGAACACGGAGTTGCTCTGCACGCAGTGCAGGAAAATAGGGCCTCATCTCACGGCGAGGGGGAAGTCTCATGGTTTTTCTCGAGTTGCGGCCGGAACCTGGGGTATATTCTCGAGTTACGACGGGGAGGGCCCTTCCAGACACGTGTTCGTTCAGAGACGTCAGGACTCCTGCCTAGGTTCGAGGGACACCTCGGGATTCTCCTCGAGTCTTGGCATGGCAATTGGGACGCGTCTCCACGTGAGGCGGGAGACCCATGTTCCCTTTCCACGTGCCACAGGGATCCTGGGACTCCTATCCATTTTCAAGAGGAGTCAGGCAATGTCTCCTTTGGAAGCATTGATCTCCGCGGACCTCTCGAGTTTTCAAAGGATGTGAGGCCTCCGGTCGCGATGAGTCGGAGAACTAGGTCTTTCTCTGTGGTCTCCACAGGGGATTTAGACATCCCTTCGTCTTGGGAGATGCAAGACGAGCCGGCATTCAATTGACTGCAGGGATATCTGGCCTTATGTCGAGTCAGAACATCTCGGTGTCCATTCCACTTGAGGCCACTTACTCAGGGTCCCTCTCACATACCTGTAGCTGAGAGAAGCCTCCTCTTGAGGTGCTTGTGGAAAGTTGGTATTCCTCTTGAGTCGAAGCCAGGGACTAAGCTCTCATCTCGAGTTGATTTGGGGTCCACGGAGCCCTTCTTTGTTGCTCCAGTGACCTCAGGATCCCTCTAGACTTGAGACAGTGATCCTGGGTTTTCTCTGGAGTGGCATCAAGGAAATCAAGGCTCCTTTCTCGTTTGATGTGAAACACGGAATTGCTCTGCATGCAGTGCAGGGGAATCGGGCCTCATCTCGTGGCGAGGGGGAATTCTCATGGTTTTTCTCGAGTTGCGGCCGGAACCTGGGGTATATTCGCGAGTTACGACGGGGAGGGCCCTTCCAGACACGTGTTTGTTCAGCGACGTCAGGACTCCTGCCTAGGTGCGAGGGACAACTCGGGATTCTCCTCGAGTCTTGGAATGGAATTTGGGTCGCGTCTCCACATGAGGCGGGAGACCCAGGGTCCCTTTGTACTTGCCACAGGGATCCGGGGAATCCTATCCATTTCCAAGACGACTCAAGAATCGTCTCATTTGGAAGCATTGATCTCCGCGGACCTCTCGAGTTTTCAAAGGATGTGAGGCCTCCGGTCGCGATGAGGCAGAGAACTAGGTCTTTCTCTGTGGTCTCCACTGGGGATTCAGACATCCCTTCGTCTTTGGAGATGCAAGACGAGCCTGCATTCAATTCACTGCAGGGATATCCGGCCTTACTTCGAGTCAGAGCTTCTCGGTGTCCATTCCACTTGAGGCCAAAAACTCAGGGTCCCTCTCACATTCCTGTAGCTGAAACAAGCCTCCTCTTGAGGTGCTTGTGGAAAGTTGGTATTCCTCTTGAGTCGCAGCCAGGGACTGAGCTCTCATCTCGAGTTGATTTGGGGTCCACGGTGCCCTTTCGTCTTGCTACAGTGACCTCAGGATCCCTCTAGACTTGAGACAGTGATCTTGGGGTTTCTCTGGAGTGCCATCAAGGAAATCAAGGCTCCTTTCACGTTTGATGTGGAACACGGAATTGCTCTGCACGCAGTGCAAGGGAATCGGGACTCATCTCGCGGCGAGGGGGAAGTCTCATGGTTTTTCTCGAGTTGCGGCCGGAACCTGGGGTATATTCGCGAGTTACGACGGAGAGGGCCCTTCCAGACACGTGTTTCTTCAGCGACGTCAGGACTCCTGCCTAGGTGCGAGGGACACCTCGGGATTCTCCTCGAGTCTTGGCATGGAAATTGGGATGCGTCTCCACGTGAGGCAGGAGACCAAGGGTCCCTTTCCACGTGCCACAGGGATCCTGGGACTCCTATCCATTTTCAAGAGGAGTGAGGCATCGTCTCCTTTGGAAGCATTGATCTCCGCGGACCTCTCGAGTTTTCAAAGGATGTGAGGCCTCCGGTCGTGATGAGGCGGAGGACTAGCTCTTTCTCTGTGGTCTCCACAGGGGATTCAGACATCCCTTCGTCTTGGGGGATGCAAGACGAGCCTGCATTCAATTCACTTCAGGGATATCCGGTCTTACTTCGAGTCCGAGCATCTCGGTGTCCATTCCACTTGAATCCACAAACTCAGGGGCCCTCTCACATACCTGTAGCTGAGAGAAGCCTCCTCTTGAGGTGCTTGTGGAAAGTTGGTATTCCTCTTGAGGCGAAGCCAGGGACTAAGCTCTCATCTCGAGTTGATTTGGGGTCCACGGAGCCCTTTCGTGTTGCTCCAGTGACCTCAGGATCCCTCTAGACTTGAGACAGTGATCTTGGGTTTTCTCTGGAGTGCCATCAAGGAAATCAAGGCTCCTTTCACGTTTGATGTGGAACACGGAATTGCTCTGCACGCAGTGCAGGGGAATCGGGCCTCATCTCGCGGCGAGGGGATAGTCTCATGGTTTTTCTCGAGTTGCGGCCGGAACCTGGGGTATATTCTCGAGTTACGACGGGGAGGGCCCTTCCAGACTTGTGTTTGTTCAGCGACGTCAGGATTCCTGCCTAGGTGCGAGGGACAGCTCGGGATTCCCTTCGATTCTTGGCGTGGTAATTGGGACGCGTCTCTATGTGAGGCGGGAGACCCAGGGTCCCTTTCCACGTGCCACAGGGATCCTGGGACTCCTATCCATTTTCAAGTCATCGTCTCCTTTGGAAGCATTGATCTCCGCGGACCTCTCGAATTTTCAAAGGACGTGAGGCCTCCGTTCGCGGTGAGGCGGAGGACTAGGTCTTTCTCTGTGGACTCCAAAGGGGATTCAGACAACCCTTCGTCTTGGGAGATGCAAGACGAGCCTGCATTCAATTCACTGCAGGGATATCCAGCCTTACTTCGAGTCAGAGCATCTCGGTGTCCATTCCACTTGAGGCCACAAACTCAGGGTCCCTCTCACATACCTGTAGCTGAGAGAAGCCTCCTCTTGAGGTGCTTGTGGAAAGTTGGTATTCCTTTTGAGTCGAAGCCAGGGACTAAGCTCTCATCTCGAGTAGATTTGGGTTACACGGAGCCCTTTCGTGTTGCTCCAGTGACCTCAGGATCCCTCTAGACTTGAGTCAGTGATCTTGGGTTTTCTCTGCAGTGCCATCAAGGAAATCAAGGCTCCTTTCACGTTTCATGTGGAACACGGAATTGCTCTGCACGCAATGCAGGGGAATCGGGCCTCATGTCGCGGCGAGGGGGAAGTCTCATGGTTTTTCTCGAGTTGCGGCCGGAACCTGGGGTATATTCTCGAGTTACGACGGGGAGGGCCCTTCCAGACACGTGTTTGTTCAGCGACGTCAGGACTCCTGCCAAGGTGCGAGGGACACCTCGGGATTCTCCTCGAGTCTTGGCATGGCAATTGGGACGCGTCTCCACGTGAGGCGGGAGACCTAGGGAACCTTTCCACGTGCCACAGGGATCCTGGGACTCCTATCCATTTTCAAGAGGAGTCAGGCATCATCTCCTTTGGAAGCATTGATCTCCGCAGACCTCTCTAGTTTTCAAAGGATGTGAGGTCTCCGGTCGCGATGAGGCGGAGGACTAGGTCTTTCTCTGTGGTCTCCACAGGGGATTCAGACATCCCTTCGTCCTGGGAGACGAAAGACGAGCCTGCATTCAATTCACTTTAGGGATATCCGGCCTTACTACGAGTCAGAGCATCTCGGTGTCCATTCCACTTGAGGCCACAAACTCAGGGGCCCTCTCACATACCTGTAGCTGAGAGAAGCCTCCTCTTGAGGTGCTTGTGGAAATTTGGTATTCCTCTTGAGGCGAAGCCAGGGACTAAGCTCTCATCTCGAGTTGATTTGGGGTCCACGGAGCCCTTTCGTGTTGCTCCAGTGACCTCAGGATCCCTCTAGACTTGAGACAGTGATCTTGGGTTTTCTCTGGAGTGCCATCAAGGAAATCAAGGCTCCTTTCACGTTTGATGTGGAACACGGAATTGCTCTACACGCAGTGCAGGGGAATCGTGCTACATCTCGCGGCGAGGGGGAAGTCTCATGGTTTTTCTCGAGTTGCGGCCGGAACCTGGGGTATATTCTCGAGTTAGGACGGGGAGGGCCCTTCCAGACACGTGTTTGTTCAGCGACATCAGGACTCCTGCCTAGGTGCGAGGGACACCTCGGGATTCTCCTCGAGTCTTGACATGGCAATTGGGACGCGTCTCCACGTGAGGCGGGAGACCCAGGGTCCCTTTCCACGTGCCACAGGGATCCTGGGACTCCTATCCACTTTCAAGAGGAGTCAGGCATCGTCTCCTTTGGAAGCATTGATCTCCGCGGACCTCTCGAGTTTTCAAAGGATATGAGGCCTCCGGTCGCGATGAATCGGAGAACTAGGACTTTCTCTGTGGTCTCCACTGGGGATTCAGACATCCCTTCATATTGGGAGATGCAAGACGAGCCTGCATTCAATTCACTGCAGGGATATCCGGCCTTACTTCGAGTCAGAGCATCTCGGTGTCCATTCCACTTGAGGCCACAAACTCAGGGTCCTCTCACATACCTGTAGTTGAGAGAAGCCTCCTCTTGAGGTGCTTGTGGAAAGTTGGTATTCCTCTTGAGTCGAAGCCAGGGACTAAGCTCTCATCTCGAGTTGATTTGGGGTACACGGAGCCCTTTCTTGTATCTCCAGTGACCTCAGGATCCCTCTAGACTTGAGACAGTGATCTTGGGTTTTCTCTGGAGTGCCATCAAGGAAATCAAGGCTCCTTTCACGTTTGATGTGGAATACGGAATTGCTCTGCACGCAGTGCAGGGGAATCGGGCCTCATGTCGCGGCGAGGGGGAAGTCTCATGGTTTTTCTCGAGTTGCGGCCGGAACCTGGGGTATATTCTCGAGTTACGACGGGGAGGGCCCTTCCAGACACGTGTTTGTTCAGCGAAGTCAGGACTCCTGCCTAGGTGCGAGGGATACCTCGGGATTCTCCTCTAGTCTTGGCATGGCAATTGGGACGCGAGTCCACGTGAGGCGGGAGACCCAGGCTCCCTTCCCACGTGCCACAGGGATCCTGGGACTCCTATCCACTTTCAAGAGGAGTCAGGCATCGACTCCTTTGGAAGCATTGATCTCCGTGGACCTCTCTAGTTTTCAAAGGGTGTGAGGCCTCCGGTCGCGATGAGGCGGAGAATTAGGTCTTTCTCTATGGTCTCCACAGGGGATTCAGATATCCCTTCCTCTTGGGAGATGCAAGACGAGAATGCATTCAATTCACTGCAGGGATATCCTGCCTTACTTCGAGTCAGAGCATCTTGGTGTCCATTCCACTTGAGGCCACAAACTCAGGGTCCCTCTCACATACTTGTAGCTGAAGGAAGCCTCCTCTTGAGGGGCTTGTGGAAAGTTCGTATTCCTCTTGAGTCGAAGCCAGGGACTAAGCTCTCATCTCAAGTTGATTTGGGGTCCACGGAGCCCTTTCCTTTTGCTCCAGTGACCTCATGATCCCTCTAGACTTGAGACAGTGATCTTGGGTTTTCTCTGGAGTGCCATCAAGGAAATCAAGGCTCCTTTCACGTTTGATGTGGAACAAGGAATTGCTCTGCACGCAGTGCAGGGGAATTGGGCCTTATCTCGCGGCGAACGGGAAGTCTCATGGTTTTCCTCGAGTTGCGGCCGGAACCTGGGGTATATTCCCGAGTTAGGACGGGGAGGGCCCTTCCAGACACGTGTTTGTTCAGCGACGTCAGGACTTCTGCCTAGGTGCGAGGGACACCTCGGGATTCTCCTCGAGTCTTGGCATGGCATTTGGGACGCGTCTCCACGTGAGGCGGGAGACCCAGGGTCCCTTTCCACGTGCCACAGGGATCCTGGGACTCCTATCCACTTTCAAGAGGAGTCAGGCATCATCTCCTTTGGAAGCACTGATCTCCGCGGACCTCTCGAGTCTTCAAAGGATGTGAGGCATCCGGTCGCGAGGAGGCAGAGTATTAGGTCTTTCTCTGTGGTCTCCACAGGGGATTCAGACAACCCTTCGTCTTGGGAGATGCAAGACGAGCCTGCATTCAATTCACTGCAGGGATATCCGGCCTTACTTCGAGTCAGAGCATCTCGGTGTCCATTCCACTTGAGGCCACAAACTCAGGGTCCCTCTCACATACCTGTAGCTGAGAGAAGCCTCCTCTTGAGGTGCTTGTGGAAAGTTGGTATTCCCCTTGAGTCGAAGCCAGGGACTAAGCTCTCATCTCGAGTGTATTTGGGGTCCACGGATCCCTTTCATGTTGCTCCAGTGCCCTCAGGATCCCTCTAGACTTGAGCCAGTGATCTTGGGTTTTCTCTGGAGTGCCATCAAGGAAATCAAGGCTACTTTCACGTTTGATGTGGAACACGGAATTGCTCTGCACGCAGTGCAGGGTATTTGGGCCTCATCTCTCGGCGAGGGGGAAGTCTCATGGTTTTTCTCGAGTTGCGGCCGGAACCTGGGGTATATTCTCGAGTTACGACGGGGAGGGCCCTTCCAGACACGTGTTTGTTCAGCGACGTCAGGACTCCTGCCTAGGTGCGAGGGACACCTCGGGATTCTCCTCGAGTCTTGGCATGGCAATTGGGACGCGTCTCCACGTGAGTCGGGAGACCAAGGGCCCCTTTCCACGTACCACAGGGATCCTGGGACTCCTATCCATTTTAAAGAGGAGTCAGGCATCGTCTCCTTTGGAAGCATTGATCTCCGCGGACCTCTCGAGTTTTCAAAGGATTTGAGGCCTCCGTTCGCGTTGAGGCGTAGGACTAGGTCTTTCTCTGTGGTCTCCACAGGGGATTCAGACAACCCTTCGTCTTGGGAGATGCAAGACGAGCCTGCATTCAATTCACTGCAGGGATATCCGGTCTTACTTCGAGTCAGAGCATCTCGGTGTCCATTTCACTTGAGGCCACAAACTCAGGGTCCCTCTCACATACCTGTAGCTGAGAGAAGCCTCCTCTTGAGGTGCTTGTGGAAAGTTGATATTACTCTTGATTCGAAGCCAGGGACTAAGCTCTCATCTCGAGTTGATTTGGGGTCCACGGAGCCCTTTCGTGTTGCTCCAGTGACCTCAGGATCCCTCTAGACTTGAGACAGTGATCTTGGGTTTTCTCTGGAGTGCCATCAAGGAAATCAAGGCTCCTTTCACGTTTGATGTGGAACACCGAATTGCTCTGCACGCAGTGCAGGGGATTCGGGCCTCATCTCGCGGCGAGGGGGAAGTCTCATGGTTTTTCTCGAGTTGCGGCCGGAACCTGGGGTATATTCTCGAGTTACCATGGGGAGGGCCCTTCCAGACACGTGTTTGTTCAGCGACGTCAGGACTCCTGCCTAGGTGCGAGGGACACCTCGGGATTCTCCTCGAGTCTTGGCATGGCAATTGGGACGCGTCTCCATGTGAGTCGGGAGACCAAGGGCCCCTTTCCACGTACCACAGGGATCCTGGGACTCCTATCCATTTTCAAGAGGAGTCAGGCATCGTCTCCTTTGGAAGCATTGATCTCCGCGGACCTCTCGAGTTTTCAAAGGATTTGAGGCCTCCGTTCGCATTGAGGCGTAGGACTAGGTCTTTCTCTGTGGTCTCCACAGGGGATTCAGACAACCCTGCGTCTTGGGAGATGCAAGACGAGCCTGCATTCAATTCACTGCAGGGATATCCGGCCTTACTTCGAGTCAGAGCATCTCGGTGTCCATTCCACTTGAGGCCACAAACTCAGGGTCCTCTCACATACCTGTAGTTGAGAGAAGCCTCCTCTTGAGGTGCTTGTGGAAAGTTGGTATTCCTCTTGAGTCGAAGCCAGGGACTAAGCTCTCATCTCGAGTTGATTTGGGGTCCACGGAGCCCTTTCTTGTATCTCCTGTGACCTGAGGATCCCTCTAGACTTGAGACAGTGATCTTGGGTTTTCTCTGGAGTGCCATCAAGGAAATCAAGGCTCCTTTCACGTTTGATGTGGAACACGGAATTGCTCTGCATGCAGTGCAGGGGAATCGGGCCTCATCTCGCGGCGAGGGGGAAGTCTCATGGTTTTTCTCGAGTTGCGGACGGAACCTGGGGTATATTCTCGAGTTACGACGGGGAGGCCCTTCCAGACACGTGTTTGTTCAGCGAAGTCAGGACTCCTGCCTAGATGCGAGGGATACCTCGGGATTCTCCTCTAGTCTTGGCATGGCAATTGGGACGCGTCTCCACGTGAGGCGGGAGACCCAGGGTCCCTTTCCACGTGCCACAGGGATCCTGGGACTCCTATCCACTTTCAAGAGGAGTCAGGCATCGACTCCTTTGGAAGCATTGATCTCCGTGGACCTCTCGAGTTTTCGAAGGGTGTTAGGCCTCCGGTCGCGATGAGGCGGAGAATTAGGTCTTTCTCTGTGGTCTCCACCGGGGATGCAGATATCCCTTCCTCTTGGGAGATGCAAGACGAGCCTGCATTCAATTCACTGCAGGGATATCCTGCCTTACTTCGAGTCAAAGCATCTCGGTGTCCATTCCACTTGAGGCCACACACTCAGGGGCCCTCTCACATACCTGTAGCTGAGAGAAGCCTCCTCTTGAGGTGCTTGTGGAAAGTTGGTATTCCCCTTGAGTCGAAGCCAGGGTCTAAGCTCTCATCTCGAGTTGATTTGGGGTCCACGGATCCCTTTCGTGTTGCTCCAGTGACCTCAGCATCCCTCTAGACTTGAGCCAGTGATCTTGGTTTTTCTCTGGAGTGCCATCAAGGAAATCAAGGCTCCTTTCACGTTTGATGTGGAACACGGAATTGCTCTGCACGCAGTGCAGGGGATTCGGGCCTCATCTCTCGGCGAGGGGGAACTCTCATGGTTTCTCTCGAGTTGCGGCCGGATCCTGGGGTATATTCTCGAGTTAAGACGGGGAGGGCCCTTCCAGACACGTGTTTGTTCAACGACATCAGGACTCCTGCCTAGGTGCGAGGGACACCTCGGGATTCTCCTCGAGTCTTGGCATGGCAATTGGGACGCGTCTCCACGTGAGGCGGGAGACCCAGGGTCCCTTTCCATGTGCCACAGGGATCCTGGGACTGCTATCCATTTTCAAGAGGAGTCAGGCATCGCCTCCTCTGGAAGCATTGATCTCCGCGGACCTCTCGAGTTTTCAAAGGATGTGAGGCCTCCGGTCGCGATGAAGCGGAGGACTAGGTCTTTCTCTGTGGTCTCCACAGGGGATTCAGACATCCCTTCGTCTTGGGAGATGCAAGACGAACCTGAATTCAGTTCACTGCAGGGATATCCAGCCTTAGTTCGAGTCAGAGCATCTCGGTGTCCATTCCACTTGAGGCCACAAACTCAGGGGCCCTCTCACATACCTGTAGCTGAGAGAAGCCTCCTCTTGAGGTGCTTGTGGAAATTTGGTGTTGCTCTTGAGTCGAAGCCAAGGACTAAGCTCTCATCTCGAGTTGACTTGGGGTCCACGGAGCCATTTCGTGTTGCTCCAGTGACCTCAGGATCCCTCTAGACTTGAGACAGTGATCTTGGGTTTTCTCTGGAGTGCCATCAAGGAAATCAAGTCTCCTTTCACGTTTGATGTGGAACACGGAATTGCTCTGCACGCAGTGCAGGGGAATCGGGCCTCATGTCGCGGCGAGGGGGAAGTCTCATGGTGTTTCTCGAGTTGCGGCCGGAACCTGGGGTATATTCTCGAGTTACGACGGGGAGGGCCCTTCCAGACACGTGTTTGTTCAGCGATGTCAGGACTCCTGCCTAGGTGCGAGGGACACCTCGGGATTCTCCTCGAGTATTGGCATGGCCTTTGGGACGCGTCTCCACGTGAGGCGGAAACCCAGGGTCCCTTTCCACGTGCCAAAGTGATCCTGGGACTCCTATCCATTTTCAAGAAGAGTCAGGCATCGTCTCCTTTGGAAGCATTGATCTCCGCGGACCTCTCGAGTTTTCAAAGGATATGAGGCCTCCGGTCGCGATGAATCGGAGAACTAGGACTTTCTCTGTGGTCTCCACTGGGGATTCAGACATCCCTTCATATTGGGAGATGCAAGACGAGCCTGCATTCACTTCACTGCAGGGATATCCGGCCTTACTTCGAGTCAGAGCATCTCGGTGTCCATTCCACTTGAGGCCACAAACTCAGGGTCCTCTCACATACCTGTAGTTGAGAGAAGCCTCCTCTTGAGGTGCTTGTGGAAAGTTGGTATTCCTCTTGAGTCGAAGCCAGGGACTAAGCTCTCATCTCGAGTTGATTTGGGGTACACGGAGCCCTTTCTTGTATCTCCAGTGACCTCAGGATCCCTCTAGACTTGAGACAGTGATCTTGGGTTTTCTCTGGAGTGCCATCAAGGAAATCAAGGCTCCTTTCACGTTTGATGTGGAATACGGAATTGCTCTGCACGCAGTGCAGGGGAATCGGGCCTCATGTCGCGGCGAGGGGGAAGTCTCATGGTTTTTCTCGAGTTGCGGCCGGAACCTGGGGTATATTCTCGAGTTACGACGGGGAGGGCCCTTCCAGACACGTGTTTGTTCAGCGAAGTCAGGACTCCTGCCTAGGTGCGAGAGATACCTCGGGATTCTCCTCTAGTCTTGGCATGGCAATTGGGACGCGAGTCCACGTGAGGCGGGAGACCCAGGCTCCCTTCCCACGTGCCACAGGGATCCTGGGACTCCTATCCACTTTCAAGAGGAGTCAGGCATCGACTCCTTTGGAAGCATTGATCTCCGTGGACCTCTCTAGTTTTCAAAGGGTGTGAGGCCTCCGGTCGCGATGAGGCGGAGAATTAGGTCTTTCTCTATGGTCTCCACAGGGGATTCAGATATCCCTTCCTCTTGGGAGATGCAAGACGAGAATGCATTCAATTCACTGCAGGGATATCCTGCCTTACTTCGAGTCAGAGCATCTTGGTGTCCATTCCACTTGAGGCCACAAACTCAGGGTCCCTCTCACATACTTGTAGCTGAAGGAAGCCTCCTCTTGAGGGGCTTGTGGAAAGTTCGTATTCCTCTTGAGTCGAAGCCAGGGACTAAGCTCTCATCTCAAGTTGATTTGGGGTCCACGGAGCCCTTTCCTTTTGCTCCAGTGACCTCAAGATCCCTCTATACTTGAGACAGTGATCTTGGGTTTTCTCTGGAGTGCCATCAAGGAAATCAAGGCTCCTTTCACGTTTGATGTGGAACAAGGAATTGCTCTGCACGCAGTGCAGGGGAATTGGGCCTTATCTCGCGGCGAACGGGAAGTCTCATGGTTTTCCTCGAGTTGCGGCCGGAACCTGGGGTATATTCCCGAGTTAGGACGGGGAGGGCCCTTCCAGACACGTGTTTGTTCAGCGACGTCAGGACTTCTGCCTAGGTGCGAGGGACACCTCGGGATTCTCCTCGAGTCTTGGCATGGCATTTGGGACGCGTCTCCACGTGAGGCGGGAGACCCAGGGTCCCTTTCCACGTGCCACAGGGATCCTGGGACTCCTATCCACTTTCAAGAGGAGTCAGGCATCATCTCCTTTGGAAGCACTGATCTCCGCGGACCTCTCGAGTCTTCAAAGGATGTGAGGCATCCGGTCGCGAGGAGGCAGAGTATTAGGTCTTTCTCTGTGGTCTCCACAGGGGATTCAGACAACCCTTCGTCTTGGGAGATGCAAGACGAGCCTGCATTCAATTCACTGCAGGGATATCCGGCCTTACTTCGAGTCAGAGCATCTCGGTGTCCATTCCACTTGAGGCCACAAACTCAGGGTCCCTCTCACATACCTGTAGCTGAGAGAAGCCTCCTCTTGAGGTGCTTGTGGAAAGTTGGTATTCCCCTTGAGTCGAAGCCAGGGACTAAGCTCTCATCTCGAGTTGATTTGGGGTCCACGGATCCCTTTCATGTTGCTCCAGTGCCCTCAGGATCCCTCTAGACTTGAGCCAGTGATCTTGGGTTTTCTCTGGAGTGCCATCAAGGAAATCAAGGCTCCTTTCACGTTTGATGTGGAACACGGAATTGCTCTGCACGCAGTGCAGGGTATTTGGGCCTCATCTCTCGGCGAGGGGGAAGTCTCATGGTTTTTCTCGAGTTGCGGCCGGAACCTGGGGTATATTCTCGAGTTACGACGGGGAGGGCCCTTCCAGACACGTGTTTGTTCAGCGACGTCAGGACTCCTGCCTAGGTGCGAGGGACACCTCGGGATTCTCCTCGAGTCTTGGCATGGCAATTGGGACGCGTCTCCACGTGAGTCGGGAGACCAAGGGCCCCTTTCCACGTACCACAGGGATCCTGGGACTCCTATCCATTTTAAAGAGGAGTCAGGCATCGTCTCCTTTGGAAGCATTGATCTCCGCGGACCTCTCGAGTTTTCAAAGGATTTGAGGCCTCCGTTCGCGTTGAGGCGTAGGACTAGGTCTTTCTCTGTGGTCTCCACAGGGGATTCAGACAACCCTTCGTCTTGGGAGATGCAAGACGAGCCTGCATTCAATTCACTGCAGGGATATCCGGTCTTACTTCGAGTCAGAGCATCTCGGTGTCCATTTCACTTGAGGCCACAAACTCAGGGTCCCTCTCACATACCTGTAGCTGAGAGAAGCCTCCTCTTGAGGTGCTTGTGGAAAGTTGATATTACTCTTGATTCGAAGCCAGGGACTAAGCTCTCATCTCGAGTTGATTTGGGGTCCACGGAGCCCTTTCGTGTTGCTCCAGTGACCTCAGGATCCCTCTAGACTTGAGACAGTGATCTTGGGTTTTCTCTGGAGTGCCATCAAGGAAATCAAGGCTCCTTTCACGTTTGATGTGGAACACCGAATTGCTCTGCACGCAGTGCAGGGGATTCGGGCCTCATCTCGCGGCGAGGGGGAAGTCTCATGGTTTTTCTCGAGTTGCGGCCGGAACCTGGGGTATATTCTCGAGTTACCATGGGGAGGGCCCTTCCAGACACGTGTTTGTTCAGCGACGTCAGGACTCCTGCCTAGGTGCGAGGGACACCTCGGGATTCTCCTCAGTCTTGGCATGGCAATTGGGACCCGTCTCCATGTGAGTCGGGAGACCAAGGGCCCCTTTCCACGTACCACAGGGATCCTGGGACTCCTATCCATTTTCAAGAGGAGTCAGGCATCGTCTCCTTTGGAAGCATTGATCTCCGCGGACCTCTCGAGTTTTCAAAGGATTTGAGGCCTCCGTTCGCGTTGAGGCGTAGGACTAGGTCTTTCTCTGTGGTCTCCACAGGGGATTCAGACAACCCTGCGTCTTGGGAGATGCAAGACGAGCCTGCATTCACTTCACTGCAGGGATATCCGGCCTTACTTCGAGTCAGAGCATCTCGGTGTCCATTCCACTTGAGGCCACAAACTCAGGGTCCTCTCACATACCAGTAGTTGAGAGAAGCCTCCTCTTGAGGTGCTTGTGGAAAGTTGGTATTCCTCTTGAGTCGAAGCCAGGGACTAAGCTCTCATCTCGAGTTGATTTGGGGTCCACGGAGCCCTTTCTTGTATCTCCTGTGACCTGAGGATCCCTCTAGACTTGAGACAGTGATCTTGGGTTTTCTCTGGAGTGCCATCAAGGAAATCAAGGCTCCTTTCACGTTTGATGTGGAACACGGAATTGCTCTGCATGCAGTGCAGGGGAATCGGGCCTCATCTCGCGGCGAGGGGGAAGTCTCATGGTTTTTCTCGAGTTGCGGACGGAACCTGGGGTATATTCTCGAGTTACGACGGGGAGGCCCTTCCAGACACGTGTTTGTTCAGCGAAGTCAGGACTCCTGCCTAGATGCGAGGGATACCTCGGGATTCTCCTCTAGTCTTGGCATGGCAATTGGGACGCGTCTCCACGTGAGGCGGGAGACCCAGGGTCCCTTTCCACGTGCCACAGGGATCCTGGGACTCCTATCCACTTTCAAGAGGAGTCAGGCATCGACTCCTTTGGAAGCATTGATCTCCGTGGACCTCTCGAGTTTTCGAAGGGTGTTAGGCCTCCGGTCGCGATGAGGCGGAGAATTAGGTCTTTCTCTGTGGTCTCCACCGGGGATGCAGATATCCCTTCCTCTTGGGAGATGCAAGACGAGCCTGCATTCAATTCACTGCAGGGATATCCTGCCTTACTTCGAGTCAAAGCATCTCGGTGTCCATTCCACTTGAGGCCACAAACTCAGGGTCCCTCTCACATACTTGTAGCTGAGAGAAGCCTCCTCTTGAGGGGCTTGTGGAAAGTTCGTATTCCTCTTGAGTCGAAGCCAGGGACGAAGCTCTCATCTCAAGTTGATTTGGGGTCCACGGAGTCCTTTCCTTTTGCTCCAGTGACTGCATGATCCCTCTAGACTTGAGACAGTGATCTTGGGTTTTCTCTGGAGTGCCATCAAGGAAATCAAGGCTCCTTTCACGTTTGATGTGGAACACGGAATTGCTCTGCATGCAGTGCAGGGGATTCGGGCCTCATCTCTCGGCGAGGGGGAACTCTCATGGTTTTTCTCGAGTTGCGGCCGGAACCTGGGGTATATTCTCGAGTTAAGACGGGGAGGGCCCTTCCAGACACGTGTTTGTTCAACGACGTCAGGACTCCTGCCTAGGTGCGAGGGACACCTCGGGATTCTCCTCGAGTCTTGGCATGGCAATTGGGAGGCGTCTCCACGTGAGGTGGGAGACCCAGGGTCCCTTTCCACTTGCCACAGGGATCCTGGGACTCCTATCCATTTTCAAGAGGAGTCAGGCATCGCCTCCTTTGGAAGCATTGATCTCCGCGGACCTCTCGAGTTTTCGAAGGATGTGAGGCCTCCGGTCGCGATGAAGCGGAGGACTAGGTCTTTCTCTGTGGTCTCCACAGGGGATTCAGACATCCCTTCGTCTTGGGAGATGCAAGCCGAACCTGAATTCAGTTCACTGCAGGGATATCCAGCCTTAGTTCGAGTCAGAGCATCTCGGTGTCCATTCCACTTGAGGCCACAAACTCTGGGGCCCTCTCACATACCTGTAGCTGAGAGAAGCCTCCTCTTGAGGTGCTTGTGGAAATTTGGTGTTACTCTTGAGTCGAAGCCAAGGACTAAGCTCTCATCTCGAGTTGACTTGGGGTCCACGGAGCCATTTCGTGTTGCTCCAGTGACCTCAGGATCCCTCTAGACTTGAGACAGTGATCTTGGGTTTTCTCTGAAGTGCCATCAAGGAAATAAAGGCTCCTTTCACGTTTGATGTGAAACACGGAATTGCTCTGCACGCAGTGCAGGGGAATCGGGACTCATCTCTCGGCGAGGGGGAAGTCTCATGGTTTTTCTCGAGTTGCGGCCGGAACCTGTGGTATATTCTCGAGTTACGATGGGGAGGGCCCTTCCAGACACGTGTTTGTTCAGCGACGTCAGGACTCCTGCCTAGGTGCGAGGGACACCTCGGGATTCTCCTCGAGTCTTGACATGGCAATTGGGACGCGTCTCCACGTGAGGCGGGAGACCCAGGGTCCCTTCCCACGTGCCACAGAGATCCTGGGACTCCTATCCATTTTCAAGAGGAGTCAGGCATCGTCTCCTTTGGAAGCATTGATCTCCGCAGACCTCTCGATTTTTCATAGGATGTGATGTCTCCGGACGCGATGAGGCGGAGGACTAGGTCTTTCTCTGTCGTCTCCACAGGGGATTCAGACATCCCTTCGTCTTGGGAGATGCAAGACGAGCCTGCATTCTATTCACTACAGGGATATCCCGCCTTACTTCGAGTCAGAGCATCTCGGTGTCCATTCCACTTGAGGCCACAAACTCAGGGTCCCTCTCACATACCTGTAGCTTAGAGAAGCCTCCTCTTAAGGTGCTTGTGGAAAGTTGGTATTCCACTTGAGTCGAAGCCAGGGACTAAGCTCTCATCTCGAGTTGATTTGGGGTCTAAGGGGAAATTTCGTGTTGCTCCAGTGACCTCAGGATCCCTCTAGACTTGAGACAGTGATCTTGGGTTTTCTCTGGAGTGCCATCAAGGAAATCAAGGCTCCTTTCACGTTTGATGTGGAACACGGAATTGTACTGCACGAAGTGCAGGGGAATCGGGCCTCATCTGGCGGCGAGGGGGAAATCTCATGGTTTTTCTCGAGTTGCGGCCGGAACCTGGGGTATATTCTCGAGTTACGACGGGGAGGGCCCTTCCAGACACGTGTTTGTTCAGCGACGTCAGGACTTGTGCCTAGCTGTGAGGGACACCTCGGGATTCTCCTCGAATCTTGTCATGGCAATTGGGACGCGTCTCCATGTGAAGCGGGAGACCCAGGGTCCCTTTCCACGTGCCACAGGGATCCTGGGACTCCTATCCATTTTCAAGAGGAGTCAGGCATCGTCTCCTTTGGAAGCATTGATCTCCGCGGACCTCTCGAGTTTTCAAAGGATGTGAGGCCTCCAGTCGCGATGAGGCGGAGGACTAGGTCTTTCTCTGTGGTCTCCACAGGGCATTCAGACATCCCTTCGTCTTGGGAGATGCAAGACGAGCCTGCATTCAATTCACTGCAGGGATATCCGGCCTTACTTCGAGTCAGACCATCTCCGTGTCCATTCCACTTGAGGCCACAAACTCAGGGTACCTCTCACATCCATGTAGCTGAGAGAAGCCTCTTCTTGAGGTGCTTGTGGAAACTTGGTATTCCTCTTGAGTCGAAGACAGGGACTAAGCTCTCATCTCGAGTTGATTTGGGGTCCACGGAGCCCTTTCGTGTTGCTCCAGTGACCTCAGGATCCCTCTAGACTTCAGACAGTGACTCTGGGTTTTCTCTGGAGTGCCCTCAAGGAAATCAAGTCTCCTTTCATGTTTGATGTGGAACACGGAATTGCTCTGCATGTAGTGCAGGGGAATCGGGCCTCATCTCGCGGCGAGGGGGAAGTCTCATGGTTCTTCTCGAGTTGCGGCCAGAAGCTTGGGTATAGTCTAGAGTTACAATGGGAAAGGCCCTTCCATACACGTGTTTGTTCAGCGACGTCAAGACACTTGCCTTGGTGCGAGGGACAACTCGGGATTCTCCTCGAGTGTTGGCATGGCAATTGGGACGCGTCTCCACGTAAGGCCGGAGACCCAGGTTCCCTTTCCACGTGCCACAGGGATCCTGGGACTCCTATCCATTTTCAAGAGGAGTCAGGCATCGTCTCCTTTGGAAGCATTGATCTCCGCGGACCTCTCGAGTTTTCAAAGGATGTGAGGCCTCCGGTCGCGATGAGTCGGAGAACAAGGTCTTTCTCTATGGTCACCACAGGTGATTCAGACACCCCTTCGTCTTGGGAGATGCAAGACGAGCCTGCATTCAATTCACTGCAGGGATATCCGGCCTTACTTCAAGTCAGAGCATCTCGGTGTCCATTCCACTTGAGGCCACAAACTCAGGGTCCCTCTCACATACCTGTAGCTGAGAGAAGCTTCCTCTTGAGGTGCTTGTGGAAAGTTGGTATTCCTCTTGAGTCGAAGCCAGACACTAAGCTCTCATCTCGAGTTGATTTGGGGTCCACGGAGCCCTTTCGTGTTGCTCCAGTGACCTCAGGATCCCTCTAGACTTGAGACAGTGATCTTGGGTTTTCTCTGGAGTGGCATCAAGGAAATCTAGGCTCCTTTCTCGTTTGATGTGGAACACGGAATTGCTCTGCAGGTAGTGCAGTTGAATCGGGCCTCATCTCGTGGCGAGGGGGAAGTCTCATGGTTTTTCTCGAGTTGCGGCCGGAACCTGGGGTATATTCGCGAGTTACGACGGAGAGGGCCCTTCCAGACACGTGTTTGTTCAGCGACGTCAGGACTCCTGCCTAGGTGCGAGGGACAACTCGGGATTCTCCTCGAGTCTTGGAATGGCATTTGGGTCGCGTCTCCACATGAGGCCGGAGATCCAGGGTCCCTTTGCACTTGCCACAGGGATCCGGTGAATCCTATCCATTTCCAAGAGGAGTCAACATCGTCTCCTTTGGAAGCATTGATCTCCGCGGACCTCTCGAGTTTTCAAAGGATGTCAGGCCTCCGGTCGCGATGAGGAGGAGAACTAGGTCTTTCTCTGTGGTCTCCACTGGGGATTCAGACAACCCTTCATCTTTGGAGATGCAAGACGAGCCTGCATTCAATTCACTGCAGGGATATCCGGCCTTACTTCGAGTCAGAGCTTCTCGGTGTCCATTCCACTTGAGGCCACAAACTCAGGGTCCCTCTCACATACCTGTAGCTGAGACAAGCCTCCTCTTGAGGTGCTTGTGGAAAGTTGGTATTCCTCTTGAGTCGCAGCCAGGGACTGAGCTCTCATCTCGAGTTGATTTGGGGTCCACGGAGCCCTTTTGTGTTGCTACAGTGACCTCAGGATCCCTCTAGAGTTGAGACAGTGATCTTGGGTTTTCTCTGGAGTGCCATCAAGGAAATCAAGGCTCCATTCACGTTTGATGTGGAACACGGAATTGCTCTGCACGCAGTGCAGGGGAATCGGGCCTCATCTCGCGGCGAGGGGGAAGTCTCATGGTTTTTCTCGAGTTGCGGCCGGAACCTGGGGTATATTCTCGAGTTACGACGGGGAGGGCCCTTCCAGACACGTGTTTGTTCAGCGACGTCAGCACTCCTGCCTAGGTGCGAGGGACACCTCGGGATTTTCCTCGAGTCTTCGCATAGCAATTGGGATGCGACTCCACGTGAGGCGGGAGACCCAGTGTCCCTTTCCACGTGCCGCAGGGATCCTGGGACTCCTATCCATTTTCAAGAGGAGTCAGGCCTCGTCTCCTTTGGAAGCATTGATCTCCGCGGACCTCTCGAGTTTTCAAAGGATGTGAGGCCTCCGGTCGCGATGAGGCGGAGAACTAGGTCTTTCTCTGTGGTCTCCACAGGGGATTCAGACAATCCTTCGTCTTGGGAGATGCAAGGCGAGTCTGCATTCAGTTCACTGCAGGGATATCCGGCCTTACTTCGAGTCAGAGCATCTCGGTGTCCATTCCACTTGAGGCCACAAATTCAGGGTCCCTCTCACATACCTGTAGCTGAGAGAAGCCTCCTCTTGAGGTGCTTGTGGAAAGTTGGTATTCCTCTTGAGTCGAAGCCAGGGACTAAGCTCTCATCTCGAGTTGATTTGGGGTCCACGGAGCCCTTTCGTGTTACTCCAGTGACCTCAGGATCCCTCTAGACTTGACAGATATCTTGGGTTTTCTCTGGAGTGCCATCAAGGAATTCAAGGCTCTTTTCACGTTTGATGTGGGATACGGAATTGCTCTGCACGCAGTGCAGGGGAATCGGGACTCATCTCGCAGCGAGGGGGAAGTCTCATGGTTTTCCTCGAGTTGCGGCCGGAACCTGGGGTATATTCTCGAGATACGTCGGGGAGGGCCCTTCCAGACACGTGTTTGTTCAGCGACGTCAGGACTCTTGCCTAGGTGCGAGGGACACCTCGGGATTCTCCTCGAGTCTTGGCATGGCAATTGGGACGCGTCTCCACGTGAAAAGGGAGACCAACGGTCCCTTTCACGTGCCAGAGGGATCCTGGAACTCCTATCCATTTTCAAGAGGAGTCAGGCATCGTCTCCTTTGGAAGCATTGATCTCCGCAGACCTCTCGAATTTTCAAAGGATGTGAGGCCTCTGGTCGCGATGAGGCGGAATACTAGGTCTTCCTCTTTTGTCTCCACAGGGGATTCAGACATCCCTTCATCTTGGGAGATGCAAGACGAGCCTGCATTCAATTCACTGCAGGGATATCTGGCCTTACTTCAAGTCAGAGCATCTCGGTGTCCATTCCACTTGAGGCCACAAACTCATGGTCCCTCTCACATACCTGTAGCTGAGAGAAGCCTCCTCTTAAGGTGCTTGTGGAAAGTTGGTATTCCTCTTGAGTCGAAGCCAGGGACTAAGCTCTCATCTCGAGTTGATTTGGGGTCCACGGAGCCCTTTCGTGTTGCTCCAATGACCTCAGGATCCCTTTAGACTGGAGACAGTGATCTTGGGTGTTCTCTGGAGTGCCATCAAGGAAATCAAGGCTCCTTTCACGTTTGATGTGGAACACGGAATTGCTCTGCATGCAGTGCAGGGGAATCGGGCCTCATCTCGCGGTGAGGGGAAGTCTCATGGTTTTTCTCAAGTTGCGGCCGGAACCTGGGGAATATTCTCGAGTTACGTCGGGGAGGGCCCTTCCAGTCACGTGTTTGTTCAGCGACGTCAGGACTCCTGCCTAGGTGCGAGAGACACCTCGGGATTCTCCTCGAGTCTTGGCATGGCAATTGGGACGCGTCTCCATGTGAGGCGGGGGAACTTGTGTCCCTTTCCACGTGCCACAGGGATCCTGGGACTCCTATCCATTTTCAAGAGGAGTCAGGCATCGTCTCCTTTGGAAGCATTGATCTCAGCAGACCTTTCGAGTTTTCAAAGGATGTGAGGCCTCCGGTCGCGTTGAGGCGGAGAACTAGGTCTTTCTCTGTGGTCTCCACAGGGGATTCAGACATCCCTTCGTCTTGGGAGATGCAAGACGAGCCTGCATTCAATTCACTGCAGGGATATCCGGCCTTACTTCAAGTCAGAGCATCTCGGTGTCCATTCCACTTGAGGCCACAAACTCAGGGTCCCTGTCACATACCTGTAGCTGAGAGAAGCCTCCTCTTGAGGTGCTTGTGGAAAGTTGGTGTTCCCCTTGAGTCGAAGCCAAGGACTAAGCTCTCATCTCGAGTTGATTTGGGGTCCACGGAGCCCTTTCGTGTTGCTACAGTGACCTCAGGATCCCTCTAGACTTGAGAGAGTGATCTTGGGTTTTCTCTGGAGTGCCATCAAGGAAATCAAGGCTCCTTTCACGTTTGATGTGGAACACAGAATTGCTCTGCACGCAGTGCAGGGGAATCGGGCCTCATATCGCACCGAAGGGGAAGTCTCATGGTTTTTCTCGAGTTGCGGCCGGAACCTGGGGTATATTCTCGAGTTACGACGGGGAGGGCCCTTCCAGACACGTGTTTGTTCAGCGACGTCAGGACTCCTGCCTAGGTGCGAGGGACACTTCGCGATTCTCCACAAGTCTTGGCATGGCAATTGGGACGCGTCTCCACGTGAGGCGGGAGACCCAGGGTCCCTTTCCACGTGCCACAGGGATGCTGGGACTCCTATCCATTTTCAAGAGGAGTCAGGCATCGTCTCCTTTGGAAGCATTGATCTCCGCGGACCTCTCGAGTTTTCAAAGGAAGTGAGGCCTCAGGTCGCAATGAGGCGGAGAACTCGGTCTTTCTCTGTGGTCTCCACAGGGGATTCAGACATCCCTTCTTCTTGGGAGATGCAAGACGAGCGTGCATTTAATTCACTGCAGGGATATCCGGCCTTACTTCGAGTCAGAGCATCTCGGTGCCCATTCCACTTGAGGCCACAAACTCAGGGTCCCTCTCACATACCTGTAGCTGAGAGAAGCCTACTCTTCAGGTGCTTGTGGAAAGCTGGTATTCCTCTTGAGTCGAAGCCAGGGACTAACCTCGCATCTCGAGTTGATTTGGGGTCCACGGTGCCCTTTCGTGTTGCTCCAGTGACCTCAGGATCCCTCTAGACTTGAGACAGTGATCTTGGGTTTTCTCTGGAGTGCCATCAAGGAAATCAAGTCTCCTTTCATGTATGATGTGGAACACGGAATTGCTCTGCATGTAGTGCAGGGGAATCGGGCCTCATCTCGCGGCGAGGGGGAAGTCTCATGGTTCTTCTCGAGTTGCGGCCGGAAGCTTGGGTATAGTCTAGAGTTACAATGGGAAAGGCCCTTCCATACACGTGTTTGTTCAGCGACGTCAAGACACCTGCCTTGGTGCGAGGGACAACTCGGGATTCTCCTCGAGTGTTGGCATGGCAATTGGGACGCGTCTCCACGTAAGGCGGGAGACCCAGGTTCCCTTTCCACGTGCCACAGGGATCCTGGGACTCCTATCCATTTTCAAGAGGAGTCAGGCATCTTCCCCTTTGCAAGCATTGATCTCCGCGGACCTCTCGAGTTTTCAAAGGATGTGAGGCCTCCGGTCGCGATGAGGCGGAGAACTAGGTCTTTCTCTGTGGTCACCACAGGTGATTCAGACACCCCTTCGTCTTGGGAGATGCAAGACGAGCCTGCATTCAATTCACTGCAGGGATATCCGGCCTTACTTCAAGTCAGAGCATCTCGGTGTCCATTCCACTTGAGGCCACAAACTCAGGGTCCCTCTCACATACCTGTAGCTGAGAGAAGCTTCCTCTTGAGGTGCTTGTGGAAAGTTGGTATTCCTCTTGAGTCGAAGCCAGACACTAAGCTCTCATCTCGAGTTGATTTGGGGTCCACGGAGCCCTTTCGTGTTGCTCCAGTGACCTCAGGATCCCTCTAGACTTGAGACAGTGATCTTGGGTTTTCTCTGGAGTGGCATCAAGGAAATCTAGGCTCCTTTCACGTTTGATGTGGAACACGGAATTGCTCTGCATGCAGTGCAGTTGAATCGGGCCTCATCTCGTGGCGAGGGGGAAATCTCATGGTTTTTCTCGAGTTGCGGCCGGAACCTGGGGTATATTCGCGAGTTACAACGGGGAGGGCCCTTCCAGACACGTGTTTGTTCAGCGACGTCAGGACTCCTGCCTAGGTGCGAGGGACAACTCGGGATTCTCCTCGAGTCTTGGAATGGCATTTGGGTCGCGTCTCCACATGAGGCGGGAGATCCAGGGTCCGTTTGCACTTGCCACAGGGATCCGGTGAATCCTATCCATTTCCAAGAGGAGTCAGGCATCGTCTCCTTTGGAAGCATTGATCTCCGCGGACCTCTCGAGTTTTCAAAGGATGTGAGGCCTCCGGTCGCGATGAGGAGGAGAACTAGGTCTTTCTCTGTGGTCTCCACTGGGGATTCAGACAACCCTTCATCTTTGGAGATGCAAGACGAGCCTGCATTCAATTCACTGCAGGGATATCCGGCCTTACTTCGAGTCAGAGCTTCTCGGTGTCCATTCCACTTGAAGCCACAAACTCAGGGTCCCTCTCACATACCTGTAGCTGAGACAAGCCTCCTCTTGAGGTGCTTGTGGAAAGTTGGTATTCCTCTTGAGTCGCAGCCAGGGACTGAGCTCTCATCTCGAGTTGATTTGGGGTCCACGGAGCCCTTTTGTGTTGCTACAGTGACCTCAGGATCCCTCTAGAGTTGAGACAGTGATCTTGGGTTTTCTCTGGAGTGCCATCAAGGAAATCAAGGCTCCTTTCACGTTTGATGTGGAACATGGAATTGCTCTGCACGCAGTGCAGGGGAATCGGGCCTCATCTCGCGGCGAGGGGGAAGTCTCATGGTTTTTCTCGAGTTGCGGCCGGAACCTGGGGTATATTCTCGAGTTACGACGGGGAGGGCCCTTCCAGACACGTGTTTGTTCAGCGACGTCAGCACTCCTGCCTAGGTGCGAGGGACACCTCGGGATTCTCCTCGAGTCTTCGCATGGCAATTGGGACGCGACTCCACGTGAGGTGGGAGACCCAGTGTCCCTTTCCACGTGCCGCAGGGATCCTGGGACTCCTATCCATTTTCAAGAGGAGTCAGGCCTCGTCTCCTTTGGAAGCATTGATTTCCGCGGACCTCTCGAGTTTTCAAAGGATGTGAGGCCTCCGGTCGCGATGAGGCGGAGAACTAGGTCTTTCTCTGTGGTCTCCACAGGGGATTCAGACATCCCTTCGTCTTGGGAGATGCAAGACGAGCCTGCATTCAATTCACTGCAGTGATATCCGGCCATACTTCGAGTCAGAGCATCTCGGTGTCCATTCCACTTGAGGCCACAAACTCAGGGCCAATCTCACATACCTGTAGCTGAGAGAAGCCTTCTCTTGAGGTGCTTGTGGAAAGCTGGTATTCCTCTTGAGTCGAAGCCGGGGACTAAGCTCTCATCTCGAGTTGATTTGGGGTCCACGGAGCCCTTTCGTGTTGCTCCAGTGACCTCAGGATCCCTCTAGACTTGAGACAGTGATCTTGGGGTTTCTCTGGAGTGCCATCAAGGAAATCAAGGCTCCTTTCACGTTTGATGTGGAACACGGAATTGCTCTGCATGCAGCGCAGGGAAATCGGGCCTCATCTCGCGGCGAGGGGGAAGTCGCATGGTTTTTCTCGAGTTTAGGCCGGAACCTGGGGTATATTCTCGAGTTACGACGGGGAGGGCCGTTCCAGACACGTGTTTGTTCAGCGACGTCAGGACTCCTTCCTAGGTGCGAGGGACACCTCGGGATTCTCCTCGAGTCTTGGCATGGCAATTGGCACGCGCCTCCACGTGAGGCGGGAGACCCAGGGTCCCTTTCCACGTGCCACAGGGATCCTGGGACTCCTATCCATTTTCAAAAGGAGTCAGGCATCGTCTCCTTTGGAAGCATTGATCTCCGCGGACCTCTCGAGTTTTCAAAGGATGTGAGGCCTCCGTCAGCGATGAGGCGGAGAACTAGGTCTTTCTCTCTGGTCTCCACAGGGGATGCAGACATCCCTTCGTCTTGGAGATGCAAGACGAGCCTGCATTCAATTCACTGCAGGAATATCCGGCCTTACTTCGAGTCAGAGCTTCTCGGTGTCCATTCCACTTGAGGCCAAAAACTCAGGGTCCCTCTCACATTCCTGTAGCTGAAACAAGCCTCCTCTTGAGGTGCTTGTGGAAAGTTGGTATTCCTCTTGAATCGCAGCCAGGGACTGAGCTCTCATCTCGAGTTGATTTGGGGTCCACGGAGCCTTTTCGTCTTGCTACAGTGACCTCAGGATCCCTCTAGACTTGAGACAGTGATCTTGCGGTTTCTCTGGAGTGCCATCAAGGAAATCAAGGCTCCTTTCACGTTTGATGTGGAACACGGAATTGCTCTGCTCGCAGTGCAAGGGGATCGGGACTCATCTCGCGGCGAGGGGGAAGTCTCATGGTTTTTCTCGAGTTGCGGCCGGAACCTGGGGTATATTCGCGAGTTACGACGGGGAGGGCCCTTCCAGACACGTGTTTGTTCAGCGACGTCAGGACTCCTGCCTAGGTGCGAGGGACACCTCGGGATTCTCCTCGAGTCTTGGCATGGCAATTGGGACGCGTCTCCACGTGAGGCGGGAGACCCAGGGTCCCTTTCCACGTGCCACAGGGATCCTGGGACTCCTATCCATTTTCAAGAGGAGTGAGGCATCGTCTCCTTTGGAAGCATTGATCTCCGCGGACCTCTCGAGTTTTCAAAGGATGTGAGGCCTCCGATCGCGTGGAGTCGGACGACTAGGTCTTTCTCTGTGGTCTCTACAGGGGATTCAGACAACCCTTCGTCTTGGGAGATGCAAGACGAGCCTGCATTCAATTCACTGCAGGGATATCCGGCCTTACTTCGAGTCAGATCATCTCGGTGTCCATTCCACTTGAGGCCACAAACTCAGGGTCCCTCTCACATACCTGTAGCTGAGAGAAGCCTCCTCTTCAGGTACTTGTGGAAAGTTGGTATTCCTCTTGAGTCGAAGCCAGGGACTAAGCTCTCATCTCGAGTTGATTTGGGTTACACGGAGCCCTTTCGTGTTGCTCCAGTGACCTCAGGATCCCTCTAGACTTGAGCCAGTGATCTTGGGTTTTCTCTGCAGTCCCATCAAGGAAATCAAGGCTCCTTTCACGTTTGATGTGGAACACGGTACTGCTCTGCACGCAGTGCAGGGGAATCGGGCCTCATCTCGCGGCGAGGAGGATTTCTCATGGTTTTTCTCGAGTTGCGGCCGGAACCTGGGGTATATTCGCGAGTTACGACGGGGAGGGCCCTTCCAGACACGTGTTTGTTCAGCGACGTCAGGACTCCTGCCAAGGTGCGAGGGACACCTCGGGATTCTCCTCGAGTCTTGGCATGGCAATTGGGACGCGTCTCCACGTGAGGCGGGAGACCTAGGGTACCTTTCCACGTGCCACAGGGATCCTGGGACTCCTATCCATTTTCAAGAGGAGTCAGGCATCGTCTCCTTTGGAAGCATTGATCTCCGCAGACCTCTCGACTTTTCAAATGATGTGAGGCCTCCGGTCGTGATGAGGCGGAGGACTAGCTCTTTCTCTGTGGTCTCCACAGGGGATTCAGACATCCCTTCGTCTTGGGAGATGCAAGACGAGCCTGCATTCAATTCACTTCAGGGATATCCGGTCTTACTTCGAGTCAGAGCATCTCGGTGTCCATTCCACTTGAATCCACAAACTCAGGGGCCCTCTGACATACCTGTAGCTGAGAGAAGCCTCCTCTTGAGGTGCTTGTGGAAAGTTGGTATTCCTCTTGAGGCGAAGCCAGGGACTAAGCTCTCATCTCGAGTTGATTTGGGGTCCACGGAGCCCTTTCGTGTTGCTCCAGTGACCTCAGGATCCCTCTAGACTTGAGACAGTGATCTTGGGTTTTCTCTGGAGTGCCATCAAGGAAATCAAGGCTCCTTTCACGTTTGATGTGGAACACGGAATTGCTCTGCACGCAGTGCAGGGGAATCGGGCCTCATCTCGCGGCGAGGGGATAGTCTCATGGTTTTTCTCGAGTTGCGGCCGGAACCTGGGGTATATTCTCGAGTTACGACGGGGAGGGCCCTTCCAGACTTGTGTTTGTTCAGCGACGTCAGGATTCCTGCCTAGGTGCGAGGGACAGCTCGGGATTCCCTTCGATTCTTGACGTGGTAATTGGGACGCGTCTCTATGTGAGGCAGGAGACCCAGGGTCCCTTTCCACGTGCCACAGGGATCCTGGGACTCCTATCCATTTTCAAGTCATCGTCTCCTTTGGAAGCATTGATCTCCGCGGACCTCTCGAATTTTCAAAGGACGTGAGGCCTCCGTTCGCGGTGAGGCGGAGGACTAGGTCTTTCTCTGTGGACTCCAAAGGGGTTCAGACAACCCTTCGTCTTGGGAGATGCAAGACGAGCCTGCATTCAATTCACTGCAGGGATATCCGGCCTTACTTCGAGTCAGAGCATCTCGGTGTCCATTCCACTTGAGGCCACAAAGTCATGGTCCCTCTCACATACCTGTAGCTGAGAGAAGCCTCCTCTTGAGGTGCTTGTGGAAAGGTGGTGTTCCTCTTGAGTAAAAGCCAAGGACTAAGCTCTCATCTCGAGTTGACTTGGGGTCCACGGAGCCCTTTCGTGTTGCTCCAGTGACCTCAGGATCCCTCTAGACTTGAGACAGTGATCTTGGGTTTTCTCTGGAGTGCCATCAAGGAAATCAAGGCTCCTTTCACGTTTGATGTGGAACACGGAATTGCTCTGCACGCAGTGCAGGGGAATCGGGCCTCATCTCGTGGGGAGGGGGAAGTCTCATGGTTTTTCTCGAATTGCGGCCGGAACCTGGGGTATATTCTCGAGTTACGACGGGGAGGGCCCTTCCAGACACGTGTTTGTTCAGCGACATCAGGATTCCTGCCTAGGTGCGAGGGACACCTCGGGATTCTCCTAGAGTCTTGGCATGGCAATTGGGACGCGTCTCCACGTGAGGGGGGAGACCCAGGGTCCCTTCCCACGTGCCACAGGGATCCTGGGACTCCTATCCACTTTCAAGAGGATTCAGGCATCGTCTCCTTTGGAAGCATTGATCTCCTCGGACCTCTCGAGTTTTCAAAGGATGTGAGGCCTCCGTTCGCGTTGAGGCAGAGGACTAGGTCTTTCTCTGTGGTCTCCACAGGGGATTCAGACATCCCTTCGTCTTGGGAGATGCAAGACGAGCCTGCATTCAATTCACTGCAGGGATATCCGGCCTTACTTCGAGTCAGAGCATCTCGGTGTCCATTCCACTTGAGGCCACAAACTCAGGGTCCCTCTCACATACCTGTAGCTGAGAGAAGCCTCCTCTTGAGGTGCTTGTGGAAAGTTGGTATTCCCCTTGAGTCGAAGCCAGGGACTAAGCTCTCATCTCGAGTTGATTTGGGGTCCACGGATCCCTTTCGTGTTGCTCCAGTGACCTCAGCATCCCTCTAGACTTGAGCCAGTGATCTTGGTTTTTCTCTGGAGTGCCATCAAGGAATTAAGGCACCTTTCACGTTTGATGTGGAACACGGAATTGCTCTGCACGCAGTGCAGGGGATTCGGGCCTCATCTCTCGGCGAGGGGGAACTCTCATGGTTTTTCTCGAGTTGCGGCCGGATCCTGGGGTATATTCTCGAGTTAAGACGGGGAGGGCCCTTCCAGACACGTGTTTGTTCAACGACGTCAGGACTCCTGCCTAGGTGCGAGGGACACCTCGGGATTCTCCTCGAGTCTTGGCATGGCAATTGGGACGCGTCTCCACGTGAGGCGGGAGACCCAGGGTCCCTTTCCACGAGCCACAGTGATCCTGGGCCTCCTATCCATTTTCAAGAGGAGTCAGGCATCGTCTCCTTTGGAAGCATTGATCTCCGCGGACCTCTCGAGTTTTCAAAGTATGTGAGGCCTCCGGTCGCGATGAGGCGGAGAACTAGGTCATTCTCTGTGGTCTCCACAGGGGATTCAGACATCCCTTCGTCTTGGGAGATGCAAGACGAGCCTGCATTCACTTTACTGCAAGGATATCCGGCCTTACTTCGAGTCAGAGCATCTCGGTGTCCATTCCACTTGAGGCCACAAACTCAGGGTCCCTCTCACCTACCTGTAGCTGAGAGAAGCCTCCTCTTGAGGTGCTTGTCGAAAATTGGTAATCCTCTTGAGTCGAAGCCAGGGACTAAGCTCTCATCTCGAGTTGATTTGGGGTCCACGGAGCCCTTTCGAGTTGCTTCAGTGACCTCAGGATCCCTCTAGAATTGAGACAGTGATCTTGGGTTTTCTCTGGAGTGCCATCAACTAAATCAAGGCTCCTTTCACGTTTGATGTGGAATACGGAATTACTCTGCACGCAGTGCAGGGTAATCGGGCCTCATCGCGCGGCGAGGGGGAAGTCTCATGGTTTTTCTCGAGTTGCGAACCGAACCTGGGGTATATTCTCGAGTTCCCATGGGGAGGGCCCTTCCAGACACGTGTTTGTTCAGCGACGTCAGGACTCCTGCCTAGGTGCAAGGGACACCTCGGGCTTCTCCTCGAGTCTTGGCATGGCAATTGGGACGCGTCTCCACGTGAGGCGGGAGACCCAGGGTCCCTTTCCATGTTCCACAGGCCTACTGGGACTCCTATCCATTTTCAAGAGAAGTCAGGCATCGTCTTCTTTGGAAGCATTGATATCTGCGGACCTCTCGAATTTTCAAAGGATGTGAGGCCTCCGGTCGCGAAGAGGCGGAGAACTAGGTCTTTCTCTGTGGTCTCCACAGGTGATTCAGACATCCCTTCGTCTTGGGAGATGCAAGACGAGCCTGCATTCAATTCACTGAAGGGATATCCGGCCTTACTTCGAGTCAGAGCATCTCGGTGTCCATTCCACTTGAGGCCAAAAACTCAGGGTCCCTCTCACATAACTGTAGCTGAGAGAAGCCTCCTCTTGTGCTTGTGGAAAGTTGGTATTCTTCCTGGGTTTAAGCCAGGGACTAAGCTCTCATCTCGAGTTGATTTAGGGTCCACGGAGCCTTTTCGTACTGCTCCAGTTACCTCAGGATCGCTCTAGACTTGAGACAGTGATCTTGGGTTTTCTCTGGAGTGCCATCAAGGAAATCAAGGCTCCGTTCACATTTGATGTGGAACACGGTATTGCTCGGCACCCAGTGCTAGGGCATCGGGCCTCATCTCGGGGCGAATGGGTAGTCTCATGGTTTTTCTTGAGTTGCGGACGGACCCTGGGGTATATACTCGAGTTAGAAGGGAAGGGCCCTTTCAGACACGTGTTTGTTCAGCGACGTCAGGACTCCTGCCTAGGTGCTAGGGGCACATCGGTATTCTCTTCGAGTCTTGGCATGGCAATTGGGACGCGTCTCCACGTGAGGCGGGAGATCAAGGGTCCCTTTCCAAGTTCCACAGGAGTCCTGGAACTCCTATCCATTTTCAAGAGGAGTCAGGCATCGTCTCCTTTGGAAGCATTGATCTCCGCGGACCTCTAGAGTTTTCAAAGGATGTGAGGTCTCCGGCCGCGATGAGTCGGAGAACTAGGTCTTTCTCTGTAGTCTCCACAGGGGATTCAGACATCCCTTCGTCTTGGGAGATGCAAGACGAGCCTGCATTCAATTCACTGCAGGGATATCCGGCCTTACTTCGAGTCAGAGTATCTCGGTGTCCATTCCACTTGAGGCCACAAACTCAGGGTCCTTCTCCCATACCTGTAGCTGAGAGAAGCCTCGTCTTGAGGTGCTTGTGGAAAGTTGGTATTCCTCTTGAGTCGATGCCAGGGACTAAGGTCTCATCTCGAGTTGATTTGGGGTCCACTGAGCCCATTCGTGTTGCTCCAGTGACCTCAGGATCCCTCTAGACTTGAGACAGTGATCTTGGGTTTTCTCTGGAGTGCCAACAAGGAAATCAAGTCTTTTTTCACGTTTGATGTGGAACACGGAATTGCTCTGCACGCAGTGCAGGGGAATCAGGCCTCATATCGCGGCGAGGGGGAAGTCTCATGGTTTTTCTCGAGGTGCGGCCGGAACCTGGGGTATATTCTGGAGTTACGACGGGGAGGGCCCTTTCAGACACGTGTTTGTTCAGCGACGTCAGGACTCCTGCCTAGGTGCGAGGGACACCTCGGGGTTCTCCTCGAGTCTTGGCATGGCAATTGGGACGCGTCTCCACATGAGGCGGGAGACCCAGGGTCCCTTTCCACGTGCCACAGGGATCCAGGGACTCCTATCCATTTTCAAGAGGAGTCAGGCATCGTCTCCTTTGGAAGCATTGATCTCCGTGGATCTCTCGAGTTTTCAAAGGATGTGAGGACTCCGGTCGCGATGAGGCGGAGAACTAGGTCTTTCTCTGTGGTCTCCAAAGGGGATTCAGACATCCCTTCGTCTTGGGAGATGCAAGACGAGCCTGCATTCAATTCACTGTTGGGATATCCGGCCTTACTTCGAGTCAGAGCATCTCAGTGTCCATTCCACTTGAGGCCACAAATTCAGGGTCCCTCTCAGATACCTGTAGCTGAGAGAAGCCTCCTCTTGAGGTGCTGGTGGAAAGTTGGTATTCCTCTTTAGTTGAAGCCAGGGACTAAGCTCTCATCTCGAGTTGATTTGGGGTCCACGGAGCCCTTTCGTGTTTCTACAGTGACTTCAGGATCCCTCTAGACTTGAGCCAGTGATCTTGGGTTTTCTCTGGAGTGCCATCAAGGAAATCAAGGCTCCGTTCACATTTGATGTGGAACACGGAATTCCTCTGCACGCGGTGTAGGGCAATCGGGCCTCATCTCGCAGCGAGCGGGCAGTCCCATGGTTTTTCTCGAGTTGCGGACGGAACCTGGGGTATATTCCCGAGTTACGACGGGGAGGGCCCTTCCAGACACGTGTTTGTTCAGCGATGTCAGAACCAATGCCTACGTTCGATGGACACCTCGGTATCTCGCCGAGGCTTGGCATGGCATTGGGACGCGTCTCCACGTGAGACGGGAGACCTAGGGTCCCTTTCCACGTGCCACAGGGATCCTGGGACTCCTATCTATTTTCAAGAGGAGTCAGGCATCGTCTCCTTTGGAAGCATTGATCTCCGCGGACCTCTCGAATTTTCAAAGGATGTGAGGCCTTTGGTCGCGATGAGGTGGAAAACTAGTTCTTTTCTGTGGTCTCCACAGGGGATTCAGACATCCCTTCGTCTTGGGAGATGAAAGACGAGCCTGCTTTCAATTCACTGCAGAGATATCCGGCCTTACTTCGAGTCCGAGCATCCCGGTGTCCATTCCACTTGAGGCCACAAACTCAGGGTCCCTCTCACATACCTGTAGCTGAGAGAAGCCTCCTCTTGAGGTGCTTGTGGAAAGTTCGTATTCCTCTTGAGTCGAAGCCAGGGACTAAGCTCTCATCTCGAGTTGACTTGGTTTCCACGGAGCCCTTTCGTTTTGCTCCAGTGACCTCAGGATCCCTCTAGACTTGAGACAGTGATCTTGGGGTTTCTCTGGAGTGCCATCAAGGAAATCAAGGCTCCTTTCTTGTTTGATGTGGAACACGGAATTGCTCTGCACGCAGTGCAGGGGAATCGGGCCTCATCTCGTGGCGAAGGGGAACTCTCATATTTTTCCTCGAGTTGCGGCCGGAACCTGGGTATATTCTCGAGTTACGACGGGGAGGGCCCTTCCAGACATGTGTTTGTTCAGCGACGTCAGGACTCCTGCCTAGGTTTGATGGACACCTCGGTATTCTCCCCGCGGGTTGGCATAGCAATTGTGACGCGTCTCCAGGTGAGGCGGGAGGCCCAGTGTCCATTTCCACGTGCCACAGGGTCCTGGGACTCCTATCCATTTTCAAGAGGAGTCAGGCATCGTCTCCTTTGGAAGCATTGATCTCCTCGGACCTCTACAGTTTTAAAAGGATGTGAGGCCTCCGGTCGCGATGAGGCGGAGAACTAGGTCTTTCTCTGTGGTGTCCACAGGGGATTCAGACATCCCTTCGTCTTGGGAAATGCAAGACGAACCTGCATTCAATTCACTGCAGGGATATCCGGGCTTACTCCGAGTCAGAGCATCTCGGTGTCCATTCCACTTGAGGCCACAAACTCAGGGTCCCTCTCACATACCTGTAGCTGAGAGAAGCCTCCTCTTGAGGTGCTTGTGGAAAGTTGGTATTCCTCTTGAGTCGAAGCCAGGGACTAAGCTCTCATCTCGAGTTGATTTGGTTTCCACGGAGCCCTTTCGTGTACCTCCAGTGACTTCAGGATCCCTCTAGACTTGAGACAGGGATCTTGGGTTTTCTCTGGAGCGCCATGAATGAAATCAAGGCTCCATTCACGTTTGATGTGGAACACGGAATTGCTCTGCACGCAGTGCAGGGGATTCGGGCCTCATCTCGTGGCGAGGTGGAAGTCTCATGGTTTTTCTCTAGTTGCGGCCGGAACCAGGGGTATATTCTCGAGTTACGACGGGGAGAGGCCTTCCAGACACGTGTTTGTTCAGCGACATCAGGACTCCTGCCTAGGTGCGAGGGACACCTCGGGATTCTCCTCGAGTCTTGGCATGGCAATTGGGACGCGTCTCCACGTGAGGAGGGAGACCCAGTGTCACTTTCCACGAGCCACAGGGATCCTGGGACTCCTATTCATTTTCAAGAGGAGTCAGGCATCGTCTCCTTTGGAAGCATTGATCTCCCCAGACATCTCGAGTTTTCAAAGGATGTGAGGCCTCCGGTCACGATGAGGCGGAGAACTAAGTCTTTCTCTGTGGTCTCCCCTGGGGATTCAGACATCCCTTCGTCTTTGGAGATGCAAGACAAGCCTGCATTCAATTCACTGCAGGGATATCCGGCCTTACTTCGAGTCAGAGCATCTCGGTGTCCATTCCACTTGAGGCCACAAACTCAGGGTCCCTCTCACATACCTGTAGCTGAGAGAAGCCTCCTCTTGAGGTGCTTGTGGAAAGTTGGTATTCCTCTTGAGTCGAAGCCAGGGACTAAGCTCTCATCTCTAGTTGATTTGGGGTGCACGGAGCATTTTCGTGTTACTCCAGTTACCTCAGGATCCCTCTAGACTTGAGACAGTGATCTTGGGTTTTCTCTGGAGTGCCATCAAGGAAATCAAGGCTCCGTTCACATTTGATGTGGAACACGGCATTGCTCTGCACGCAGTGCACGGAATCGGGCCTCATCTCGGGGCGAGGGGGAAGTCTCATGGTTTTTCTCGAGTTGCGGACGGACCCTGGGGTATATTCTTGAGTTACGACGGGGAGAGCCCTTCCAGACATGTGTTTGTTCAGCGACGCCAGGACTCGGGCCTAGGTGCGAGGGACACCTCGGGATTCTCCTCGAGTCTTGGCATGGCAATTGGGACGCGTCTCCACGTGAGGCGGGAGACCCAGTGTCCCTTCCCACGTCCACAGGGATCCTGGGACTCCTATCCATTTTCAAGAGGAGTCAGGCATCGTCTCCTTTGGAAACATTGATCTCCGCGGACCTCTCGAGTTTTCAAAGGATGTGAGGCCTCCGGTCGCGATGAGGCGGAGAACTAGGTCTTTCTCTGTGGTCTCCACAGGGCATTCAGACATCCCTTAGTCTTGGGAGATGCAAGACGAGCCTGCATTCAATTCACTGCAGGGATATCCGGCCTTACTTCGAGTCAGAGCATCTCGGTGTCCATTCCACTTGAGGCCACACACTCAGGGTCCCTCTCACATACCTGTAGCTGAGAGAAGCCTCCTCTTGAGGTGCTTGTGGAAAGTTGATATTCCTCTTGAGTCGAAGCCAAACACTAAGCTCTCATCTCGAGTTGATTTGGGGTCAACGGAGCCCTTTCGTCTTGCTCCAGTGACCTCAGGATCCCTCTAGACTTGAGACAGTGATCTTGAGTTTCCTCTGGAGTGCCATCAAGGAAATCAAGGCTCCTTTCACGTTTGATGTGGAACACGGAATTGCTCTGCACGCAGTGCAGGGGAATCGGGCCTCATGTCGCTGCGAGGGGGAAGTCTCATGGTTTTTCTCGAGTTGCGGACCGAACCTGGGGTATATTCTCGAGTTACGACGGTGAGGGCCCTTCCAGACACGTGTTTGTTCAGCGACGTGAGGACTCCTGCCTAGGTGCTAGGGAAAACTCAGGATTCACCTCCAGTCTTGGCATGGCAATTGGGACGCATCTCCACGTGAGGCGGGAGACCCAGGTTCCCTTTCCACGTGCCACAGGGATCCTGGGACTCCTATCCATTTTCAAGAGGAGTCAGGCATCGTCTCCTTTGGAAGCATTGATCTCTGCGGACCTCTCGAATTTTCAAAGGATGTGAGGCCTCCGGTCGCGATGAGGCGGAGAACTGGGTCTTTCTCTGTTGTCTCCACAGGGGATTCAGACATCCCTTCGTCTTGGGAGATGCAAGACGAGCCTGCATTCATTTCACTGTTGGGATATCCAGCCTTACTTCGAGTCAGAGCATCTCGGTGTCCATACCACTTGAGGCCACAAATTCAGGGTCCCTCTTACATACCTGTAGCTGAGAGAAGCCTCCTCTTGAGGTGCTTGTGGAAAGTTGATATTCCTCTTGAGTCAAAGCGAGGGACTAAGCTCTCATCTCGAGTTGATTTGGGGTCCACGGATCCCTTTCGTGTTGCTCCAGTGACCTCAGGATCCCTCTAGACTTGAGACAGTGATCTTGGGTTTTCCCTGGAGTGCCATCACGGAAATCAAGTCTCCTTTCACGTTTGATGTGGAACACGGAATTGCTCTGCACACAGTGCAGGGGAATCGGGCCTCATCTCGCGGCGAGGGGGAAGTCTCATATTTTTTCTCTAGTTGCGGCCGGAACCTGATTTATATTCTCGAGTTACGACGGGGAGGGCCCTTCCAGACACGTGTTTGTTCAGCGACGTCAGGACTCCTGCCTAGGTGCGAGGGACACCTCGGGATTCTCCTCGAGTCTTGGCATGGCAATTGGGACGCGTCTCCACGTGAGGCGGGAGACCCATGTTCCCTTTCCACGTGCCACAGGGATCCTGGGACTCCTATCCATTTTCAAGAGGAGTCAGGCAATGTCTCCTTTGAAAGCATTGATCTCCGCGGACCTCTCGAGTTTTCAAAGGATGTGAGGCCTCCGGTCGCGATGAGTCGGAGAACTAGGTCTTTCTCTGTGGTCTCCACAGGGGATTTAGACATCCCTTCGTCTTGGGAGATGCAAGACGAGCCGGTATTCAATTCACTGCAGGGATATCTGGCCTTATGTCGAGTCAGAACATCTCGGTGTCCATTCCACTTGAGGCCACTTACTCAGGGTCCCTCTCACATACCTGTAGCTGAGAGAAGCCTCCTCTTGAGGTGCTTGTGGAAAGTTGGTATTCCTCTTGAGTCGAAGCCAGGGACTAAGCTCTCATCTCGAGTTGATTTGGGGTCCACGGAGCCCTTCTTTGTTGCTCCAGTGACCTCAGGATCCCTCTAGACTTGAGACAGTGATCTTGGGTTTTCTCTGGAGTGGCATCAAGGAAATCAAGGCTCCTTTCTCGTTTGATGTGGAACATGGAATTGCTCTGCATGCAGTGCAGGGGAATCGGGCCTCATCTCGTGGCGAGGGGGAAGCCTCATGGTTTTTCTCGAGTTGCGGCCGGAACCTGGGGTATATTCACGAGTTACGACGGGGAGGGCCCTTCCAGACACGTGTTTGTTCAGCGACGTCAGGACTCCTGCCTAGGTGCGAGGGACAACTCGGGATTCTCCTCGAGTCTTGGAATGGCATTTGGGTCGCGACTCCACATGAGGCGGGGGACCCAGGGTCCCTTTGCACTTGCCACAGGGATCCGGGGAATCCTATCCATTTCGAAGAGGACTCAAGAATCGTCTCCTTTGGAAGCATTGATCTCCGCGGACCTCTCGAGTTTTCAAAGGATGTGAGGCCTCAGGTCGCGATGAAGCGGAGAACTAGGTCTTTCTCTTTGGTTTCCACACGGGATTCAGACATCCCTTCGTCTTGGGCAATGCAAGACGAGCCTGCATTCAATTCACTGCAGGGATATCCGGCCTTACTCCGAGTCAGAGAATCTCGGTGTCCATTCCACTTGAGGCCACAAACTCAGGGTCCCTCTCACATACCTGTAGCTGAGAGAAGCCTCCTCTTGAGGTGCTTGTGGTAAGTTGGTATTCCTCTTGAGTCGAAGCCAGGGACTAAGCTCTCATCTCGAGTTGATTTGTGGTCCACGGAGCCCTTTCGTCTTGGTCCAGTGACCTCAGGATCCCTCTAGACTTGAGACAGGGATCTTGGGTTTTCTCTGGAGTGCCATTAAGGAAATCAAGGCTCCTTTCACGTTTGATGTGGAACACGGAAATGCTTTGCACGCATTGCAGGGGAATCGGACCTCATCTCGCGGCGAGGGGGAAGTCTCATGGTTTTTCTCGAGTTGCGGCCGGAACCTGGGATATATTCTCGAGTTACGACGGGGAGGGCCCTTCCAGACACGTGTTTGTTCAGCGACGTCAGGACTCGGGCCTAGGTGCGAGGGACACCTCGGGATTCTCCTCGAGTCTTGGCATGGCAATTGGGACGCATCTCTACGTGAGGCGGGAGACCCAGGGTCCCTTTCTACGTGCCACAGGGATCCTGGGACTCCTATCCATTTTCAAGAGGTGTCAGGCATCGTCTCCTTTGGAAGCATTGATCTCCGCGGACCTCTCGAGTTTTCAAAGGATGTGAGCCTCCAGTCGCGATGAGGCGGAGAACTAGGTCTTTCTCTGTGGTCTCCACAGGGGATTCAGACATCCCATCGTCTTGGGAGATGCAAGACGAGCCTGCATTCAATTCACTGCAGGGATATCCTGCCTTACTTCGAATCAGTGCATCTCGTTGTCCATTCCACATGAGGGCACAAACTCAGTGTCCCTGTCACATACCTGTGGCTGAGAGAAGACTCCTCTTGAGGTGCTTGTGGAAAGTTGGAATTCCTCTTGAGTCGAAGCCAGGGACTAAGTTCTCATCTCGAGTAGATTTGGGGTCCACAGAGCCCTTTCGTGTTGCTCCAGTGACCTCAGGATCCCTCTAGACTTGAGACAGTGATCTTGGGTTTTGTCTGGAGTGCCATCAAGGAAATCAAGGCTCCTTTCACGTTTGATGTGGAACACGGAATTGCTCTGCACGCAGTGCAGGGGAATCGGGCCTCATGTTGCGCCGAGGGGGAAGTCTCATGATTTTTCTCTAGTTGCGGCCGGAACCTGGGGTATATTCTCGAATTACGACGGGGAGGGCCCTTCCAGACACGTGTTTGTTCAGCGACGTCATGACTCCTGCCTAGGGGCGAGGGACACCTCGGGATTCTCCTCGAGTCTTGGCATGGCAATTGGGACGCATCTCCACGTGAGGCGGGAGACCCAGCATCCCTTTCCACGTGCCACAGGGATCCTGGGACTCCTATGCATTTTCAAGAGGAGACAGGCATCATCTCCATCGGAAGCATTGATCTCCGCAGTCCTCTCGAGTTTTCAAAGGATGTGAGGCCTCCCGTCGCGATGAGGCGGAGAACTAGGTCTTTCTCTGTGTTCTCCACAGGGGATTCAGACATCCATTCATCTTGGGAGATGCAAGACGAGCCTGCATTCAATTCACTACAGGGATATCCGGCCTTACTTCGAGTCAGAGCATCTCGGTGTCCATTCCACTTGAGGCCATAAACTCAGTGTCCCTCTCACATACCTGTAGCTGAGAGAAGCCTCCTCTTGAGGTGGTTGTGGAAAGTTGGTATTCCTCTTGAGTCGACGCCAGGGACTAAGCTCTCATCTCGAGTTGATTTGGGGTCCACGCAGCTCTTTCGTGTTGCTCCAGTGACCTCAGGATCCCTCTAGAATTGAGACAGTGATCTAGGGTTTTCTCTGGAGTGCCATCAAGGAAATCAAGGCTCCTTTCACGTTTGATGTGGAACACGGAATTGCTCTGCACGCTGTGCAGGGGAATCGGGCCTCATCTCGCAGCGAGGGGGAATTCTCATGGTTTTTCTCGAGTTGCGGCCGGAACCTGGGGTATATTCTCGAGTTAAGACGCGGAGGGCAATTCCAGATATTTATTTGTTCAGCAACGTCAGGACTCCTGCCTAGGTGCTAGGGACACCTCGGGATACTCGTCGAGTCTTGGCATGGCAATTGGGACGCGTCTCCACGTGAGGCGGGAGACCCAGGGTCCCTTTCCACATGCCACATGGATCCTGGGACTCCTATCCATTTTCAAGAGGAGTCAGGCGTCGTCTCCTTTGGAAGCATTGATCTCCGCGGACCTCTCGAGTTTTCAAAGGATGTGAGGCCTCCGGTCGCGATGAGGCGGAGAACTAGTTCTTTCTCTGTGGTCTCCACAGGGGATTCAGACAACCCTTCGTCTTGGGAGATGCAAGACGAGCCTGCATTCAATTCACTGCAGGCATATCCGGCCTTACTTCGAGTCAGAGCATCTCGGTGTCCATTCCACTTGAGGCCATAAACTCAGGGTCCCTCTCACATACCTGTAGCTGAGAGAAGCCTCCTCTTGAGGTGCTTGTGGAAAGTTGGTGTTCCTCTTGAGTCGACGCCAGGGACTAAGCTCTCATCTCGAGTTGATTTGGGGTCCACGCAGCTCTTTCGTGTTGCTCCAGTGACCTCAGGATCCCTCTAGAATTGAGACAGTGATCTAGGGTTTTCTCTGGAGTGCCATCAAGGAAATCAAGGCTCCTTTCACGTTTGATGTGGAACACGGAATTGCTCTGCACGCTGTGCTGGGGAATCGGGCCTCATCTCGCGGCGAGGGGGAAGTCTCATGGTTTATCTCGAGTTGCGGCCGGAACCTGGGGTACACTCTAAAGTTACTACGGGGAGGGCCCTTCCAGACACGTGTTTGTTCAGCGAAGTCAGGACTCCTGCCTAGGTGCGAGGGACACCTCGGGATACTCGTCGAGTCTTGGCATGGCAATTGGGACAGGTCTCCACGTGAGGCGGAAGACCCAGTGTCTCTTTCCACGTGCCAAAGGGATCCTGAGACTCCTATCCATTTTCAAGAAGAGTCAGGCATCGTCTCCTTTGGAAGCATTGATCTCCACGGACCTCTTGAGTTTTCAAAGGATGTGAGGCCTCCGGTCGCGATGAGGTGGAGAACTAGGTCTTTCTCTGTGGTCTCCACAGGGGATTCAGACATCACTTCGTCTTGGGAGATGCAATACGAGCCTGCATTCAATTCACTGCAGGGATATCTGGCCTTACTTCGAGTCAGAGCATCTCGGTGTCCATTCCACTTGAGGCCACAAACTCAGGGTCCCTCTCACATATCTGTAGCTGAGAGAAGCCTCCTCTTGAGGTGCTTGTGGAAAGTTGGTATTCCTCTTGAGTTGAAGCCAGGGACTAAGCTCTCATCTTGAGTTGATTTGTGGTCCTTGGAGCCCTTTCCTGTTGCTACAGTGACCTCAGGATCCCTCTAGACTTGAGACAGTGATCTTGGGTTTTCTCTGGAGTGCCATCAATAAAATCAAGGCTCCTTTCACGTTTGATGTCGATCACGGAATTGTGCTGCACGCAGTGCATGGGAATCGGGCCTCATCTCGCGGCGAGGGGGAATTCTCATGGTTTATCTCGAGTTGCGGCCGGAACCTGGGGTATATTCTCGAGTTATGACGGGGAGGGCCCTTCCAGACACGAGTTTGTTAAGCGACGTCAGGACTCCTGCCTAGGTGCGAGGGAGAACTCGGGATTCTCCTCGAGTCTTTACATGGCAATTGGGACGCATCTCCACGTGAGGTGTAAGACCCATTGTCCCTTTCCACGTGCCACAGGGATCCTGGGACTCCTATCCATTTTCAAGAGGAGTCAGGCATCGTCTCCTTTGGAAGCATTGATCTCCGCGGACCTCTCGAGTTTTCAAAGGATGTGAGGCCTCCGGTCGCGATGAGGCGGAGAACTAGGTCTTTCTCTGTGGTCTCCACAGGGGATTCAGACATCCCTTCGTCTTGGGAGATGCAAGACGAGCCTGCATTCAATTCACTGCAGGGATATCCGGCCTTACTTCGAGTCAGAGCATCTCGGTGTCCATTCCACTTGAGGCCACAAACTCAGGGTCCCTCTCACATACCTGTAGCTGAGAGAAGCCTCCTCTTGAGGTGCTTGTGGAAAGTTGGTATTCCTCTTGAGACGAAGCCAGGGACTAAGCTCTCATCTCGAGTTGATTTGAGGTCCATGGAGCCCTTTCGTGATGCTCAAGTGACCTCAGGATCCCTCTAGACTTGAGACAGTGATCGTGGGGTTTCTCTGGAGTGCCATTAAGGAAATCAAGGCTCCTTTCACGTTTGATGTGGAACATGGAATTGCTCTGCACGCAGTGCAGGGGAATCGGGCCTCATCTCGTGGCGAGGGGGAAGTCTCATGGTTTTTCTCGAGTTGCGGCCGGAACCTGGGGTATATTCTCGAGTTAAGACGGGGAGGGTCCTTCCAGACATGTGTTTGTTCAGCGACGTCAGGACTCCTGCCTAGGTGCGAGGGAAACCTCGGGATTTTCCTCGAGTCTTGGCATGGCAATTGGGACGCGTCTCCACGTGAGGCGGGAGACCCAGGGTCCCTTTCCACGTGCCACAGGGATCCTGGGACTCCTATCCATTTTCAAGAGGAGTCAGGCATCGTCTCCTTTCTAAGCATTGATCTCCGGGGACCTCTCGAGTTTTTAAAGGATGTGAGGCTTCCGGTCGCGATGAGGCGGAGAACTAGGTCTTTCTCTGTGGTCTCCACAAGGGATTCAGACATCTCTTCGTCTTAGGAGATGCAAGACGAGCCTGCATTCAATTCACTGCAGGGATATCTGTCTGTACTTCGAGTCAGAGCATCTCGGTGTCCATTCCACTTGAGGCCACTAACTCAGGGTCCCTCTCACATACCTGTAGCTGAGAGAAGCCTCCTCTTGAGGTGCTTGTGGAAAGTTGGTATTCCTCTTGAGTAGAAGCCAGGGACTAAGCTCTCATCTCGAGTTGATTTGGGGTCCACGGAGCCCTTTCCTGTTGCTCCAGTGACCTCAGGATCCCTTTAGAATTGAGACAGTGATCTTGGGTTTTCTCTGGAGTGCCATCAAGGAAATCAAGGCTCCTTTCATGTTTGATGTGGAACACGGAATTGCTCTGCACGCTGTGCAGGGGAATCGGGCCTCATCTCGCGGCGAGGGGGAAGTCTCATGGTTTTTCTCGAGTTGCGGCCGGAATCTGAGGTACATTCTAAAGTTACTACGGGGAGGGCCCTTCCAGACACGTGTTTGTTCAGCGAAGTCAGGACTCCTGCCTAGGTGCGAGGGACACCTCGGGATCCTCGTCGAGTCTTGGCATGGCAATTGGGACGGGTCTCCACGTGAGGCGGAAGACCCAGTGTCTCTTTCCACGTGCCAAAGGGATCCTGAGACTCCTATCCATTTTCAAGAAGAGACAGGCATCGTCTCCTTTGGAAGCATTGATCTCCACAGACCTCTCGAGTTTTCAAAGGATGTGAGGCCTTCGGTCGCGATGAGGGGTAGAACTAGGTCTTTCTCTGTGGTCTCCACAGCGGATTCAGACATCTCTTCGTCTTGGGAGATGCAAGACGAGCCTGCATTCAATTCACTGCAGGGATATCCGGCCTTACTTCGAGTCAGAGCATCTCGGTGTCCATTCCACTTGAGGCCACAAACTCAGGGTCCCTCTCAAATACCTGTAGCTGAGAGAAGCCTCCTCTTGAGGTGCTTGTGGAAAGTTGTTATTCCTCTTGAGTTGAAGCCAGGGCCTAAGCTCTCATCTCGAGTTGATTTGGGGTGCACGGAGCCCTTTCCTGTTGCTCCAGTGACCTAAGGATCCCTCTAGACTTAAGACAGTGATCTTGGGTTTTCTCTGGAGTGCCATCAAGGAAATCAAGGATCCTTTCACGTTTGATGTGGAACACGGAATTGCTCTGCACGCTGTGCAGGGGAATCGGGCCTCATCTCGCAGCGAGGGGGAAGTCTCATGATTTTTCTCGAGTTGCGGCCGGAACCTGGGGTACACACTAAAGTTACTACGGGGAGGGCACTTTCAGACACTTGTTTGTTCAGCGAAGTCAGGACTACTGCCTAGGTGCGAGGGACACCTCGGGATACTCGTCGAGTCTTGGCATGGCAATTGGGACGGGTCTCCACGTGAGGCGGAAGACCCAGTGTCTCTTTCCACGTGCCAAAAGGATCCTGAGACTCCTATCCATTTTCAAGAGGAGTCAGGCATCGTCTCCTTTGGAAGCATTGATCTCTGGGGAACTCTCGAGTTTTCAAAGGATGTGAGGCCTCCGGTCGCGATGATGCAGAGAACTGGATCTTTCTCTGTTGTCTCCACAGGGGATTCAGACATCCCTTCGTCTTGGGAGATGCAAGACGAGCCTGCATTCATTTCACTTTTGGAATATCCAGCCTTACTTCGAGTCAGAGCATCTCGGTGTCCATACCACTTGAGGCCACAAATTCAGGGTCCCTCTTACATACCTGTAGCTGAGAGAAGCCTCCTCTTGAGGTGCTTGTGGAAAGTTGATATTCCTCTTGAGTCAAAGCGAGGGACTAAGCTCTCATCTCGATTTGATTTTGGGTCCACGGATCCCTTTCGTGTTGCTCCAGTGACCACAGGATCCCTCTAGACTTGAGACAGTGATCTTGGGTTTTCCCTGGAGTGCCATCACGGAAATCCAGTCTCCTTTCACGTTTGATGTGGAACACGGAATTGCTCTGCACGTAGTGCAGGGGAATCGGGCCTCCTCTCGCGGCGAGGGGGAAGTCTCATGGTTTTTCTCGAGTTGCGGCCAGAACCTGGGGTATATTCTCGAGTTTCGACTGTGAGGGCCCTTCCAGACACGTGTTTGTTCAGCTACGTCAGGACTCCTGCCTCGGTGCAAGGGACAACTCGGGATTCTCCTCGTGTCTTGGCATGGCAATTGGGACGCGTCTCCACGTGAGGCGGGAGACCCAGTGTCCCTTTCCACGTGCCACAGGGATCCTGGGACTCCTATCCATTTTCAAGAGGAGTCAGGCGTCGTCTCCTTTGGAAGCATTGATCTCCGCGGACCTCCCCAGTTTTCAAATGATATGAGGCCTCCGGTCGCGATGAGTCGGAGAACTAGGTCTTTCTCTGTGGTCTCCACAGGGGATTCAGACATCCCTTCGTCTTGGGAGAGGCAAGACGAGCCTGCATTCAATTCACTGTTCGGATATCCGGCCTTACTTCGAGTCAGAGCATCTCGGTGTCCTTTCCACTTGAGGCCACAAATTCAGGGTCCCACTCACATACCTGTAGCTGAGAGAAGCCTCCTCTTGAGGTGCTTGTGGAAAGTTGGTATTCCTCTTGAGCCGAAGCCAGGGGCTAAGCTCTCATCTCGAGGTGATTTGGGGTCCACGGATCCCTTTTGTGATGCTACAGTGACCTCAGGATCCCTCGAGACTTGAGACAGTGATCTTGGGTTTTCTCTCGAGTGCCATCAAGGAAATCAAGGCTCTTTTCACGTTTGATGTGGGATACAGAATTGCTCTGCACGCAGTGCAGGGGAATTGGGACTCATCTCGCGGCGAGGTGGAAGTCTCATGGTTTTTCTCGAGTTGCGGCCGGAACCTGGGGTATATTCTCGAGTTACGACGGGGAGGGCCCTTCCAGACACGTGTTGTTCAGCGACGTCAGGCCTCCTGCCTAGGTGCTAGGGACACCTCGGGATTCTCCTCGAGTCTTGGCATGGCAATTGGGACACGTCTCCACGTGAGGCGGAAGACCCAGGGTCCCTTTCCACGTGCCAAAGGGATCCTGGGACTCCTATCAATTTTCAAAAGGACTCAGGCATCGTCTCCTTGGAAAGCATTGATCTCCGCGGACCTCTCGAGTTTTAAAAGGTTGTGAGGCCTCCGGTCGCGTTGAGGCGGAGGACTAGGTCTTTCTCTGTGGTCTCCACAGGGGATTCAGACATCCCTTCGTCTTGGGAGATGGAAGCCGAGCCTGCATTCAATTCACTGCAGGGATATCCGGCCTTACTTCAAGTCAGATCATCTCGGGGTCCATTCCACTTGAGGCCACAAACACAGGGTCCCTCTCACATACCTGTAGCTGAGAGAAGCCTCCTCTTGAGGTGCTTGTGGAAAGTTGGTATTCCTCTTGAGTCGAAGCCAGGGACTAAGCTCTCATCTCGAGTTGACTTGGTTTCCACGGAGCCCTTTCATGTAGCTCCAGTGACCTCAGGATCCCTCTAGATTTGAGACAGTGATCTTGGGGTTTCTCTGGAGTGCCATCAAGGAAATCAAGGCTCCTTTCATGTTTGATGTGGAACACAGAATTGCTCTGCACGCAGTGCAGGGGAATCGGGCCTCATCTCGTGGCGAGGGGGAAGTCTCATATTTTTTCTCGAGTTGCGGCCGGAACCTGGGGTATATTCTCGAGTTACGACGGGGAGGGCCCTTCCAGACATGTGTTTGTTCAGCGACGTCAGGACTCCTGCCTAGGTTCGATGGACACCTCGGTATTCTCCCCGCGGCTTGGCATAGCAATTGGGACGCGTCTCCAGGTGAGGCGGGAGACCCAGTGTCCCTTTCCACGTGCCACAGGGTCCTGGGACTCCTATCCATTTTCAAGAGGAGTCAGGCATCCTTTCCTTTGGAAGCATTGATCTCCTCGGACCTCTCCAGTTTGAAAGGATGTGAGGCCTCCAGTCGCGATGAGGCGGAGTACTAGGTCTTTCTCTGTGGTCTCCACAGGGGATTCAGACATCCCTTCGTCTTGGGAAATGCAAGACGAACCTGCATTCAATTCACTGCAGGGATATCCGGCCTTACTCCGAGTCAGAGCATCTCGGTGTCCATTCCACTTGAGGCCACAAACTCAGGGTCCCTCTCACATACCTGTAGCTGAGAGAAGCCTCCTCTTGGGGTGCTTGTGGAAAGTTGGTATTCCTCTTGAGTCGAAGCCAGGGACTAAGCTCTCATCTCGAGTTGATTTGGTTTCCACGGAGCCCTTTCCTGTTGCTCCAGTGACCTCAGGATCCCTCTAGACTTGAGACAGGGAACTTGGGTTTTCTCCGGAGCGCCATGAAGGAAATCAAGGCTCCTTTCACGTTTGATGTGGAACACGGAATTGCTCAGCACGCAGTGCAGGGGAATCGGGCCTCATCTCGTGGCGAGGTGGAAGTCTCATGGTTTTTCTCTAGTTGCGGCCGGAACCAGTGGTATATTCTCGAGTTACGACGGGGAGAGCCCTTCCAGACACGTGTTTGTTCAGCGACGTCAGGACTCCTGCCTAGGTGATAGGGACACCTCGGGATTCTCCTCGAGACTTGGCATGGCAATTGGGACGCGTCTCCACGTGAGGCGGGAGACCCAGTGTCCCTTTCCATGAGCCACAGTGATCCTGGGACTCCTATCCATTTTCAAGAGGAGTCAGGCATCGTCTCCTTTGGAAGCATTGATCTCCGCAGACCTCTCGAGTTTTCAAAGGATGTGAGGCCTCAGGTCACGATGAGGCGGAGAACTAGGTCTTTCTCTGTGGTCTCCACTGGGGATTCAGACATCCCTTCGTCTTGGGAGATGCAAGACAAGCCTGCATTCAATTCACTGCAGGGATATCCGGCCTTACTTCTAGTCAGAGAATATCTCTCTCCATTCCACTTGAGTCCACAAACTCAGGGTCCCTCTCACATACCTGTAGCTGAGAGAAGCCTCCTCTTGAGGTGCTTGTGGAAAGTTGGTATTCCTCTTGAGTCGAAGCCAGGGACTAAGCTCTCATCTCGAGTTGATTTGCGGTCCACGGAGCATTTTCGTGTTGCTCCAGTTACCTCAGGATCCCTCTAGACTTGAGACAGTGATCTTGGGTTTTCTCTGGAGTGCCATCAAGGAAATCAAGGCTCCGTTCACATTTGATGTGGAACACGGAATTGCTCTGCACGCAGTGCATGGAATCGGGCCTCATCTCGGGGCGAGAGGGAAGTCTCATGGATTTCCTTGAGTTGCGAACGGACCCTGGGGTATATTCTCGAGTTACGACGGGGAGAGCCCTTCCAGACATGTGTTTGTTCAGCGACGCCAGGACTCTGGCCTAGGTGCGAGGGACACCTCGGGATTCTCCTCGAGTCTTGGCATGGCAATTGGGACGCGTCTCCACGTGAGGCGGGAGACCCAGGTTCCCTTTCCACGTTCCACAGGCCTACTGGGACTCCTATCCATTTTCAAGAGGAGTCAGGCATCGTCTTCTTTGGAAGCATTGATATCTGCGGACCTCTCGAGTTTTCAAAGGATGTGAGGCCTCCGGTCGCGATGAGGCGGAGAACTAGGTCTTTCTCTGTGGTCTCCACAGGTGATTCAGACATCCCTTCGTCTTGGGAGATGCAAGACGAGCCTGCATTCAATTCACTGAAGGGATATCCGGCCTTACTTCGAGTCAGAGCATCTCGGTGTCCATTCCACTTGAGGCCACAAACTCAGGGTCCCTCTCACATAACTGTAGCTGAGAGAAGCCTCCTCTTGTGGTGCTTGTGGAAAGTTGGTATTCTTCCTGGGTTTAAGCCAGGGACTAAGCTCTCATCTCGAGTTGATTTAGGGTCCACGGAGCATTTTCGTACTGCTCCAGTTACCTCAGGATCGCTCTAGACTTGAGACAGTGATCTTGGGTTTTCTCTGGAGTGCCATCAAGGAAATCAAGGCTCCGTTCACATTTGATGTGGAACACGGTATTGCTCTGCACCCAGTGCTAGGGAATCGGGCCTCATCTCGGGGCAAATGGGAAGTCTCATGGTTTTTCTTGAGTTGCGGACGGACCCTGGGGTATATACTCGAGTTAGAAGGGAAGGGCCCTTCCAGACACGTGTTTGTTCAGCGACGTCAGGACTCCTGCCTAGGTGCTAGGGGCACATCGGTATTCTCTTCGAGTCTTGGCATGGCAATTGGGACGCGTCTCCACGTGAGGCGGGAGACCAAGGGTCCCTTTCCAAGTTCCACAGGAGTCCTGGAACTCCTATCCATTTTCAAGAGGAGTCAGGCATCGTCTCCTTTGGAAGCATTGATCTCCGCGGACCTCTAGAGTTTTCAAAGGATGTGAGGCCTCCGGCCGCGATGAGTCGGAGAACTAGGTCTTTCTCTGTAGTATCCACAGGGGATTCAGACATCCCTTCGTCTTGGGAGATGCAAGACGAGCCTGCATTCAATTCACTGCAGGGATATCCGGCCTTACTTCGAGTCAGAGTATCTCGGTGTCCATTCCACTTGAGGCCACAAACTCAGGGTCCCTCTCCCATACCTGTAGCTGAGAGAAGCCTCGTCTTGAGGTGCTTGTGGAAAGTTGGTATTCCTCTTGAGTCGATGCCAGGGACTAAGCTCTCATCTCGAGTTGATTTGGGGTCCACTGAGCCCATTCGTGTTGCTCCAGTGACCTCAGGATCCCTCTAGACTTGAGACAGTGATCTTGGGTTTTCTCTGGAGTGCCATCAAGGAAATCAAGTCTCCTTTCACGTTTGATGTGGAACACGGAATTGCTCTGCACGCAGTGCAGGGGAATCAGGCCTCATATCGCGGCGAGGGGGAAGTCTCATGGTTTTTCTCGAGGTGCGGCCGGAACCTGGGGTATATTCTGGAGTTACGACGGGGAGGGCCCTTTCAGACACGTGTTTGTTCAGCGACGTCAGGACTCCTGCCTAGGTGCGAGGGACACCTCGGGATTCTCCTCGAGTCTTGGCATGGCAATTGGGACGCGTCTCCACATGAGGCGGTAGACCCAGGGTCCCTTTCCACGTGCCACAGGGATCCAGGGACTCCTATCCATTTTCAAGAGGAGTCAGGCATCGTCTCCTTTGGAAGCATTGATCTCCGTGAATCTCTCGAGTTTTCAAAGGATGTGAGGACTCCGGTCGCGATGAGGCGGAGAACTAGGTCTTTCTCTGTGGTCTCCAAAGGGGATTCAGACATCCCTTTTTCTTGGGAGATGCAAGACGAGCCTGCATTCAATTCACTGTTGGGATATCCGGCCTTACTTCGAGTCAGAGCATCTCAGTGTCCATTCCACTTGAGGCCACAAATTCAGGGTCCCTCTCAGATACCTGTAGCTGAGAGAAGCCTCCTCTTGAGGTGCTGGTGGAAAGTTGGTATTCCTCTTTAGTTGAAGCCAGGGACTAAGCTCTCATCTCGAGTTGATTTGGGGTCCACGGAGCCCTTTCGTGTTTCTACAGTGACTTCAGGATGCCTCTAGACTTGAGACAGTGATCTTGGGTTTTCTCTGGAGTGCCATCAAGGAAATCAAGGCTCCGTTCACATTTGATGTGGAACACGGAATTCCTCTGCACGCAGTGTAGGGGAATCGGGCCTCATCTCGCAGGGAGGGGGCAGTCTCATGGTTTTTCTCGAGTTGCGGCCGGAACCTGGGGTATATTCCCGAGTTACGACGGGGAGAGCCCTTCCAGACATGTGTTTGTTCAGCGACGCCAGGACTCTGGCCTAGGTGCAAGGGACACCTCGGGATTCTCCTCGAGTCTTGGCATGGCATTGGGACGCGTCTCCACGTGAAACGGGAGACCTAGGGTCCCTTTCCACGTGCCACAGGGATCCTGGGACTCCTATCTATTTTCAAGAGGAGTCAGGCATCGTCTCCTTTGGAAGCATTGATCTCCGCGGACCTCTCGAATTTTCAAAGGATGTGAGGCCTTTGGTCGCGATGAGTTGGAGAACTACTTCTTTCTCTGTGGTCTCCACAGGGGATTCAGACATCCCTTCGTATTGGGAGATGAAAGACGAGCCTGCTTTCAATTCACTGCAGAGATATCCGGCCTTACTTCGAGTCCGAGCATCCCGGTGTCCATTCCACTTGGGGCCACAAACTCAGGGTCCCTCTCACAGACCTGTAGCTGAGAGAAGCCTTTCCTTGAGGTGCTTGTGGAAAGTTGGTATTACTCTTGAGTCGAAGCCAGGGACTAAGCTCTCATCTCGAGTTGATTTGGTTTCCACGGAGCCCTTTCGTGTTGCTCCAGTGACCTCAGGATCCCTCTAGACTTGAGACAGGGATCTTGGGTTTTCTCTGGAGCGCCATGAAAGAAATCAAGGCTCCTTTCACGTTTGATGTGGAACACGGAATTGCTCAGCATGCAGTGCAGGTGAATCGGGCCTCATCTCGTGGCGAGGTGGAAGTCTCATGGTTTTTCTCTAGTTGCGGCCGGAACCAGGGGTATATTCTCGAGTTACGACGGAGAGGGCCCTTCCAGACACGTGTTTGTTCAGCGACATCAGGACTCCTGCCTAGGTGCGAGGGACACCTCGGGATTCTCCTCGAGTCTTGGCATGGAAATTGGGACGCGTCTCCACGTGAGGCGGGAGACCCAGGGTCCCTTTCCACGTGCCACAGGGATCCTGGGACTCCGATCCATTTTCAAGAGGAGTCAGGCATCGTCTCCTTTGGAAGCATTGATCTCTGCGGACCTCTCGAGTTTTCAAAGGATGTGAGGACTCCGGTCACGATGAGGCGGAGAACTAGGTCTTTCTCTGTGGTCTCCACAGGGGATTCAGACATCCCTTCGTCTTGGGAGACGCAAGACGAGCCTGCATTCAATTCACTGCAGGGATATCCCCCTTCCTTCGATCAGAGCATCTCGGTGTCCATTCCAATTGAGGCCACAACCTCAGGGTCCCTCTCACATACCTGTAGCTGAGAGAAGCCTCCTCTTGAGTGGCTTGTGGAAAGTTCGTATTCCTCTTGAGTCGATGCCAGGGACTAAGCTCTCATCTTGAGTTGATTTGGGGTCCATGGAGCCCTTTCGTGTTGCTCCAGTGACCTCAGGATCCCTCTAGACTTGAGACAGTGATCTTGGGGGTTCTCTGGAGTGCCATCAAGGAAATCAAGGCTCCTTTCACGTTTTATGTGGAAAACGGAATTGCTCTGCACGCAGTGCAGGGGAATCGGGCCTCATCTCGCGGCGAAGGGGAAGTCTTATGGTTTTTCTCGAGTTGCGGCCGGAACCTGGGGTAGATTCTCGAGTTACGAAGGGGAGGGCCCTTCCAGACACGTGTTCGTTCAGCGACGTCAGGACTCCTGCCTAGGTGGGAGGACACCTCGGGATTCTCCTCGAGTCTTGGCATGGCAATGGGGACGCGTCTCTACGTGAGGCGGGAGACCCAGTGTCCCTTTCCACGTGCCACACGGATCCTGGGACTCCTATCCATTTTCAAGAGGAGTCAGGCATCGTCTCCTTTGAAAGCATTGATCTCCGCGAACCTCTCGAGTTTTCAAAGGATGTGAGGCCTCCGGTCGCGATGAGGCGGAGAATTAGGTCTTTCTTTGTGGTCTCCACAGGGGATTCAGACATCCCTTCGTCTTGGGAGATGCAAGACGAGCCTGCATTCAATTCACTGCAGGGATATCCAGCCTTAATTCGAGTCAGAGCATCTCGGTGTCCATTCCACTTGAGGCCACAAACTCAGGGTCCATCTCACATACCTGTAGCTGAGAGAAGCCTCCTCTTGAGGTGTTTGTGGAAAGTTGGTATTCCTCTTGAGTCGAAGCCAGGGACTAAGCTCTCATCTTGAGTTGATTTGGAGTCCACGGAGCCCTTTCGTGTTGTTCCAGTGACCTCAGGATCCCTTTAGACTTGAGACAGTGATCTTGGGTTTTCTCTGGAGTGCCATCAAGGAAATCAAGGCTCCTTTCACGTTTGATGTGGAACACGGAATTGCTCTGCACGCAGTGCAGGGGAATCGGGCCTCATCTCGCGGCGAAGGGGAAGTCTTATGGTTTTTCTCGAGGTACGGCCGGAACCTGGGGTATATTCTCGAGTTACGACGGGGAGGTTCCTTCCAGACACGTGTTTGTTCAGCGACGTCAGGACTCCTGCCTAGGTGCGAGGGACACCTCGGGATTCTCCTCGAGTCTTGGCATGGCAATTGGGACGCGTCTCCACGTGAGGCGAGAGACCCAGGGTCCCTTTCCAAGTTCCACAGGAGTCCTGGAACTCCTATCCATTTTCAAGAGGAGTCAGGCATCGTCTCCTTCGGAAGTATTGATCTCCGCGGAACTCTCGAGTTTTCAAAGGATGTGAGGCCTCCAGTCGCGATGAGGCGGAGGACTGGGTCTTTCTCGGTGGTCTCCACAGCGGATTCAGACATCCCTTCGTCTTGGGAGATGCAAGACGAGCCTGCATTCAATTCACTGCAGGGATATCCGGCCTTACTTCGAGTCCGAGCATCTCGGTGTCCATTCCACTTGAGGTCACAAACTCAGGGTCCCTCTCACATACCTGTAACTGAGAGAAGCCTCCTCTTGAGGTGCTTGTGGAAAGTTGGTATTCCTCTTGAGTCTAAGCCAGGGACTAAGCTCTCATCTCGAGTTGATTTGGGGTCCACGGAGCCCTTTCGTGTTGCTCCATTGACCTCAGGATCCCTCTATACTTGAGACAGTGATCTTGGGTTTTCTCTGGAGTGCCATCAAGGAAATCAAGGCTCCTTTCACGTTTGATGTGGAAGACGGAATTGCTCTGCACGCAGTGTAGGGGAATCGGTCCTCATCTCACGGCGAGGGGGAAGTCTTATGGTTTTTCTCGAGTTGCGGCCGGAACCTGGGGTATATTCTAGAGTTACGACGGGGGGTGCCCTTCCAGACACGTGTTTGTTCAGCGACGTCAGAACCAATGCCTACGTTCGATGGATACGTCGGTATCTCACCGAGGCTTGGCATGGCAATTAGGACGCGTCTCCACGTGAGGCAGGAGACCTAGTGTCCCTTTCCACGTGCCACAGGGACCCTGGGACTCCTATCTATTTTCAAGAGGAGTCAGGCATCGTCTCCTTTGGAAGCATTGATCTCCGCGGACCTCTCGAATTTTCAAAGGATGTGAGGCCTTTGGTCGCGATGAGGTGCAGAACTAGTTCTTTCTCTGTGGTCTCCACAGGGAATTCAGACATCCCTTCGTCTTGGGAGATGAAAGACGAGCCTGCTTTCAACTCACTGCAGAGATATCCGGCCTTACTTCGAGTCCGAGCATCCCGGTGTCCATTCCACTTGAGGCCACAAACTCAGGGTCCCTCTCACATACCTGTAGCTGAGAGAAGCCTCCTCTTGAGGTGCTTGTGGAAAGTTGGTATTACTCTTGAGTCGAAGCCAGGGACTAAGCTCTCATCTCGAGTTGACTTGGTTTCCACGGAGCCCTTTCGAGTTGCTCCAGTGACCTCAGGATCCCTCTAGACTTGAGACAGTGATCTTGGGGTTTCTCTGGAGTGCCATCAAGGAAATCAAGGCTCCTTTCATGTTTGATGTGGAACACGGAATTGCTCTGCACGCAGTGCAGGGGAATCGGGCCTCATCTCGTGGCGAGGGGGAACTCTCATATTTTTCCTCGAGTTGCGGCCGGAACCTGGGTATATTCTCGAGTTACGACGGGGAAGGCCCTTCCAGACATGTGTTTGTTCAGCGACGTCAGGACTCCTGCCTAGGTTCGATGGACACCTCGGTATTCTCCCCGCGGGTTGGCATAGCAATTGGGACGCGTCTCCAGGTGAGGCGGGAGACCCAGTGTCCCTTTCCACGTGCCACAGGGTCTTGGGACTCCTATCCATTTTCAAGAGGAGTCAGGCATCGTCTCCATTGGAAGCATTGATCTCCTCGGACCTCTCCTGTTTTAAAAGGATGTGAGGCCTCCGGTCGCGATGAGGCGGAGAACTAGGTCTTTCTCTGTGGTCTCCACAGGGGATTCAGACATCCCTTCGTCTTGGGAAATGCAAGACGAACCTGCATTCAATTCACTGCAGGGATATCCGGCCTTACTCCGAGTCAGAGCATCTCGGTGTCCATTCCACTTGAGGCCACAAACTCAGGGTCCCTCTCACATACCTGTAGCTGAGAGAAGCCTCCTCTTGAGGTGCTTGTGGAAAGTTGGTATTCCTCTTGAGTCGAAGCCAGGGACTAAGCTCTCATCTCGAGTTGATTTGGTTTCCACGGAGCCCTTTCGTGTACCTCCAGTGACTTCAGGATCCCTCTAGACTTGAGACAGGGATCTTGGGTTTTCTCTGGAGCGCCATGAATGAAATCAAGGCTCCTTTCACGTTTGATGTGGAACACGGAATTGCTCAGCACGCAGTGCAGGGGATTCGGGCCTCATCTCGTGGCGAGGTCGAAGTCTCATTGTTTTTCTCTAGTTGCGGCCGGAACCAGGGGTATATTCTCGAGTTACGACGGGGAGAGCCCTTCCAGACACGTGTTTGTTCAGTGACATCAGGACTCCTGCCTAGGTGCGAGGGACACCTCGGGATTCTCCTCGAGTCTTTGCATGGCAATTGGGACGCGTCTCCACGTGAGGCGGGAGACCCAGGGTCCCTTTCCACGAGACACAGGGATCCTGGGACTCCTATTCATTTTCAAGAGGAGTCAGGCATCGTCTCCTTTGGAAGCATTGATCTCCCCAGACATCTCGAGTTTTCAAAGGATGTGAGGCCTCCGGTCACGATGAGGCGGAGAACTAGGTCTTTCTCTGTGGCCTCCACAGGGGACTCAGACATCCCTTCTTCTTGGGAGATGCAAGAGGAGCCTGCATTCACTTCACTGCAGGGATATCTGGCCTTACTTCGAGTCAGAGCATCTCGGTGTCCATTCCACTTGAGGCCACAAACTCAGGGTCCCTCTCACCTACCTGTAGCTGAGAGAAGCCTCCTCTTGAGGTGCTTGTGTAAAATTGGTAATCCTCTTAAGTCGAAGCCAGGGACTAAGCTCTCATCTCGAGTTGATTTGGGGTCCACGGAGCCCTTTCCTGTTGCTCCAGTGACCTCAGGATCCCTCTAGAATTGAGACAGTGATCTTGGGTTTTCTCTGGAGTGCCATCAAGGAAATCAAGGCTCCTTTCACGTTTGATGTGGAATACGGGATTCCTCTGCACGCAGTGCAGGGTAATCGGGGCTCATCTCGCGGCGAGGGGGAAGTCTCATGGTTTTTCTCGAGTTGCGGACCGAACCTGGGGTATATTCTCGAGTTACCACGGGGAAGGCCCTTCCAGACACGTGTTTGTTCAGCGACGTCAGGACTCCTGCCTAGGTGCAAGGGTCACCTCGGGCTTCTCCTCGAGTCTTGGCATGGCAATTGGGACGCGTCTCCACGTGAGGCGGGAGACCCAGCGTCCCTTTCCACGTTCCACAGGCCTCCTGGGACTCCTATCCATTTTCAAGAGGAGTCAGGCATCGTCTCCTTTGGAAGCATTGATATCTGCGGACCTCTCGAGTTTTCAAAGGATGTGAGGCCTCCGGTCGCGATGAGGCGGAGAACTAGGTCTTTCTCTGTGGTCTCCACAGGTGATTCAGATATCCCTTCGTCTTGGGAGATGCAAGACGAGCCTGCATTCAATTCACTGCAGGGATATCCGGCCTTACTTCGAGTCAAAGCATCTCGGTGTCCATTCCACTTGAGGCCACAAACTCAGGGTCCCTCTCACATAACTGTAGCTGAGAGAAGCCTCCTCTTGTGGTACTTGTGGAAAGTTGGTATTCTTCCTGGGTCAAAGCCAGGGACTAAGCTCTCATCTCGAGTTGATTTAGGGTCCACGGAGCATTTTCGTATTGCTCCAGTTACCTCAGCATCGCTCTAGACTTGAGACAGTGATCTTGGGTTTTCTCTGGAGTGCCATCAAGGAAATCAAGGCTCCTTTCACATTTGATGTGGAACATGGTATTGCTCTGCACCCAGTGCAAGGGAATCGGGCCTCATCTCGGGGCTAATGGGAAGTCTCATGGTTTTTCTTGAGTTGCGGACGGACCCTGGGGTATATACTCGAGTTAGAAGGGAAGGGCCCTTCCAGATATGTGTTTGTTCAGCGACGCCAGGACTCGGGCCTAGGTGCGAGGGACACCTCGGGATTCTTCTCGAGTCTTGGCATGGCAATTGGGACGCGTCTCCACGTGAGGCGGGAGACCCAGGGTCCCTTTCCACGTGCCACAGGGATCCTGGGACTCCTATCCATTTTCAAGAGGAGTCAGGCATCGTCTCCTTTGGAAACATTGATCTCCGCGGACCTTTCGAATTTTCAAAGGATTTGAGGTCTCCGGCCGCGATGAGGCGGAGAACTAGGTTTTTCTCTGTGGTCTCCACAGGTGATTCAGGCATCCCTTCGTCTTGGGAGATGCAAGACGAGCCTGCATTCAATTCACTGCAGGGATATCCGGCCTTACTTCGAGTCAGAGCATCTCGGTGTCCATTCCACTTGAAGCCACAAACTCAGGGTCCCTCTCCCATACCTGTAGCTGAGATAAGCCTCCTCTTGAGGTGCTTGTGGAAAGTTGGTATTCCTCTTGAGTTGAAGCCAGGGACTAAGCTCTCATCTCGAGTTGATTTGGGGTCCAAGGAGCATTTTCGTGTTGCTCCAGTTACCTCAGGATTCCTCTAGACTTGAGACAGTGATCTTGGGGTTTCTCTGGAGTGCCATCAAGGAAATCAAGGCTCCTTTCACGTTTGATGTGGAACACGGAATTGCTCTGCACGCAGTGCAGGGGAATCGGGCCTCATCTCACGGCGAGGGGGAAGTCTCATGGTTTTTCTCGAGTTGTGGCCGGAACCTGGGGTATATTCTCGAGTTACGACGGGAGTTTCCCTTCCAGACACGTGTTTGTTCAGCGACGTCAGACCCATGCCTAGCTTCGATGGACACCTCGGTATTCTCCCCGCGGCTTGGCATGGCAATTGGGACGCGTCTCCAGGTGAGGCGGGAGACCCAGTGTCCCTTTCCACGTGCCACACGGCTCCTGGGACTCCTATCCATTTTCAAGAGGAGTCAGGCATCGTCTCCTTTGGAAGCATTGATCTCCGCGAACCTCTCGAGTTTTCAAAGGATGTGAGGACTCCGGTCGCGATGAGGCAGAGAATTAGGTCTACCTCTGTCGTTTCCACAGGGGATTCAGACATCCCTTCGTCTTGGGAAATGCAAGACGAGCCTGCATTCAATTCACTGCAGGCATATCCGGCCTTAATTCGAGTCAGAGCATCTCGGTGTCCATTCCACTTGAGGCCACAAACTCAGGGTCCCTCTCACATACCTGTAGCTGAGAGAAGCCTCCTCTTGAGGTGTTTGTGGAAAGTTGGTATTCCTCTTGAGTCGAAGCCAGGGACTAAGCTCTCATCTTGAGTTGATTTGGGGTCCACGGAGCCATTTCGTGTTGCTCCAGTGACCTCAGGATCCCTCTAGACTTGAGACAGTGATTTTGGGTTTTCTCTGGAGTGCCATCAAGAAAATCAAGGCTCCTTTCACGTTTGATGTGGAACACGGAATTGCTCTGCACACATTGCCGGGGAATCGGGCCTCATCTCGCCGTGAGGGGGAAGTCTCATGGTTTTTCTCGATTTGCGGCCGGAACCTGGTGTATATTCTCGAGTTACGACTGGGAGGGCAATTCCAGATATTTATTTGTTCAGCAACGTCAGGACACCTGCCTATGTGCGAGGGACACCTCGGGATTCTCCTCGAGTCTTGGCATGGCAATTGGGACGCGTCTCCACGTGAGGCGGGAGACCCAGCGTCCCTTTCCACATGCCACATGGATCCTGGGACTCCTATCCATTTTCAAGAGGAGTCAGGCATCGTCTCCTTTGGAAGCATTGATCTCCGCGGACCTCTCGAATTTTCAAAGGATGTGAGGCCTCCGGTCGCGATGAGGCGGAGAACTAGGTCTTTCTCTCTGGTCTCCACGGGGGTGCAGACATCCCTTTGTCTTGGGAGATGCAAGACGAGCCTGCATTCAAATCACTGCAGGGATATCCGGCCTTTCTTCGAGTCAGAGCATCTTGGTGTCCATTCCACTTGAGGCCACAAACTCAGGGTCCCTCTCACATACCTGTAGCTGAGAGAAGCCTCCCCTGAGGTGCTTGTGGAAAGTTGGTATTCCTCTTGAGTCGAAGCCAGGGACTAACCTCTCATCTCGATGTGATTTGGCTCTGCACAGCCCTTTCGTGTTGATACAGTGACCTCAGGATCCCTCTAGACTTGAGACAGTGATCTTGGGTTTTCTCTGGAGTGCCATCAAGGAAATCAAGGCTCCTTTCACGTTTGATGTGGAATACGGAATTGCTCTGCACGCAGTGTAGCGGAATCGGGACTCATCTCCTGGCGAGGGGGAAGTCTCACGGTTTTTCTCTAGTTGCGGCCGGAACCTGGGGTATATTCTCGAGTTACGTTGGGGAGGGCCCTTCCAGACACGTGTTTGTTCAGCGACGTCAGGACTCCTGCCTAGGTGCGAGGGACACCTCTGTATTCTCCTCGAGTCTTGGCATGGCAATTGGGACGCATCTCCACGTGAGGCGGGAGACCCAGGGTCCCTTTCCACGTGCCACAGGCATCTTGGGACTCCTATCCATTTTCAAGAGGAGTCAGGCATCGTCTCCTTTGGAAGCATTGATCTCCGCGGACCTCTCGAGTTTTCAAACGATGTGAGGCCTCCGGTCGCGATGAGGCGGAGAACTAGGTCTTTCTCTGTGGACTCCACAGGGGATTCAGACATCCCTTCGTCTTGGGAGATTCAAGACGAGCCTGCTTTCAATTCACTGCAGGGATATCCGGCCTTACTTCGAGTCAGAGCATCTCGGTGTCCATTCCACCTAAGGCCACAAACTCAGGGTCCCTCTCACATACCTGTAGCTGAGAGAAGCATCCTCTTGAGGTGCTTGTGGAAAGTTGGTATTCCTCTTGAGTCGAAGCCAGGGACTAAGCTCTCATCTCGAGTTGATTTGGTGTCCACGGAGCCCTTTCGTGTTGCTCCAGTGACCTCGGGATCCCTCTAGACTTGAGACAGTGATCGTGGGTTTTCTCTGGAGTGCCATCAAGGAAATCAAGGCTCCTTTCACGTTTGATGTGGAACACGGAATTGCTCTGCATGCAGTGCAGGGAAATCGGGCCTCATCTCGCGGCGAGGTGAAAGTCTCATGGCTTTTCTGGAGTTGTGGCCGGAACCTGGGGTATATTCTCGAGTTACGACGGGGAGGACCCTTCCAGACACGTGTTTGCTCAGCGACGTCAGGACTCCTGTCTAGGTGCGAGGGACACCTCGGGATTCTCCTCGAGTCTTGGCATGGCAATTGGGACGCGTCTCCACGTGAGGCGGGAGACCCAGGGTCCCTTTCCACGTGCCACAGGGATCCTGGGACTCCGATCCATTTGCAAGAGGAGTCAGGCATCGTCTCCTTTGGAAGCATTGATCTCCGCGGACCTCTCGAGTTTTCAAAGGATGTTAGGCCTCCGGTCGCGATGAGGCAGAGAACTAGGTCTTTCTCTGTGGTCTCCACAGGGGATTCAGACATCCCTTCGTCTTGGAGATGCAAGACGAGCCTGCATTCAATTCACTGCAGGGATATCTGGCCTTACTTCAATTCAGAGCATCTCGGTGTCCATTCCACTTGAGGCCACAAACTCAGGGTCCCTCTCACATACCTGTAGCTGAGAGAAGCCTCCTCTTGATGTGCTTGTGGAAAGTTGGTATTCCTCTTGAGTCGAAGCCAGGGACTAAGCTCTCATCTCGAGTTGATTTGGGGTCCTTGGAGCCCTTTCCTGTTGCTACAGTGTCCTCAGGATCCCTCTAGACTTGAGACAGTGTTCTTGGGTTTTCTCAGGAGTGCCATCAATAAAATCAAGGCTCCTTTCACGTTTGATCTCGATCACGGAATTGTGCTGCACGCAGTGCAGGGGAATCGGGCCTCATCTCTCGGCGAGGGCTAAGTCTCATGGTTTCCCTCGAGTTGTGGCCGGAACCTGGGGTATATTCTCGAGTTATGACGGGGAGGCCCCTTCCAGACACGTGTTTGTTCAGCGACGTCAGGACTCCTGCCTAGGTGAGAGGGACACCTCGGGATTCTCCTCCAGTCTTGGCATGGAAATTGGGACGCATCTCCACGTGAGGCGGAAGACCCAGTGTTCCTTTCCACGTGCCACAGGGATCCTGGGACTCCTATCCACTTTCAAGAGGAGTCAGGCATCATCTCCTTTGGAAGCATTGATCTCCTCGGACCTCTCGAGTTTTCAAAGGATGTGAGGCCTCCGTTGGCGTTGAGGCGGAGGACTAGGTCTTTCTCTGTGGTCTCCACAGGGGATTCAGACATCCCTTCGTCTTGGGAGATGCAAGACGAGCCTGCATTCAATTCACTGCAGGGATATCCGGCCTTACTTCGAGTCAGAGCATCTCGGTGTCCATTCCACTTGAGGCCACAAACTCAGGGTCCCTCTCACATACCTGTAGCTCAGAGAAGCCTCCTCTTGAGGTGCTTGTGGAAAGTTGGTATTCCCCTTGAGTCGAAGCCAGGGACTAAGCTCTCATCTCGAGTTGATTTGGGTTCCACGGATCCCTTTCGTCTTGCTCCAGTGACCTCAGGATCCCTCTAGACTTGAGCCAGTGATCTTGGGTTTTCTCTGTAGTGCCATCAAGGAAATCAAAGCTCCTTTCACGTTTGATGTGGAACACGGAATTGCTCTGCACACATTGCAGGGGAATCGGGCCTCATCTCGCCGTAAGGGGGAAGTCTCATGGTTTTTCTCGATTTGCGGCCGGAACCTGGGGTATATTCTCGAGTTACGACTGGGAGGGCAATTCCAGATATTTATTTGTTCAGCAACGTCAGGACACCTGCCTAGGTGCGAGGGACACCTCGGGATTCTCCTCGAGACTTGGCATGGCAATTGGGACGCGTCTCCACGTGAGGCGGGAGACCCAGCGTCCCTTTCCACGTGCCACAGGGATCCTGGGACTCCTATCCATTTTCAAGAGGAGGCAGGCATCGTCTCCTTTGGAAGCATTGATCTCCGCGGACCTCTCGAATTTTCAAAGGATGTGAGGCCTCCGGTCGCGATGAGGTGGAGAACTAGGTCTTTCTCTCTGGTCTCCACAGGGGATGCAGACATCCCTTTGTCTTGGGAGATGCAAGACGAGCCTGCATTCAAATCACTGCAGGGATATCCGGCCTTACTTCGAGTCAGAGCATCTCGGTGTCCATTCCACTTGAGGCCACAATCTCAGGGTCCCTCTCACATACCTGTAGCTGAGAGAAGCCTCCCCTGAGGTGCTTGTGGAAAGTTGGTATTCCTCTTGAGTCGAAGCCAGGGACTAACCTCTCATCTCGATGTGATTTGGGTCTGCACAGCCCTTTCGTGTTGATACAGTGACCTCAGGATCCCTCTAGACTTGAGACAGTGATCTTGGGTTTTCTCTGGAGTGCCATCAAGGAAATCAAGGCTCTTTTCACGTTTGATGTGGGATACGGAATTGCTCTGCACACAGTGTAGCGGAATCGGGACTCATCTCCTGGCGAGGGGGAAGTCTCACGGTTTTTCTCTAGTTGCGGCCTGAACCTGGGGTATATTCTCGAGTTACGTCGGGGAGGGCCCTTCCAGACACGTGTTTGTTCAGCGACGTCAGGACTCCTGCCTAGGTGCGAGGGACACCTCTGTATTCTCCTCGAGTCTTGGCATGGCAATTGGGACGCGTTTCCACGTGAGGCGGGAGACCCAGGGTCCCTTTCCACGTGCCACAGGCATCTTGGGACTCCTATCCATTTTCAAGAGGAGTCAGGCATCGTCTCCTTTGGAAGCATTGATCTCCGCGGACCTCTCGAGTTTTCAAACGATGTGAGGCCTCCGGTCGCGATGAGGCGGAGAACTAGGTCTTTCTCTGTGGACGCCACAGGGGATTCAGACATCCCTTCGTCTTGGGAGATTCAAGACGAGCCTGCTTTCAATTCACTGCAGGGATATCCGGCCTTACTTCGAGTCAGAGCATCTCGGTGTCCATTCCACCTGAGGCCACAAACTCAGGGTCCCTCTCACATACCTGTAGCTGAGAGAAGCATCCTCTTGAGGTGCTTGTGGAAAGTTGGTATGCCTCTTGAGTCGAAGCCAGGGACTAAGCTCTCATCTCGAGTTGATTTGGTGTCCACGGAGCCCTTTCGTGTTGCTCCAGTGACCTCGGGATCCCTCTAGACTTGAGACAGTGATCTTGGGTTTTCTCTGGTGTGCCATCAAGGAAATCAAGGCTCCTTTCACGTTTGATGTGGAACACGGAATTGCTCTGCATGCAGTGCAGGGAAATCGTGCCTCATCTCGCGGCGAGGTGAAAGTCTCATGGCTTTTCTCGAGTTGTGGCCGGAACCTGGGGTATATTCTCGAGTTACGACGGGGAGGGCCCTTCCAGACACGTGTTTGTTAAGCGATGTCAGGACTCCTGCCTAGGTGCGAGGGAAACCTCGGGATTCTCGTCGAGTCTTGGCATGGCAACAGGGACGCGTCTCCACGTGAGGCGGGAGACCCAGGGTCCCTTTCCACGTGCCACAGGGATCTTGGGAATCCTATCCATTTTCAAGAGGAGTCAGGCATCTTCTCCTTTGGAAGCATTGTTCTCCGCGGACCTCTCGAGTTTTCAAATGATATGAGGCCTCCGGTCGCGATGAGGCGGAGAACTAGGTCTTTCTCTGTGGTCTCCACAGGGGATGCAGACATCCCTTCGTCTTGGGAGATGCAAGATGAGCCTGCATTCAATTCAATGCAGGGATATCCGGCCTTACTTCGAGTCAGAGCATCTCGGTGTCCATTCCACTTGAGGCCAAAAACTCAGGGTCCCTCTCACATAACTGTAGCTGAGAGAAGCCTCCTCTTGAGGTGCTTGTGGAAAGTTGGTATGCCTCTTGAGTCGAAGCCAGGGACTAAGCTCTCATCTCGAGTTGATTTGGGGTCCAGGAGATGTTTCGTGTTGCTATAGTGACCTCAGGATCCCTCTAGACTTGAGAGAGTAATCTTGGGTTTTCTCTGGATTGCCATCAAGGAAATCAAGGCTCCTTTCACGTTTGATGTGGAACACGGAATTGCTCTGCACGCAGTGCAGGGGAATCGGGCTTCATCTAGCGGCAAGGGGGAAGTCTCCTGGTATTTCTCGAGTTGCGGCCGGAACCTGGGGTATATTCTCGAGTTATGACGGGGAGGCCCCTTCCAGACACGTGTTTGTTCAGCGACGTCAGGACTCCTGCCTAGGTGCGAGGGAAACCTCGGGATTCTCCTCGAGTCTTGGCATGGCAATTGGGACGCGTCTCCACGTGAGGCGGGAGACCCAGGGTCCCTTTCCACGTGCCACAGGGATCCTGGGACTCCTATCTATTTTCAAGAGGCGCCAGGCATTGTCTCCTTTGGAAGCATTGATCTCCGCGGACCTCTAGAGTTTTCAAAGGATGTGAGGCCTCTGCACGTGATGAAGCAGAGAACTAGGTCTTTCTCTGTGGTCTCCACAGGGGATTCAGACATCCCTTCGTCTTGGGAGATGCAAGACGAGCCTGCATTCAATTCACTGTTGGGATATCTGGCCTTACTTTGAGTCAGAGCATGTCAGTGTCCATATCACTTGAGGCCACAAATTCAGGGTCCCTCTCAGATACCTGTAGCTGAGAGAAGCCTCCTCTTGAGGGGCTTGTGGAAAGTTGGTATTCCTCTTGAGTCGAAGCCAGGGACTAAGCTCTCATCTCGAGTTAATTTTTGGTCCACGGAACCCTTTCTTTTTGCTACAGTGACCTCAGTATCCCTCTAGACTTGAGACAGTGATCTTGGGTTTTGTCTGGAGTGCCATCAAGGAAATCAAGGCTCCTTTCACGTTTGATGTGGAACACGGAATTGCTCTGCACGCAATGCAGGGGAATCGGGCCTCATGTTGCGCCGAGGGGGAAGTCTCATGATTTTTCTCTAGTTGCGGCCGGAACCTGGGGTACATTCTCGAATTACGACGGGGAGGGCCCTTCCAGACACGTGTTTGTTCAGCGACGTCATGACTCCTGCCTAGGGGCGAGGGACACCTCGGGATTCTCCTCGAGTCTTGGCATGGCAATTGGGACGCATCTCCACGTGAGGCGGGAGACCCAGCGTCCCTTTCCACGTGCCACAGGGATCCTGGGACTCCTATGCATTTTCAAGAGGAGACAGGCATCGTCTCCTTCGGAAGCATTGATCTTCGCAGTCCTCTCGAGTTTTCAAAGGATGTGAGGCCTCCCGTCGCGATGAGCCGGAGAACTAGGTCTTTCTCTGTGTTCTCCAAAGGGGATTCAGACATCCATTCATCTTGGGAGATGCAAGACGAGCCTGCATTCAATACACTGCAGGGATATCCGGCCTTACTTCGAGTCAGAGCATCTCGGTGTCCATTCCACTTGAGGCCATAAACTCAGGGTCCCTCTCACATACCTGTAGCTGAGAGAAGCCTCCTCTTGAGGTGCTTGTGGAAAGTTGGTATTCCTCTTGAGTCGAAGCCAGGGACTAAGCTCTCATCTCGAGTTGATTTGGGGTCCACGCAGCTCTTTCATGTTGCTCCAGTGACCTCAGGATCCCTCTAGACTTGAGACAGTGATCTTGGGTTTTCTCTGGAGTGGCATCAAGGAAATCAAGGCTCCTTTCACGTTTGATGTGGAACACGGAATTGCCTTTGCTCGCAGTGCAGGGGAATCGGGCCTCATCTTGCCGCGAGGGGGAAGTCTCATGGTTTTTCTCGAGTTGCGGCTGGAACCTGGGGTATATTCTGGGGTTACGACGGGGAGGGCCCTTCCAGACACGTGTTTTTTCTGCGAAGTCAGGACTGCTGCCTAGGTGCGAGGGACACCTCGGGATTCTCCTCGAGTCTTGGCATGGCAATTGGGAGGCGTCTCCACGTGAGGCGGGAGACCCAAGGTCCCTTTCCACGTGCCACAGGGATCCTGGGACTCCTATCCATTTTCAAGAGGAGTCAGGCATCGTCTCCTTTGGAAGCATTGATCTCCGCGGACCTCTCGAGTTTTCAAAGGATGTGATGCCTCCGGTCGTGATGAGGCGGACTACTAGGTCTTTCTCTGTGGACTCCACAGGGGATTCAGACATCCCTTCGTCTTGGGAGATGGAAGACGAGCCTGCATTCACTTCACTGCAGGGATATCCGGCCTTACTACGAGTCAGAGCATCTCGGTGTCCATTCCAATTGAGGCCACAAACTCAGGGTCCCTCTCACATACCTGTAGCTGAGAGAAGCCTCCTCTTGAGGTGCTTGTGGAAAGGTGCTATTCCTCTTGAGTCAAAGCCAGGGACGAAGCTCTCATCTCTACTTGATTTGGGGTCCACGGAGCCCTTTCGTGTTGCTACAGTGACCTCAGGATCCCTCTAGACTTGAGACAGTGATCTTGGATTTTCTCTGGAGTGCCATCAAGGAAATCAAGGCTCCTTTCACGTTTGATGTGGAACACTGAATTGCTCTGCACGCAGTGCAGGGGAATCGGGCCTCATCTCGCGGCGAGGGGGAAGGCTCAAGGTTTTTCTCGAGTTGCGCCGGAACCTGGGGTATATTCTCGAGTTACGACGGGGAGGACCCTTCCAGACACGTGTTTGTTCAGCGACGTGAGGACTCCTTCCTAGGTGCGAGGGACAACTCGGGATTCTCCTCGAGTCTTGGCATGGCAATTGGGACGCGTCTCCACGTGAGGCGGGAGACCCAGGGTCCCTTTCCACGTGCCACAGGTATCCTGGGACTCCTATCCATTTTCAAGAGGAGTCAGGCATCGTCTCCTTTGGAAGCCTTGATCTCCGCGGACCTCTCGAGTTTTCAAAGGATTAGAGGCCTCCGGTCGCGATGAGGCGGAGAACTAGGTTTTCTCTGTGGTCTCCACAGTGGATTCAGACATCCCTTCGTCTTGGGAGATGCAAGACGAGCCTGCATTCTATTCACAGCAGGGATATCCGGCCTTACTTCGAGTCAGAGCATCACAGTGTCCATTGCACTTGAGGCCACAAACTCAGGGTTTCTCTCACATACCTGTATCTCAGAGAAGCCTCCACTTGAGTTGCTTGTGGAAAGTTGGTATTCCTCTAGAGTAGAAGCCAGGGACGAAGCTCTCATCTCGAGTTGATTTGGGGTCCACGGAGCCCTTTCGTGTTGCTACAGTGACCTCAGGATCCCTCTAGACTTGAGACAGTGATCTTGGGTTTTCTTTGGAGTGCCATCAAGGAAATCAAGTCTAGTTTAACGTCTGATGTGGAACACGGAATTGCTCTGCACGCAGTGCAGGGGAATCGGGCCTCATCTCGCGGCGAGGGGGAAGTCTCATGGTTTTTCTCGAGAAGCGGCTGGAACCTGGGGAATATTCTCGAGTTACGACGGGGAGGGCCCTTCCAGACACGTGTTTGTTCAGCGACGTCTGGACTCCTGCCTAGGTGCGAGGGACACCTCGGGATTCTCCTCGAGTCTTGGCATGGCAATTGGGACGCGTCTCCACGTGAGGCGGGAGACCCAGGGTCCCTTTCCACGTGCCACAGGGATCCTGGGACTCCTATCCATTTTCAAGAGGAGTCAGGCATCGTCTCCTTTGGAAGCATTGATCTCCGTGGACCTCTCGAGTTTTCAAATGATGTGACGCCTCCGGTCGTGATGAGGCGGAGAACTAGGTCTTTCTCTGTGGTCTCCACAGGGGATTCAGACATCCTTTCATCTTGGGAGATGCAAGACGAGCCTGCATTCAATTCACTGCAGGGATATCCGGCCTTACTTCTAGCCAGAGCATCTCGGTGTCCATTCCACTTGAGGCCACAAACTCAGGGTCCCTCTCACATACCTTTAGCTGAGAGAAGCCTCCTCTTGAGGTGCTTGTGGCAAGTTGATATGACTCTTGAGTCGAAGCCAGGGACTAAGCTCTCATCTCGAGTTGATTTGGGGTCCATGGAGCCCTTTCCTGTTGCTACAGTGACCTCAGAATCCCTCCAGACTTGAGACAGTGATCTTGGGTTTTCTCTGGAGTGCCATCAAGGAAATCAAGGCTCCTTTAACGTCTGATGTGGAACACGGAATTGCTCTGCACGCAGTGCAGGGGAATCGGGCCTCATATTGCGGCGAGGGGGAAGTCTCATGGTTTTTCTCGAGTTGCGGCCGGAACCTGGGGTACATTCTAAAGTTACTACGGGGAGGGCCCTTCCAGACACGTGTTTGTTCAGCGAAGTCAGGACTCCTGCCTAGGTGCGAGGGACACCTCGGGATACTCGTCGAGTCTTGGCATGGCAATTGGGACGGGTCTCCACGTGAGGCGGAAGACCCAGTGTCTCTTTCCACGTGCCAAAGGGATCCTGAGACTCCTATCCATTTTCAAGAGGAGTCAGGCATCGTCTCCTTTTGAAGCATTGATCTCCGCTGACCTCTCGAGTTTTCAAAGGATGTGAGGCCTCCGGTCGCGATGAGGCGGAGAACTAGGTCTTTCTCTCTGGTCTCCACAGGGGATTCAGACATCCCTTCGTCTTGGGAGATTCAAGACGAGCCTGCGTTCAATTCACTGCAGGGATATCCGGCCTTACTTCGAGTCAGAGCATCTCGGTGTCCATTCCACTTGAGGCCACAAACTCAGGGTCCCTCTCACATACCTGTAGCTGAGAGTAGCCACCTCTTGAGGTGCTTGTGGAATGTTGATATTCCTCTTGAGTCGAAGCCAGGGACGAAGCTCTCATCTCGAGTTGATTTGGGGTCCAAGTAGACCTTTCGTGTTGTTACAGTGACCTCAGGATCCCTCTATCCTTGAGACAGTGATCTTGGATTTTCTCTGGAGTGCCATCAAGGAAATCAAGTCTAGTTTAACATCTGATGTGGAACACGGAATTGCTCTGCACGCAGTGCAGGGGAATCGGGCCTCATCTCGCGGCGAGGGGGAAGTCTCATGGTTTTTCTCGAGTTGCGGCTGGAACCTGGGGTATTTTCTCGAGTTTCGACGGGGAGGGCCCTTCCAGACACGTGTTTGTTCAGCGAAGTCAGGACTGCTGCCTAGGTGCGAGGGACACCTCGGGATTCTCCTCGAGTCTTGGCATGGCAATTGGGAGGCATCTCCACGTGAGGCGGGAGACCCAAGGTCCCTTTCCACGTGCCACAGGGATCCTGGGACTCCTATCCATTTTCAAGAGGAGTCAGGCATCGTCTCCTTTGGAAGCATTGATCTCCGTGGACCTCTCGAGTTTTCAAAGGATGTGACGCCTCCGGTCGTGATGAGGCGGAGAACTAGGTCTTTCTCTGTGGACTCCACAGGGGATTCAGACATCACTTCGTCTTGGGAGATGCAAGACGAGCCTGCATTCAATTCACTGCAGGGATATCCGGCCTTACTTCGCGTCGGAGCATCTCGGTGTCCATTCCACTTGAGGCCACAAACTCAGGGTCCTTCTCACATACCTGTAGCTGAGAGAAGCCTCCTCTTGAGGTGCTTGTGGAAAGTTGGTATTCCCCTTGAGTCGAAGCCAGGGACTAAGCTCTCATCTCGAGTTGATTTAGGGTCCATGGAGCCCTTTCCTGTTGCTCCAGTGACCTCAGGATCCCTCTAGAATTGAGACAGTGATCTTGGGTTTCTCTGGAGTGCCATCAAGGAAATCAAGGCTCCTTTCACGTTTGATGTGGAACACGGAATTGCTCTGCACGCTGTGCAGGGGAATCGGGCCTCATGTCGCGGCGAGGGGGAAGTCTCATGGTTTTTCTCGAGTTGCGGCCGGAACCTGGGGTACATTCTAAAGTTACTACGGGGAGGGCCCTTCCAGACACGTGTTTGTTCAGCGAAGTCAGGACTCCTGCCTAGGTGCGAGGGACACCTCTGGATACTCGTCGAGTCTTGGCATGGCAAATGGGACGGGTCTCCACGTGAGGCGGAAGACCCAGTGTCTCTTTCCACGTGCCACAGGGATCCTGAGACTCCTATCCATTTTCAAGAGGAGTCAGGCATCGTCTCCTTTGGAAGCATTGATCTCCGCGGACCTCTCGAGTTTTCAAAGGATGTGAGGCCTCCGGTCGCCATGAGGCAGAGAACTAGGTATTTCTCTGCTGTCTCTACATGGGATTCAGACATCCCTTCGTCTTGGGAGATTCAAGACGAGCCTGCGTTCAATTCACTGCAGGGATATCCGGCCTTACTTCGAGTCAGAGCATCTCGGTGTCCATTCCACTTGAGGCCACAAACTCAGGGTCCCTCTCACATACCTGTAGCTGAGAGTAGCCTCCTCTTGAGGTGCTTGTGGAATGTTGATATTCCTCTTGAGTCGAAGCCAGGGACAAAGCTCTCATCTCGAGTTGATTTGGGGTCCAAGTAGACCTTTCGTGTTGTTACAGTGACCTCAGGATCCCTCTAGCCTTGAGACAGTGATCTTGGATTTTCTCTGGAGTGCCATCAAGGAAATCAAGGCTCCTTTCACGTTTGATGTGGAACACGGAATTGCTCTGCACGCAGTGCAGGGGAATCGGGCCTCATCTCGCGGCGAGGGGGAAGTCTCATGGTTTTTCTCGAGTTGCGGCTGGAACCTGGGGTATTTTCTCGAGTTTCGACGGGGAGGGCCCTTCCAGACACGTGTTTGTTCAGCGAAGTCAGGACTGCTGCCTAGGTGCGAGGGACACCTCGGGATTCTCCTCGAGTCTTGGCATGGCAATTGGGAGGCATCTCCACGTGAGGCGGGAGACCCAAGGTCCCTTTCCACGTGCCACAGGGATCCTGGGACTCCTATCCATTTTCAAGAGGAGTCAGGCATCGTCTCCTTTGGAAGCATTGATCTCCGTGGACCTCTCGAGTTTTCAAAGGATGTGACGCCGCCGGTCGTGATGAGGCGGAGAACTAGGTCTTTCTCTGTGGACTCCACAGGGGATTCAGACATCACTTCGTCTTGGGAGATGCAGGACGAGCCTGCATTCAATTCACTGCAGGGATATCCGGCCTTACTCCGAGTCAGAGCATCTCGGTGTCCATTCCACTTGAGGCCACAAACTCAGGGTCCCTCTCACATACCTGTAGCTGAGAGAAGCCTCCTCTTGAGGTGCTTGTGGAAAGTTGGTATTCCTCTTGAGTCGAAGCCAGGGACTAAGCTCTCATCTCGAGTTGATTTGGTTTCCACGGAGCCCTTTCCTGTTGCTCCAGTGACCTCAGGATCCCTCTAGACTTGAGACAGGGATCTTGGGTTTTCTCTGGAGCGCCATGAAGGAAATCAAGGCTCCTTTCACGTTTGATGTGGAACACGGAATTGCTCAGCACGCAGTGCAGGGGAATCGGGCCTCATCTCGTGGCGAGGTGGAAGTCTCATGGTTTTTCTCTAGTTGCGGCCGGAACCAGTGGTATATTCTCGAGTTACGACGGGGAGAGCCCTTCCAGACACGTGTTTGTTCAGCGACGTCAGGACTCCTGCCTAGGTGATAGGGACACCTCGGGATTCTCCTCGAGACTTGGCATGGCAATTGGGACGCGTCTCCACGTGAGGCGGGAGACCCAGTGTCCCTTTCCATGAGCCACAGTGATCCTGGGACTCCTATCCATTTTCAAGAGGAGTCAGGCATCGTCTCCTTTGGAAGCATTGATCTCCGCAGACCTCTCGAGTTTTCAAAGGATGTGAGGCCTCAGGTCACGATGAGGCGGAGAACTAGGTCTTTCTCTGTGGTCTCCACTGGGGATTCAGACATCCCTTCGTCTTGGGAGATGCAAGACAAGCCTGCATTCAATTCACTGCAGGGATATCCGGCCTTACTTCTAGTCAGAGAATATCTCTCTCCATTCCACTTGAGTCCACAAACTCAGGGTCCCTCTCACATACCTGTAGCTGAGAGAAGCCTCCTCTTGAGGTGCTTGTGGAAAGTTGGTATTCCTCTTGAGTCGAAGCCAGGGACTAAGCTCTCATCTCGAGTTGATTTGCGGTCCACGGAGCATTTTCGTGTTGCTCCAGTTACCTCAGGATCCCTCTAGACTTGAGACAGTGATCTTGGGTTTTCTCTGGAGTGCCATCAAGGAAATCAAGGCTCCGTTCACATTTGATGTGGAACACGGAATTGCTCTGCACGCAGTGCATGGAATCGGGCCTCATCTCGGGGCGAGAGGGAAGTCTCATGGATTTCCTTGAGTTGCGAACGGACCCTGGGGTATATTCTCGAGTTACGACGGGGAGAGCCCTTCCAGACACGTGTTTGTTCAGCGACGTCTGGACTCCTGCCTAGGTGCGAGGGACACCTCGGGATTCTCCTCGAGTCTTGGCATGGCAATTGGGACGCGTCTCCACGTGAGGCGGGAGACCCAGGGTCCCTTTCCACGTGCCACAGGGATCCTGGGACTCCTATCCATTTTCAAGAGGAGTCAGGCATCGTCTCCTTTGGAAGCATTGATCTCCGTGGACCTCTCTAGTTTTCAAATGATGTGACGCCTCCGGTCGTGATGAGGCGGAGAACTAGGTCTTTCTCTGTGGTCTCCACAGGGGATTCAGACATCCTTTCATCTTGGGAGATGCAAGACGAGCCTGCATTCAATTCACTGCAGGGATATCCGGCCTTACTTCTAGCCAGAGCATCTCGGTGTCCATTCCACTTGAGGCCACAAACTCAGGGTCCCTCTCACATACCTTTAGCTGAGAGAAGCCTCCTCTTGAGGTGCTTGTGGCAAGTTGATATGACTCTTGAGTCGAAGCCAGGGACTAAGCTCTCATCTCGAGTTGATTTGGGGTCCATGGAGCCCTTTCCTGTTGCTACAGTGACCTCAGAATCCCTCCAGACTTGAGACAGTGATCTTGGGTTTTCTCTGGAGTGCCATCAAGGAAATCAAGGCTCCTTTAACGTCTGATGTGGAACACGGAATTGCTCTGCACGCAGTGCAGGGGAATCGGGCCTCATATTGCGGCGAGGGGGAAGTCTCATGGTTTTTCTCGAGTTGCGGCCGGAACCTGGGGTACATTCTAAAGTTACTACGGGGAGGGCCCTTCCAGACACGTGTTTGTTCAGCGAAGTCAGGACTCCTGCCTAGGTGCGAGGGACACCTCGGGATACTCGTCGAGTCTTGGCATGGCAATTGGGACGGGTCTCCACGTGAGGCGGAAGACCCAGTGTCTCTTTCCACGTGCCAAAGGGATCCTGAGACTCCTATCCATTTTCAAGAGGAGTCAGGCATCGTCTCCTTTTGAAGCATTGATCTCCGCTGACCTCTCGAGTTTTCAAAGGATGTGAGGCCTCCGGTCGCGATGAGGCGGAGAACTAGGTCTTTCTCTCTGGTCTCCACAGGGGATTCAGACATCCCTTCGTCTTGGGAGATTCAAGACGAGCCTGCGTTCAATTCACTGCAGGGATATCCGGCCTTACTTCGAGTCAGAGCATCTCGGTGTCCATTCCACTTGAGGCCACAAACTCAGGGTCCCTCTCACATACCTGTAGCTGAGAGTAGCCACCTCTTGAGGTGCTTGTGGAATGTTGATATTCCTCTTGAGTCGAAGCCAGGGACGAAGCTCTCATCTCGAGTTGATTTGGGGTCCAAGTAGACCTTTCGTGTTGTTACAGTGACCTCAGGATCCCTCTATCCTTGAGACAGTGATCTTGGATTTTCTCTGGAGTGCCATCAAGGAAATCAAGTCTAGTTTAACATCTGATGTGGAACACGGAATTGCTCTGCACGCAGTGCAGGGGAATCGGGCCTCATCTCGCGGCGAGGGTGAAGTCTCATGGTTTTTCTCGAGTTGCGGCTGGAACCTGGGGTATTTTCTCGAGTTTCGACGGGGAGGGCCCTTCCAGACACGTGTTTGTTCAGCGAAGTCAGGACTGCTGCCTAGGTGCGAGGGACACCTCGGGATTCTCCTCGAGTCTTGGCATGGCAATTGGGAGGCATCTCCACGTGAGGCGGGAGACCCAAGGTCCCTTTCCACGTGCCACAGGGATCCTGGGACTCCTATCCATTTTCAAGAGGAGTCAGGCATCGTCTCCTTTGGAAGCATTGATCTCCGTGGACCTCTCGAGTTTTCAAAGGATGTGACGCCTCCGGTCGTGATGAGGCGGAGAACTAGGTCTTTCTCTGTGGACTCCACAGGGGATTCAGACATCACTTCGTCTTGGGAGATGCAAGACGAGCCTGCATTCAATTCACTGCAGGGATATCCGGCCTTACTTCGCGTCGGAGCATCTCGGTGTCCATTCCACTTGAGGCCACAAACTCAGGGTCCTTCTCACATACCTGTAGCTGAGAGAAGCCTCCTCTTGAGGTGCTTGTGGAAAGTTGGTATTCCCCTTGAGTCGAAGCCAGGGACTAAGCTCTCATCTCGAGTTGATTTAGGGTCCATGGAGCCCTTTCCTGTTGCTCCAGTGACCTCAGGATCCCTCTAGAATTGAGACAGTGATCTTGGGTTTCTCTGGAGTGCCATCAAGGAAATCAAGGCTCCTTTCACGTTTGATGTGGAACACGGAATTCCTCTGCACGCTGTGCAGGGGAATCGGGCCTCATGTCGCGGCGAGGGGGAAGTCTCATGGTTTTTCTCGAGTTGCGGCCGGAACCTGGGGTACATTCTAAAGTTACTACGGGGAGGGCCCTTCCAGACACGTGTTTGTTCAGCGAAGTCAGGACTCCTGCCTAGGTGCGAGGGACACCTCTGGATACTCGTCGAGTCTTGGCATGGCAAATGGGACGGGTCTCCACGTGAGGCGGAAGACCCAGTGTCTCTTTCCACGTGCCACAGGGATCCTGAGACTCCTATCCATTTTCAAGAGGAGTCAGGCATCGTCTCCTTTGGAAGCATTGATCTCCGCGGACCTCTCGAGTTTTCAAAGGATGTGAGGCCTCCGGTCGCCATGAGGCAGAGAACTAGGTATTTCTCTGCTGTCTCTACATGGGATTCAGACATCCCTTCGTCTTGGGAGATTCAAGACGAGCCTGCGTTCAATTCACTGCAGGGATATCCGGCCTTACTTCGAGTCAGAGCATCTCGGTGTCCATTCCACTTGAGGCCACAAACTCAGGGTCCCTCTCACATACCTGTAGCTGAGAGTAGCCTCCTCTTGAGGTGCTTGTGGAATGTTGATATTCCTCTTGAGTCGAAGCCAGGGACAAAGCTCTCATCTCGAGTTGATTTGGGGTCCAAGTAGACCTTTCGTGTTGTTACAGTGACCTCAGGATCCCTCTAGCCTTGAGACAGTGATCTTGGATTTTCTCTGGAGTGCCATCAAGGAAATCAAGGCTCCTTTCACGTTTGATGTGGAACACGGAATTGCTCTGCACGCAGTGCAGGGGAATCGGGCCTCATCTCGCGGCGAGGGGGAAGTCTCATGGTTTTTCTCGAGTTGCGGCTGGAACCTGGGGTATTTTCTCGAGTTTCGACGGGGAGGGCCCTTCCAGACACGTGTTTGTTCAGCGAAGTCAGGACTGCTGCCTAGGTGCGAGGGACACCTCGGGATTCTCCTCGAGTCTTGGCATGGCAATTGGGAGGCATCTCCACGTGAGGCGGGAGACCCAAGGTCCCTTTCCACGTGCCACAGGGATCCTGGGACTCCTATCCATTTTCAAGAGGAGTCAGGCATCGTCTCCTTTGGAAGCATTGATCTCCGTGGACCTCTCGAGTTTTCAAAGGATGTGACGCCGCCGGTCGTGATGAGGCGGAGAACTAGGTCTTTCTCTGTGGACTCCACAGGGGATTCAGACATCACTTCGTCTTGGGAGATGCAGGACGAGCCTGCATTCAATTCACTGCAGGGATATCCGGCCTTACTCCGAGTCAGAGCATCTCGGTGTCCATTCCACTTGAGGCCACAAACTCAGGGTCCCTCTCACATACCTGTAGCTGAGAGAAGCCTCCTCTTGAGGTGCTTGTGGAAAGTTGGTATTCCTCTTGAGTCGAAGCCAGGGACTAAGCTCTCATCTCGAGTTGATTTGGTTTCCACGGAGCCCTTTCCTGTTGCTCCAGTGACCTCAGGATCCCTCTAGACTTGAGACAGGGATCTTGGGTTTTCTCTGGAGCGCCATGAAGGAAATCAAGGCTCCTTTCACGTTTGATGTGGAACACGGAATTGCTCAGCACGCAGTGCAGGGGAATCGGGCCTCATCTCGTGGCGAGGTGGAAGTCTCATGGTTTTTCTCTAGTTGCGGCCGGAACCAGTGGTATATTCTCGAGTTACGACGGGGAGAGCCCTTCCAGACACGTGTTTGTTCAGCGACGTCAGGACTCCTGCCTAGGTGATAGGGACACCTCGGGATTCTCCTCGAGACTTGGCATGGCAATTGGGACGCGTCTCCACGTGAGGCGGGAGACCCAGTGTCCCTTTCCATGAGCCACAGTGATCCTGGGACTCCTATCCATTTTCAAGAGGAGTCAGGCATCGTCTCCTTTGGAAGCATTGATCTCCGCAGACCTCTCGAGTTTTCAAAGGATGTGAGGCCTCAGGTCACGATGAGGCGGAGAACTAGGTCTTTCTCTGTGGTCTCCACTGGGGATTCAGACATCCCTTCGTCTTGGGAGATGCAAGACAAGCCTGCATTCAATTCACTGCAGGGATATCCGGCCTTACTTCTAGTCAGAGAATATCTCTCTCCATTCCACTTGAGTCCACAAACTCAGGGTCCCTCTCACATACCTGTAGCTGAGAGAAGCCTCCTCTTGAGGTGCTTGTGGAAAGTTGGTATTCCTCTTGAGTCGAAGCCAGGGACTAAGCTCTCATCTCGAGTTGATTTGCGGTCCACGGAGCATTTTCGTGTTGCTCCAGTTACCTCAGGATCCCTCTAGACTTGAGACAGTGATCTTGGGTTTTCTCTGGAGTGCCATCAAGGAAATCAAGGCTCCGTTCACATTTGATGTGGAACACGGAATTGCTCTGCACGCAGTGCATGGAATCGGGCCTCATCTCGGGGCGAGAGGGAAGTCTCATGGATTTCCTTGAGTTGCGAACGGACCCTGGGGTATATTCTCGAGTTACGACGGGGAGAGCCCTTCCAGACATGTGTTTGTTCAGCGACGCCAGGACTCTGGCCTAGGTGCGAGGGACACCTCGGGATTCTCCTCGAGTCTTGGCATGGCAATTGGGACTCGTCTCCACGTGAGGCGGGAGACCCAGGGTCCCTTTCCACGTGCCTCAGGGATCCTCGGACTCCTATCCATTTTCAAGAGGAGTCAGGCATCGTCTCCTTTTGAAGCATTGATCTCCGCGGACCTCTCGAGTTTTCAAAGGATGTGAGGCTTCCGGTCGCGATGAGGCGGAGAACTAGGTCATTCTCTGTGGTCTCCACAGGGGATTCAGACATCCCTTCGTCTTGGGAGATGCAAGACGAGCCTGCATTCAATTCACTGCAGGGATATCCGGCCTTACTTCGAGTCAGAGCATCTCGGTGTCCATTCCACTTGAGGCCACAAACTCAGGGTCCCTCTCACCTACCTGTAGCTGAGAGAAGCCTCCTCTTGAGGTGCTTGTCGAAAATTGGTAATCCTCTTGAGTCGAAGCCAGGGACTAAGCTCTCATCTCGAGTTGATTTGGGGTCCACGGAGCCCTTTCGAGTTGCTCCAGTGACCTCAGGATCCCTCTAGAATTGAGACAGTGATCTTGGGTTTTCTCTGGAGTGCCATCAAGGAAATCAAGGCTCCTTTCACGTTTGATGTGGAATACGGAATTACTCTGCACGCAGTGCAGGGTAATCGGGCCTCATCTCGCGGCGAAGGGGAAGTCTCATGGTTTTTCTTGAGTTGCGTACCGAACCTGGGGTATATTCTCGAGTTCCCATGGGGAGGGCCCTTCCAGACACGTGTTTGTTCAGCGACGTCAGCACTCCTGCCTAGGTGCGAGGGACACCTCGGGCTTCTCCTCGAGTCTTGGCATGGCAATTGGGACGCGTCTCCACGTGAGGCGGGAGACCCAGGTTCCCTTTCCACGTTCCACAGGCCTACTGGGACTCCTATCCATTTTCAAGAGAAGTCAGGCATCGTCTTCTTTGGAAGCATTGATATCTGCGGACCTCTCGAGTTTTCAAAGGATGTGAGGCCTCCGGTCGCGATGAGGCGGAGAACTAGGTCTTTCTCTGTGGTCTCCACAGGTGATTCAGACATCCCTTCGTCTTGGGAGATGCAAGACGAGCCTGCATTCAATTCACTGAAGGGATATCCGGCCTTACTTCGAGTCAGAGCATCTCGGTGTCCATTCCACTTGAGGCCACAAACTCAGGGTCCCTCTCACATAACTGTAGCTGAGAGAAGCCTCCTCTTGTGGTGCTTGTGGAAAGTTGGTATTCTTCCTGGGTTTAAGCCAGGGACTAAGCTCTCATCTCGAGTTGATTTAGGGTCCACGGAGCATTTTCGTACTGCTCCAGTTACCTCAGGATCGCTCTAGACTTGAGACAGTGATCTTGGGTTTTCTCTGGAGTGCCATCAAGGAAATCAAGGCTCCGTTCACATTTGATGTGGAACACGGTATTGCTCTGCACCCAGTGCTAGGGAATCGGGCCTCATCTCGGGGCAAATGGGAAGTCTCATGGTTTTTCTTGAGTTGCGGACGGACCCTGGGGTATATACTCGAGTTAGAAGGGAAGGGCCCTTCCAGACACGTGTTTGTTCAGCGACGTCAGGACTCCTGCCTAGGTGCTAGGGGCACATCGGTATTCTCTTCGAGTCTTGGCATGGCAATTGGGACGCGTCTCCACGTGAGGCGGGAGACCAAGGGTCCCTTTCCAAGTTCCACAGGAGTCCTGGAACTCCTATCCATTTTCAAGAGGAGTCAGGCATCGTCTCCTTTGGAAGCATTGATCTCCGCGGACCTCTAGAGTTTTCAAAGGATGTGAGGCCTCCGGCCGCGATGAGTCGGAGAACTAGGTCTTTCTCTGTAGTATCCACAGGGGATTCAGACATCCCTTCGTCTTGGGAGATGCAAGACGAGCCTGCATTCAATTCACTGCAGGGATATCCGGCCTTACTTCGAGTCAGAGTATCTCGGTGTCCATTCCACTTGAGGCCACAAACTCAGGGTCCCTCTCCCATACCTGTAGCTGAGAGAAGCCTCGTCTTGAGGTGCTTGTGGAAAGTTGGTATTCCTCTTGAGTCGATGCCAGGGACTAAGCTCTCATCTCGAGTTGATTTGGGGTCCACTGAGCCCATTCGTGTTGCGCCAGTGACCTCAGGATCCCTCTAGACTTGAGACAGTGATCTTGGGTTTTCTCTGGAGTGCCATCAAGGAAATCAAGTCTCCTTTCACGTTTGATGTGGAACACGGAATTGCTCTGCACGCAGTGCAGGGGAATCAGGCCTCATCTTGCGGCGAGGGGGAAGTCTCATGGTTTTTCTCGAGGTGCGGCCGGAACCTGGGGTATATTCTGGAGTTACGACGGGGAGGGCCCTTTCAGACACGTGTTTGTTCAGCGACGTCAGGACTCCTGCCTAGGTGCGAGGGACACCTCGGGATTCTCCTCGAGTCTTGGCATGGCAATTGGGACGCGTCTCCACATGAGGCGGTAGACCCAGGGTCCCTTTCCACGTGCCACAGGGATCCAGGGACTCCTATCCATTTTCAAGAGGAGTCAGGCATCGTCTCCTTTGGAAGCATTGATCTCCGTGAATCTCTCGAGTTTTCAAAGGATGTGAGGACTCCGGTCGCGATGAGGCGGAGAACTAGGTCTTTCTCTGTGGTCTCCAAAGGGGATTCAGACATCCCTTTTTCTTGGGAGATGCAAGACGAGCCTGCATTCAATTCACTGTTGGGATATCCGGCCTTACTTCGAGTCAGAGCATCTCAGTGTCCATTCCACTTGAGGCCACAAATTCAGGGTCCCTCTCAGATACCTGTAGCTGAGAGAAGCCTCCTCTTGAGGTGCTGGTGGAAAGTTGGTATTCCTCTTTAGTTGAAGCCAGGGACTAAGCTCTCATCTCGAGTTGATTTGGGGTCCACGGAGCCCTTTCGTGTTTCTACAGTGACTTCAGGATGCCTCTAGACTTGAGACAGTGATCTTGGGTTTTCTCTGGAGTGCCATCAAGGAAATCAAGGCTCCGTTCACATTTGATGTGGAACACGGAATTCCTCTGCACGCAGTGTAGGGGAATCGGGCCTCATCTCGCAGCGAGGGGGCAGTCTCATGGTTTTTCTCGAGTTGCGGCCGGAACCTGGGGTATATTCCCGAGTTACGACGGGGAGAGCCCTTCCAGACATGTGTTTGTTCAGCGACGCCAGGACTCTGGCCTAGGTGCAAGGGACACCTCGGGATTCTCCTCGAGTCTTGGCATGGCATTGGGACGCGTCTCCACGTGAAACGGGAGACCTAGGGTCCCTTTCCACGTGCCACAGGGATCCTGGGACTCCTATCTATTTTCAAGAGGAGTCAGGCATCGTCTCCTTTGGAAGCATTGATCTCCGCGGACCTCTCGAATTTTCAAAGGATGTGAGGCCTTTGGTCGCGATGAGTTGGAGAACTAGTTCTTTCTCTGTGGTCTCCACAGGGGATTCAGACATCCCTTCGTATTGGGAGATGAAAGACGAGCCTGCTTTCAATTCACTGCAGAGATATCCGGCCTTACTTCGAGTCCGAGCATCCCGGTGTCCATTCCACTTGGGGCCACAAACTCAGGGTCCCTCTCACAGACCTGTAGCTGAGAGAAGCCTTTCCTTGAGGTGCTTGTGGAAAGTTGGTATTACTCTTGAGTCGAAGCCAGGGACTAATCTCTCATCTCGAGTTGATTTGGTTTCCACGGAGCCCTTTCGTGTTGCTCCAGTGACCTCAGGATCCCTCTAGACTTGAGACAGGGATCTTGGGTTTTCTCTGGAGCGCCATGAAAGAAATCAAGGCTCCTTTCACGTTTGATGTGGAACACGGAATTGCTCAGCATGCAGTGCAGGTGAATCGGGCCTCATCTCGTGGCGAGGTGGAAGTCTCATGGTTTTTCTCTAGTTGCGGCCGGAACCAGGGGTATATTCTCGAGTTACGACGGAGAGGGCCCTTCCAGACACGTGTTTGTTCAGCGACATCAGGACTCCTGCCTAGGTGCGAGGGACACCTCGGGATTCTCCTCGAGTCTTGGCATGGAAATTGGGACGCGTCTCCACGTGAGGCGGGAGACCCAGGGTCCCTTTCCACGTGCCACAGGGATCCTGGGACTCCTATCCATTTTCAAGAGGAGTCAGGCATCGTCTCCTTTGGAAGCATTGATCTCTGCGGACCTCTCGAGTTTTCAAAGGATGTGAGGACTCCGGTCACGATGAGGCGGAGAACTAGGTCTTTCTCTGTGGTCTCCACAGGGGATTCAGACATCCCTTCGTCTTGGGAGACGCAAGACGAGCCTGCATTCAATTCACTGCAGGGATATCCCCCTTCCTTCGATCAGAGCATCTCGGTGTCCATTCCAATTGAGGCCACAACCTCAGGGTCCCTCTCACATACCTGTAGCTGAGAGAAGCCTCCTCTTGAGTGGCTTGTGGAAAGTTCGTATTCCTCTTGAGTCGATGCCAGGGACTAAGCTCTCATCTTGAGTTGATTTGGGGTCCATGGAGCCCTTTCGTGTTGCTCCAGTGACCTCAGGATCCCTCTAGACTTGAGACAGTGATCTTGGGGGTTCTCTGGAGTGCCATCAAGGAAATCAAGGCTCCTTTCACGTTTTATGTGGAACACGGAATTGCTCTGCACGCAGTGCAGGGGAATCGGGCCTCATCTCGCGGCGAAGGGGAAGTCTTATGGTTTTTCTCGAGTTGCGGCCGGAACCTGGGGTAGATTCTCGAGTTACGAAGGGGAGGGCCCTTCCAGACACGTGTTCGTTCAGCGACGTCAGGACTCCTGCCTAGGTGGGAGGACACCTCGGGATTCTCCTCGAGTCTTGGCATGGCAATGGGGACGCGTCTCTACGTGAGGCGGGAGACCCAGTGTCCCTTTCCACGTGCCACACGGATCCTGGGACTCCTATCCATTTTCAAGAGGAGTCAGGCATCGTCTCCTTTGAAAGCATTGATCTCCGCGAACCTCTCGAGTTTTCAAAGGATGTGAGGCCTCCGGTCGCGATGAGGCGGAGAATTAGGTCTTTCTTTGTGGTCTCCACAGGGGATTCAGACATCCCTTCGTCTTGGGAGATGCAAGACGAGCCTGCATTCAATTCACTGCAGGGATATCCAGCCTTAATTCGAGTCAGAGCATCTCGGTGTCCATTCCACTTGAGGCCACAAACTCAGGGTCCATCTCACATACCTGTAGCTGAGAGAAGCCTCCTCTTGAGGTGTTTGTGGAAAGTTGGTATTCCTCTTGAGTCGAAGCCAGGGACTAAGCTCTCATCTTGAGTTGATTTGGAGTCCACGGAGCCCTTTCGTGTTGTTCCAGTGACCTCAGGATCCCTTTAGACTTGAGACAGTGATCTTGGGTTTTCTCTGGAGTGCCATCAAGGAAATCAAGGCTCCTTTCACGTTTGATGTGGAACACGGAATTGCTCTGCACGCAGTGCAGGGGAATCGGGCCTCATCTCGCGGCGAAGGGGAAGTCTTATGGTTTTTCTCGAGGTACGGCCGGAACCTGGGGTATATTCTCGAGTTACGACGGGGAGGTTCCTTCCAGACACGTGTTTGTTCAGCGACGTCAGGACTCCTGCCTAGGTGCGAGGGACACCTCGGGATTCTCCTCGAGTCTTGGCATGGCAATTGGGACGCGTCTCCACGTGAGGCGAGAGACCCAGGGTCCCTTTCCAAGTTCCACAGGAGTCCTGGAACTCCTATCCATTTTCAAGAGGAGTCAGGCATCGTCTCCTTCGGAAGTATTGATCTCCGCGGAACTCTCGAGTTTTCAAAGGATGTGAGGCCTCCAGTCGCGATGAGGCGGAGGACTGGGTCTTTCTCGGTGGTCTCCACAGCGGATTCAGACATCCCTTCGTCTTGGGAGATGCAAGACGAGCCTGCATTCAATTCACTGCAGGGATATCCGGCCTTACTTCGAGTCCGAGCATCTCGGTGTCCATTCCACTTGAGGTCACAAACTCAGGGTCCCTCTTACATACCTGTAACTGAGAGAAGCCTCCTCTTGAGGTGCTTGTGGAAAGTTGGTATTCCTCTTGAGTCTAAGCCAGGGACTAAGCTCTCATCTCGAGTTGATTTGGGGTCCACGGAGCCCTTTCGTGTTGCTCCATTGACCTCAGGATCCCTCTATACTTGAGACAGTGATCTTGGGTTTTCTCTGGAGTGCCATCAAGGAAATCAAGGCTCCTTTCACGTTTGATGTGGAAGACGGAATTGCTCTGCACGCAGTGTAGGGGAATCGGTCCTCATCTCACGGCGAGGGGGAAGTCTTATGGTTTTTCTCGAGTTGCGGCCGGAACCTGGGGTATATTCTAGAGTTACAACGGGGGGTGCCCTTCCAGACACGTGTTTGTTCAGCGACGTCAGAACCAATGCCTACGTTCGATGGATACGTCGGTATCTCACCGAGGCTTGGCATGGCAATTAGGACGCGTCTCCACGTGAGGCAGGAGACCTAGTGTCCCTTTCCACGTGCCACAGGGACCCTGGGACTCCTATCTATTTTCAAGAGGAGTCAGGCATCGTCTCCTTTGGAAGCATTGATCTCCGCGGACCTCTCGAATTTTCAAAGGATGTGAGGCCTTTGGTCGCGATGAGGTGCAGAACTAGTTCTTTCTCTGTGGTCTCCACAGGGAATTCAGACATCCCTTCGTCTTGGGAGATGAAAGACGAGCCTGCTTTCAACTCACTGCAGAGATATCCGGCCTTACTTCGAGTCCGAGCATCCCGGTGTCCATTCCACTTGAGGCCACAAACTCAGGGTCCCTCTCACATACCTGTAGCTGAGAGAAGCCTCCTCTTGAGGTGCTTGTGGAAAGTTGGTATTCCTCTTGAGTCGAAGCCAGGGACTAAGCTCTCATCTCGAGTTGACTTGGTTTCCACGGAGCCCTTTCGAGTTGCTCCAGTGACCTCAGGATCCCTCTAGACTTGAGACAGTGATCTTGGGGTTTCTCTGGAGTGCCATCAAGGAAATCAAGGCTCCTTTCATGTTTGATGTGGAACACGGAATTGCTCTGCACGCAGTGCAGGGGAATCGGGCCTCATCTCGTGGCGAGGGGGAACTCTCATATTTTTCCTCGAGTTGCGGCCGGAACCTGGGTATATTCTCGAGTTACGACGGGGAAGGCCCTTCCAGACATGTGTTTGTTCAGCGACGTCAGGACTCCTGCCTAGGTTCGATGGACACCTCGGTATTCTCCCCGCGGGTTGGCATAGCAATTGGGACGCGTCTCCAGGTGAGGCGGGAGACCCAGTGTCCCTTTCCACGTGCCACAGGGTCTTGGGACTCCTATCCATTTTCAAGAGGAGTCAGGCATCGTCTCCATTGGAAGCATTGATCTCCTCGGACCTCTCCAGTTTTAAAAGGATGTGAGGCCTCCGGTCGCGATGAGGCGGAGAACTAGGTCTTTCTCTGAGGTCTCCACAGGGGATTCAGACATCCCTTCGTCTTGGGAAATGCAAGACGAACCTGCATTCAATTCACTGCAGGGATATCCGGCCTTACTCCGAGTCAGAGCATCTCGGTGTCCATTCCACTTGAGGCCACAAACTCAGGGTCCCTCTCACATACCTGTAGCTGAGAGAAGCCTCCTCTTGAGGTGCTTGTGGAAAGTTGGTATTCCTCTTGAGTCGAAGCCAGGGACTAAGCTCTCATCTCGAGTTGATTTGGTTTCCATGGAGCCCTTTCGTGTACCTCCAGTGACTTCAGGATCCCTCTAGACTTGAGACAGGGATCTTGGGTTTTCTCTGGAGCGCCATGAATGAAATCAAGGCTCCTTTCACGTTTGATGTGGAACACGGAATTGCTCAGCACGCAGTGCAGGGGATTCGGGCCTCATCTCGTGGCGAGGTCGAAGTCTCATTGTTTTTCTCTAGTTGCGGCCGGAACCAGGGGTATATTCTCGAGTTACGACGGGGAGAGCCCTTCCAGACACGTGTTTGTTCAGTGACATCAGGACTCCTGCCTAGGTGCGAGGGACACCTCGGGATTCTCCTCGAGTCTTTGCATGGCAATTGGGACGCGTCTCCACGTGAGGCGGGAGACCCAGGGTCCCTTTCCACGAGACACAGGGATCCTGGGACTCCTATTCATTTTCAAGAGGAGTCAGGCATCGTCTCCTTTGGAAGCATTGATCTCCCCAGACATCTCGAGTTTTCAAAGGATGTGAGGCCTCCGGTCACGATGAGGCGGAGAACTAGGTCTTTCTCTGTGGCCTCCACAGGGGACTCAGACATCCCTTCTTCTTGGGAGATGCAAGAGGAGCCTGCATTCACTTCACTGCAGGGATATCTGGCCTTACTTCGAGTCAGAGCATCTCGGTGTCCATTCCACTTGAGGCCACAAACTCAGGGTCCCTCTCACCTACCTGTAGCTGAGAGAAGCCTCCTCTTGAGGTGCTTGTGTAAAATTGGTAATCCTCTTAAGTCGAAGCCAGGGACTAAGCTCTCATCTCGAGTTGATTTGGGGTCCACGGAGCCCTTTCCTGTTGCTCCAGTGACCTCAGGATCCCTCTAGAATTGAGACAGTGATCTTGGGTTTTCTCTGGAGTGCCATCAAGGAAATCAAGGCTCCTTTCACGTTTGATGTGGAATACGGGATTCCTCTGCACGCAGTGCAGGGTAATCGGGGCTCATCTCGCGGCGAGGGGGAAGTCTCATGGTTTTTCTCGAGTTGCGGACCGAACCTGGGGTATATTCTCGAGTTACCACGGGGAAGGCCCTTCCAGACACGTGTTTGTTCAGCGACGTCAGGACTCCTGCCTAGGTGCAAGGGTCACCTCGGGCTTCTCCTCGAGTCTTGGCATGGCAATTGGGACGCGTCTCCACGTGAGGCGGGAGACCCAGCGTCCCTTTCCACGTTCCACAGGCCTCCTGGGACTCCTATCCATTTTCAAGAGGAGTCAGGCATCGTCTCCTTTGGAAGCATTGATATCTGCGGACCTCTCGAGTTTTCAAAGGATGTGAGGCCTCCGGTCGCGATGAGGCGGAGAACTAGGTCTTTCTCTGTGGTCTCCACAGGTGATTCAGATATCCCTTCGTCTTGGGAGATGCAAGACGAGCCTGCATTCAATTCACTGCAGGGATATCCGGCCTTACTTCGAGTCAAAGCATCTCGGTGTCCATTCCACTTGAGGCCACAAACTCAGGGTCCCTCTCACATAACTGTAGCTGAGAGAAGCCTCCTCTTGTGGTACTTGTGGAAAGTTGGTATTCTTCCTGGGTCAAAGCCAGGGACTAAGCTCTCATCTCGAGTTGATTTAGGGTCCACGGAGCATTTTCGTATTGCTCCAGTTACCTCAGCATCGCTCTAGACTTGAGACAGTGATCTTGGGTTTTCTCTGGAGTGCCATCAAGGAAATCAAGGCTCCTTTCACATTTGATGTGGAACATGGTATTGCTCTGCACCCAGTGCAAGGGAATCGGGCCTCATCTCGGGGCGAATGGGAAGTCTCATGGTTTTTCTTGAGTTGCGGACGGACCCTGGGGTATATACTCGAGTTAGAAGGGAAGGGCCCTTCCAGATATGTGTTTGTTCAGCGACGCCAGGACTCGGGCCTAGGTGCGAGGGACACCTCGGGATTCTTCTCGAGTCTTGGCATGGCAATTGGGACGCGTCTCCACGTGAGGCGGGAGACCCAGGGTCCCTTTCCACGTGCCACAGGGATCCTGGGACTCCTATCCATTTTCAAGAGGAGTCAGGCATCGTCTCCTTTGGAAACATTGATCTCCGCGGACCTTTCGAATTTTCAAAGGATTTGAGGTCTCCGGCCGCGGTGAGGCGGAGAACTAGGTTTTTCTCTGTGGTCTCCACAGGTGATTCAGGCATCCCTTCGTCTTGGGAGATGCAAGACGAGCCTGCATTCAATTCACTGCAGGGATATCCGGCCTTACTTCGAGTCAGAGCATCTCGGTGTCCATTCCACTTGAGGCCACAAACTCAGGGTCCCTCTCCCATACCTGTAGCTGAGATAAGCCTCCTCTTGAGGTGCTTGTGGAAAGTTGGTATTCCTCTTGAGTTGAAGCCAGGGACTAAGCTCTCATCTCGAGTTGATTTGGGGTCCAAGGAGCATTTTCGTGTTGCTCCAGTTACCTCAGGATTCCTCTAGACTTGAGACAGTGATCTTGGGGTTTCTCTGGAGTGCCATCAAGGAAATCAAGGCTCCTTTCACGTTTGATGTGGAACACGGAATTGCTCTGCACGCAGTGCAGGGGAATCGGGCCTCATCTCACGGCGAGGGGGAAGTCTCATGGTTTTTCTCGAGTTGTGGCCGGAACCTGGGGTATATTCTCGAGTTACGACGGGAGTTTCCCTTCCAGACACGTGTTTGTTCAGCGACGTCAGACCCATGCCTAGCTTCGATGGACACCTCGGTATTCTCCCCGCGGCTTGGCATGGCAATTGGGACGCGTCTCCAGGTGAGGCGGGAGACCCAGTGTCCCTTTCCACGTGTCACACGGCTCCTGGGACTCCTATCCATTTTCAAGAGGAGTCAGGCATCGTCTCCTTTGGAAGCATTGATCTCCGCGAACCTCTCGAGTTTTCAAAGGATGTGAGGACTCCGGTCGCGATGAGGCAGAGAATTAGGTCTACCTCTGTCGTTTCCACAGGGGATTCAGACATCCCTTCGTCTTGGGAAATGCAAGACGAGCCTGCATTCAATTCACTGCAGGGATATCCGGCCTTAATTCGAGTCAGAGCATCTCGGTGTCCATTCCACTTGAGGCCACAAACTCAGGGTCCCTCTCACATACCTGTAGCTGAGAGAAGCCTCCTCTTGAGGTGTTTGTGGAAAGTTGGTATTCCTCTTGAATCGAAGCCAGGGACTAAGCTCTCATCTTGAGTTGATTTGGGGTCCACGGAGCCATTTCGTGTTGCTCCAGTGACCTCAGGATCCCTCTAGACTTGAGACAGTGATTTTGGGTTTTCTCTGGAGTGCCATCAAGAAAATCAAGGCTCCTTTCACGTTTGATGTGGAACACGGAATTGCTCTGCACACATTGCCGGGGAATCGGGCCTCATCTCGCCGTGAGGGGGAAGTCTCATGGTTTTTCTCGATTTGCGGCCGGAACCTGGTGTATATTCTCGAGTTACGACTGGGAGGGCAATTCCAGATATTTATTTGTTCAGCAACGTCAGGACACCTGCCTATGTGCGAGGGACACCTCGGGATTCTCCTCGAGTCTTGGCATGGCAATTGGGACGCGTCTCCACGTGAGGCGGGAGACCCAGCGTCCCTTTCCACATGCCACATGGATCCTGGGACTCCTATCCATTTTCAAGAGGAGTCAGGCATCGTCTCCTTTGGAAGCATTGATCTCCGCGGACCTCTCGAATTTTCAAAGGATGTGAGGCCTCCGGTCGCGATGAGGCGGAGAACTAGGTCTTTCTCTCTGGTCTCCACAGGGGATGCAGACATCCCTTTGTCTTGGGAGATGCAAGACGAGCCTGCATTCAAATCACTGCAGGGATATCCGGCCTTACTTCGAGTCAGAGCATCTCGGTGTCCATTCCACTTGAGGCCACAAACTCAGGGTCCCTCTCACATACCTGTAGCTGAGAGAAGCCTCCCCTGAGGTGCTTGTGGAAAGTTGGTATTCCTCTTGAGTCGAAGCCAGGGACTAACCTCTCATCTCGATGTGATTTGAGTCTGCACAGCCCTTTCGTGTTGATACAGTGACCTCAGGATCCCTCTAGACTTGAGACAGTGATCTTGGGTTTTCTCTGGAGTGCCATCAAGGAAATCAAGGCTCCTTTCACGTTTGATGTGGAATACGGAATTGCTCTGCACGCAGTGTAGCGGAATCGGGACTCATCTCCTGGCGAGGGGGAAGTCTCACGGTTTTTCTCTAGTTGCGGCCGGAACCTGGGGTATATTCTCGAGTTACGTTGGGGAGGGCCCTTCCAGACACGTGTTTGTTCAGCGACGTCAGGACTCCTGCCTAGGTGCGAGGGACACCTCTGTATTCTCCTCGAGTCTTGGCATGGCAATTGGGACGCATCTCCACGTGAGGCGGGAGACCCAGGGTCCCTTTCCACGTGCCACAGGCATCTTGGGACTCCTATCCATTTTCAAGAGGAGTCAGGCATCGTCTCCTTTGGAAGCATTGATCTCCGCGGACCTCTCGAGTTTTCAAACGATGTGAGGCCTCCGGTCGCGATGAGGCGGAGAACTAGGTCTTTCTCTGTGGACTCCACAGGGGATTCAGACATCCCTTCGTCTTGGGAGATTCAAGACGAGCCTGCTTTCAATTCACTGCAGGGATATCCGGCCTTACTTCGAGTCGGAGCATCTCGGTGTCCATTCCACCTAAGGCCACAAACTCAGGGTCCCTCTCACATACCTGTAGCTGAGAGAAGCATCCTCTTGAGGTGCTTGTGGAAAGTTGGTATTCCTCTTGAGTCGAAGCCAGGGACTAAGCTCTCATCTCGAGTTGATTTGGTGTCCACGGAGCCCTTTCGTGTTGCTCCAGTGACCTCGGGATCCCTCTAGACTTGAGACAGTGATCGTGGGTTTTCTCTGGAGTGCCATCAAGGAAATCAAGGCTCCTTTCACGTTTGATGTGGAACACGGAATTGCTCTGCATGCAGTGCAGGGAAATCGGGCCTCATCTCGCGGCGAGGTGAAAGTCTCATGGCTTTTCTGGAGTTGTGGCCGGAACCTGGGGTATATTCTCGAGTTACGACGGGGAGGACCCTTCCAGACACGTGTTTGCTCAGCGACGTCAGGACTCCTGTCTAGGTGCGAGGGACACCTCGGGATTCTCCTCGAGTCTTGGCATGGCAATTGGGACGCGTCTCCACGTGAGGCGGGAGACCCAGGGTCCCTTTCCACGTGCCACAGGGATCCTGGGACTCCGATCCATTTGCAAGAGGAGTCAGGCATCGTCTCCTTTGGAAGCATTGATCTCCGCGGACCTCTCGAGTTTTCAAAGGATGTTAGGCCTCCGGTCGCGATGAGGCAGAGAACTAGGTCTTTCTCTGTGGTCTCCACAGGGGATTCAGACATCCCTTCGTCTTGGAGATGCAAGACGAGCCTGCATTCAATTCACTGCAGGGATATCTGGCCTTACTTCAATTCAGAGCATCTCGGTGTCCATTCCACTTGAGGCCACAAACTCAGGGTCCCTCTCACATACCTGTAGCTGAGAGAAGCCTCCTCTTGATGTGCTTGTGGAAAGTTGGTATTCCTCTTGAGTCGAAGCCAGGGACTAAGCTCTCATCTCGAGTTGATTTGGGGTCCTTGGAGCCCTTTCCTGTTGCTACAGTGTCCTCAGGATCCCTCTAGACTTGAGACAGTGTTCTTGGGTTTTCTCAGGAGTGCCATCAATAAAATCAAGGCTCCTTTCACGTTTGATCTCGATCACGGAATTGTGCTGCACGCAGTGCAGGGGAATCGGGCCTCATCTCTCGGCGAGGGCTAAGTCTCATGGTTTCCCTCGAGTTGTGGCCGGAACCTGGGGTATATTCTCGAGTTATGACGGGGAGGCCCCTTCCAGACACGTGTTTGTTCAGCGACGTCAGGACTCCTGCCTAGGTGAGAGGGACACCTCGGGATTCTCCTCCAGTCTTGGCATGGAAATTGGGACGCATCTCCACGTGAGGCGGAAGACCCAGTGTCCCTTTCCACGTGCCACAGGGATCCTGGGACTCCTATCCACTTTCAAGAGGAGTCAGGCATCATCTCCTTTGGAAGCATTGATCTCCTCGGACCTCTCGAGTTTTCAAAGGATGTGAGGCCTCCGTTGGCGTTGAGGCGGAGGACTAGGTCTTTCGCTGTGGTCTCCACAGGGGATTCAGACATCCCTTCGTCTTGGGAGATGCAAGACGAGCCTGCATTCAATTCACTGCAGGGATATCCGGCCTTACTTCGAGTCAGAGCATCTCGGTGTCCATTCCACTTGAGGCCACAAACTCAGGGTCCCTCTCACATACCTGTAGCTCAGAGAAGCCTCCTCTTGAGGTGCTTGTGGAAAGTTGGTATTCCCCTTGAGTCGAAGCCAGGGACTAAGCTGTCATCTCGAGTTGATTTGGGTTCCACGGATCCCTTTCGTCTTGCTCCAGTGACCTCAGGATCCCTCTAGACTTGAGCCAGTGATCTTGGGTTTTCTCTGTAGTGCCATCAAGGAAATCAAAGCTCCTTTCACGTTTGATGTGGAACACGGAATTGCTCTGCACACATTGCAGGGGAATCGGGCCTCATCTCGCCGTAAGGGGGAAGTCTCATGGTTTTTCTCGATTTGCGGCCGGAACCTGGGGTATATTCTCGAGTTACGACTGGGAGGGCAATTCCAGATATTTATTTGTTCAGCAACGTCAGGACACCTGCCTAGGTGCGAGGGACACCTCGGGATTCTCCTCGAGACTTGGCATGGCAATTGGGACGCGTCTCCACGTGAGGCGGGAGACCCAGCGTCCCTTTCCACGTGCCACAGGGATCCTGGGACTCCTATCCATTTTCAAGAGGAGTCAGGCATCGTCTCCTTTGGAAGCATTGATCTCCGCGGACCTCTCGAATTTTCAAAGGATGTGAGGCCTCCGGTCGCGATGAGGTGGAGAACTAGGTCTTTCTCTCTGGTCTCCACAGGGGATGCAGACATCCCTTTGTCTTGGGAGATGCAAGACGAGCCTGCATTCAAATCACTGCAGGGATATCCGGCCTTACTTCGAGTCAGAGCATCTCGGTGTCCATTCCACTTGAGGCCACAATCTCAGGGTCCCTCTCACATACCTGTAGCTGAGAGAAGCCTCCCCTGAGGTGCTTGTGGAAAGTTGGTATTCCTCTTGAGTCGAAGCCAGGGACTAACCTCTCATCTCGATGTGATTTGCGTCTGCACAGCCCTTTCGTGTTGATACAGTGACCTCAGGATCCCTCTAGACTTGAGACAGTGATCTTGGGTTTTCTCTGGAGTGCCATCAAGGAAATCAAGGCTCTTTTCACGTTTGATGTGGGATACGGAATTGCTCTGCACGCAGTGTAGCGGAATCGGGACTCATCTCCTGGCGAGGGGGAAGTCTCACGGTTTTTCTCTAGTTGCGGCCTGAACCTGGGGTATATTCTCGAGTTACGTCGGGGAGGGCCCTTCCAGACACGTGTTTGTTCAGCGACGTCAGGAGTCCTGCCTAGGTGCGAGGGACACCTCTGTATTCTCCTCGAGTCTTGGCATGGCAATTGGGACGCGTCTCCACGTGAGGCGGGAGACCCAGGGTCCCTTTCCACGTGCCACAGGCATCTTGGGACTCCTATCCATTTTCAAGAGGAGTCAGGCATCGTCTCCTTTGGAAGCATTGATCTCCGCGGACCTCTCGAGTTTTCAAACGATGTGAGGCCTCCGGTCGCGATGAGGCGGAGAACTAGGTCTTTCTCTGTGGACGCCACAGGGGATTCAGACATCCCTTCGTCTTGGGAGATTCAAGACGAGCCTGCTTTCAATTCACTGCAGGGATATCCGGCCTTACTTCGAGTCAGAGCATCTCGGTGTCCATTCCACCTGAGGCCACAAACTCAGGGTCCCTCTCACATACCTGTAGCTGAGAGAAGCATCCTCTTGAGGTGCTTGTGGAAAGTTGGTATGCCTCTTGAGTCGAAGCCAGGGACTAAGCTCTCATCTCGAGTTGATTTGGTGTCCACGGAGCCCTTTCGTGTTGCTCCAGTGACCTCGGGATCCCTCTAGACTTGAGACAGTGATCTTGGGTTTTCTCTGTTGTGCCATCAAGGAAATCAAGGCTCCTTTCACGTTTGATGTGGAACACGGAATTGCTCTGCATGCAGTGCAGGGAAATCGTGCCTCATCTCGCGGCGAGGTGAAAGTCTCATGGCTTTTCTCGAGTTGTGGCCGGAACCTGGGGTATATTCTCGAGTTACGACGGGGAGGGCCCTTCCAGACACGTGTTTGTTAAGCGATGTCAGGACTCCTGCCTAGGTGCGAGGGAAACCTCGGGATTCTCGTCGAGTCTTGGCATGGCAACAGGGACGCGTCTCCACGTGAGGCGGGAGACCCAGGGTCCCTTTCCACGTGCCACAGGGATCTTGGGAATCCTATCCATTTTCAAGAGGAGTCAGGCATCTTCTCCTTTGGAAGCATTGTTCTCCGCGGACCTCTCGAGTTTTCAAATGATATGAGGCCTCCGGTCGCGATGAGGCGGAGAACTAGGTCTTTCTCTGTGGTCTCCACAGGGGATGCAGACATCCCTTCGTCTTGGGAGATGCAAGATGAGCCTGCATTCAATTCAATGCAGGGATATCCGGCCTTACTTCGAGTCAGAGCATCTCGGTGTCCATTCCACTTGAGGCCAAAAACTCAGGGTCCCTCTCACATAACTGTAGCTGAGAGAAGCCTCCTCTTGAGGTGCTTGTGGAAAGTTGGTATGCCTCTTGAGTCGAAGCCAGGGACTAAGCTCTCATCTCGAGTTGATTTGGGGTCCAGGAGATGTTTCGTGTTGCTATAGTGACCTCAGGATCCCTCTAGACTTGAGAGAGTAATCTTGGGTTTTCTCTGGATTGCCATCAAGGAAATCAAGGCTCCTTTCACGTTTGATGTGGAACACGGAATTGCTCTGCACGCAGTGCAGGGGAATCGGGCTTCATCTAGCGGCAAGGGGGAAGTCTCCTGGTATTTCTCGAGTTGCGGCCGGAACCTGGGGTATATTCTCGAGTTAAGACGGGGAGGACACTTCCAGACACGTGTTTGCTCAGCGACGTCAGGACTCCTGTCTAGGTGCGAGGGACACCTCGGGATTCTCCTCGAGTCTTGGCATGGCAATTGGGACGCGTCTCCACGTGAGGCGGGAGACCCAGGGTCCCTTTCCACGTGCCACAGGGATCCTGGGACTCCGATCCATTTGCAAGAGGAGTCAGGCATCGTCTCCTTTGGAAGCATTGATCTCCGCGGACCTCTCGAGTTTTCAAAGGATGTGAGGCCTCCGGTCGCGATGAGGCAGAGAACTAGGTCTTTCTCTGTGGTCTCCACAGGGGATTCAGACATCCCTTCGTCTTGGAGATGCAAGACGAGCCTGCGTTCAATTCACTGCAGGGATATCCGGCCTTACTTCAATTCAGAGCATCTCGGTGTCCATTCCACTTGAGGCCACAAACTCAGGGTCCCTCTCACATACCTGTAGCTGAGAGAAGCCTCCTCTTGAGGTGCTTGTGGAAAGTTGGTATTCCTCTTGAGTCTAAGCCAGGGACTAAGCTCTCATCTCGAGTTGATTTGGGGTCCTTGGAGCCCTTTCCTGTTGCTACAGTGTCCTCAGGATCCCTCTAGACTTGAGACAGTGTTCTTGGGTTTTCTCAGTAGTGCCATCAATAAAATCAAGGCTCCTTTCACGTTTGATCTCGATCACGGAATTGTGCTGCACGCAGTGCATGGGAATCGGGCCTCATCTTGCGGCGAGGGCTAAGTCTCATGGTTTCCCTCGAGTTGTGGCCGGAACCTGGGGTATATTCTCGAGTTATGACGGGGAGGCCCCTTCCAGACACGTGTTTGTTCAGCGACGTCAGGACTCCTGCCTAGGTGCGAGGGAAACCTCGGGATTCTCCTCGAGTCTTGGCATGGCAATTGGGACGCGTCTCCACGTGAGGCGGGAGAAAAAGGGTCCCTTTCCACGTGCCACAGGGATCCTGGGACTCCTATCTATTTTCAAGAGGCGCCAGGCATTGTCTCCTTTGGAAGCATTGATCTCCGCGGACCTCTAGAGTTTTCAAAGGATGTGAGGCCTCTGCACGTGATGAAGCAGAGAACTAGGTCTTTCTCTGTGGTCTCCACAGGGGATTCAGACATCCCTTCGTCTTGGGAGATGCAAGACGAGCCTGCATTCAATTCACTGTTGGGATATCTGGCCTTACTTTGAGTCAGAGCATGTCAGTGTCCATATCACTTGAGGCCACAAATTCAGGGTCCCTCTCAGATACCTGTAGCTGAGAGAAGCCTCCTCTTGAGGGGCTTGTGGAAAGTTGGTATTCCTCTTGAGTCGAAGCCAGGGACTAAGCTCTCATCTCGAGTTAATTTTTGGTCCACGGAACCCTTTCTTTTTGCTACAGTGACCTCAGTATCCCTCTAGACTTGAGACAGTGATCTTGGGTTTTGTCTGGAGTGCCATCAAGGAAATCAAGGCTCCTTTCACGTTTGATGTGGAACACGGAATTGCTCTGCACGCAATGCAGGGGAATCGGGCCTCATGTTGCGCCGAGGGGGAAGTCTCATGATTTTTCTCTAGTTGCGGCCGGAACCTGGGGTACATTCTCGAATTACGACGGGGAGGGCCCTTCCAGACACGTGTTTGTTCAGCGACGTCATGACTCCTGCCTAGGGGCGAGGGACACCTCGGGATTCTCCTCGAGTCTTGGCATGGCAATTGGGACGCATCTCCACGTGAGGCGGGAGACCCAGCGTCCCTTTCCACGTGCCACAGGGATCCTGGGACTCCTATGCATTTTCAAGAGGAGACAGGCATCGTCTCCTTCGGAAGCATTGATCTTCGCAGTCCTCTCGAGTTTTCAAAGGATGTGAGGCCTCCCGTCGCGATGAGCCGGAGAACTAGGTCTTTCTCTGTGTTCTCCAAAGGGGATTCAGACATCCATTCATCTTGGGAGATGCAAGACGAGCCTGCATTCAATACACTGCAGGGATATCCGGCCTTACTTCGAGTCAGAGCATCTCGGTGTCCATTCCACTTGAGGCCATAAACTCAGGGTCCCTCTCACATACCTGTAGCTGAGAGAAGCCTCCTCTTGAGGTGCTTGTGGAAAGTTGGTATTCCTCTTGAGTCGAAGCCAGGGACTAAGCTCTCATCTCGAGTTGATTTGGGGTCCACGCAGCTCTTTCATGTTGCTCCAGTGACCTCAGGATCCCTCTAGACTTGAGACAGTGATCTTGGGTTTTCTCTGGAGTGGCATCAAGGAAATCAAGGCTCCTTTCACGTTTGATGTGGAACACGGAATTGCCTTTGCTCGCAGTGCAGGGGAATCGGGCCTCATCTTGCCGCGAGGGGGAAGTCTCATGGTTTTTCTCGAGTTGCGGCTGGAACCTGGGGTATATTCTGGGGTTACGACGGGGAGGGCCCTTCCAGACACGTGTTTTTTCTGGGAAGTCAGGACTGCTGCCTAAGTGCGAGGGACACCTCGGGATTCTCCTCGAGTCTTGGCATGGCAATTGGGAGGCGTCTCCACGTGAGGCGGGAGACCCAAGGTCCCTTTCCACGTGCCACAGGGATCCTGGGACTCCTATCCATTTTCAAGAGGAGTCAGGCATCGTCTCCTTTGGAAGCATTGATCTCCGCGGACCTCTCGAGTTTTCAAAGGATGTGATGCCTCCGGTCGTGATGAGGCGGACTACTAGGTCTTTCTCTGTGGACTCCACAGGGGATTCAGACATCCCTTCGTCTTGGGAGATGGAAGACGAGCCTGCATTCACTTCACTGCAGGGATATCCGGCCTTACTACGAGTCAGAGCATCTCGGTGTCCATTCCAATTGAGGCCACAAACTCAGGGTCCCTCTCACATACCTGTAGCTGAGAGAAGCCTCCTCTTGAGGTGCTTGTGGAAACTTGATATTCCTCTTGAGTCAAAGCCAGGGACGAAGCTCTCATCTCTACTTGATTTGGGGTCCACGGAGCCCTTTCGTGTTGCTACAGTGACCTCAGGATCCCTCTAGACTTGAGACAGTGATCTTGGATTTTCTCTGGAGTGCCATCAAGGAAATCAAGGCTCCTTTCACGTTTGATGTGGAACACTGAATTGCTCTGCACGCAGTGCAGGGGAATCGGGCCTCATCTCGCGGCGAGGGGGAAGGCTCAAGGTTTTTCTCGAGTTGCGCCGGAACCTGGGGTATATTCTCGAGTTACGACGGGGAGGACCCTTCCAGACACGTGTTTGTTCAGCGACGTGAGGACTCCTTCCTAGGTGCGAGGGACAACTCGGGATTCTCCTCGAGTCTTGGCATGGCAATTGGGACGCGTCTCCACGTGAGGCGGGAGACCCAGGGTCCCTTTCCACGTGCCACAGGTATCCTGGGACTCCTATCCATTTTCAAGAGGAGTCAGGCATCGTCTCCTTTGGAAGCCTTGATCTCCGCGGACCTCTCGAGTTTTCAAAGGATTAGAGGCCTCCGGTCGCGATGAGGCGGAGAACTAGGTTTTCTCTGTGGTCTCCACAGTGGATTCAGACATCCCTTCGTCTTGGGAGATGCAAGACGAGCCTGCATTCTATTCACAGCAGGGATATCCGGCCTTACTTCGAGTCAGAGCATCACAGTGTCCATTGCACTTGAGGCCACAAACTCAGGGTTTCTCTCACATACCTGTATCTCAGAGAAGCCTCCACTTGAGTTGCTTGTGGAAAGTTGGTATTCCTCTAGAGTAGAAGCCAGGGACGAAGCTCTCATCTCGAGTTGATTTGGGGTCCACGGAGCCCTTTCGTGTTGCTACAGTGACCTCAGGATCCCTCTAGACTTGAGACAGTGATCTTGGGTTTTCTTTGGAGTGCCATCAAGGAAATCAAGTCTAGTTTAACGTCTGATGTGGAACACGGAATTGCTCTGCACGCAGTGCAGGGGAATCGGGCCTCATCTCGCGGCGAGGGGGAAGTCTCATGGTTTTTCTCGAGAAGCGGCTGGAACCTGGGGAATATTCTCGAGTTACGACGGGGAGGGCCCTTCCAGACACGTGTTTGTTCAGCGACGTCTGGACTCCTGCCTAGGTGCGAGGGACACCTCGGGATTCTCCTCGAGTCATGGCATGGCAATTGGGACGCGTCTCCACGTGAGGCGGGAGACCCAGGGTCCCTTTCCACGTGCCACAGGGATCCTGGGACTCCTATCCATTTTCAAGAGGAGTCAGGCATCGTCTCCTTTGGAAGCATTGATCTCCGTGGACCTCTCGAGTTTTCAAATGATGTGACGCCTCCGGTCGTGATGAGGCGGAGAACTAGGTCTTTCTCTGTGGTCTCCACAGGGGATTCAGACATCCTTTCATCTTGGGAGATGCAAGACGAGCCTGCATTCAATTCACTGCAGGGATATCCGGCCTTACTTCTAGCCAGAGCATCTCGGTGTCCATTCCACTTGAGGCCACAAACTCAGGGTCCCTCTCACATACCTTTAGCTGAGAGAAGCCTCCTCTTGAGGTGCTTGTGGCAAGTTGATATGACTCTTGAGTCGAAGCCAGGGACTAAGCTCTCATCTCGAGTTGATTTGGGGTCCATGGAGCCCTTTCCTGTTGCTACAGTGACCTCAGAATCCCTCCAGACTTGAGACAGTGATCTTGGGTTTTCTCTGGAGTGCCATCAAGGAAATCAAGGCTCCTTTAACGTCTGATGTGGAACACGGAATTGCTCTGCACGCAGTGCAGGGGAATCGGGCCTCATATTGCGGCGAGGGGGAAGTCTCATGGTTTTTCTCGAGTTGCGGCCGGAACCTTGGGTACATTCTAAAGTTACTACGGGGAGGGCCCTTCCAGACACGTGTTTGTTCAGCGAAGTCAGGACTCCTGCCTAGGTGCGAGGGACACCTCGGGATACTCGTCGAGTATTGGCATGGCAATTGGGACGGGTCTCCACGTGAGGCGGAAGACCCAGTGTCTCTTTCCACGTGCCAAAGGGATCCTGAGACTCCTATCCATTTTCAAGAGGAGTCAGGCATCGTCTCCTTTTGAAGCATTGATCTCCGCTGACCTCTCGAGTTTTCAAAGGATGTGAGGCCTCCGGTCGCGATGAGGCGGAGAACTAGGTCTTTCTCTCTGGTCTCCACAGGGGATTCAGACATCCCTTCGTCTTGGGAGATTCAAGACGAGCCTGCGTTCAATTCACTGCAGGGATATCCGGCCTTACTTCGAGTCAGAGCATCTCGGTGTCCATTCCACTTGAGGCCACAAACTCAGGGTCCCTCTCACATACCTGTAGCTGAGAGTAGCCACCTCTTGAGGTGCTTGTGGAATGTTGATATTCCTCTTGAGTCGAAGCCAGGGACGAAGCTCTCATCTCGAGTTGATTTGGGGTCCAAGTAGACCTTTCGTGTTGTTACAGTGACCTCAGGATCCCTCTAGCCTTGAGACAGTGATCTTGGATTTTCTCTGGAGTGCCATCAAGGAAATCAAGTCTAGTTTAACATCTGATGTGGAACACGGAATTGCTCTGCACGCAGTGCAGGGGAATCGGGCCTCATCTCGCGGCGAGGGGGAAGTCTCATGGTTTTTCTCGAGTTGCGGCTGGAACCTGGGGTATTTTCTCGAGTTTCGACGGGGAGGGCCCTTCCAGACACGTGTTTGTTCAGCGAACTCAGGACTGCTGCCTAGGTGCGAGGGACACCTCGGGATTCTCCTCGAGTCTTGGCATGGCAATTGGGAGGCATCTCCACGTGAGGCGGGAGACCCAAGGTCCCTTTCCACGTGCCACAGGGATCCTGGGACTCCTATCCATTTTCAAGAGGAGTCAGGCATCGTCTCCTTTGGAAGCATTGATCTCCGTGGACCTCTCGAGTTTTCAAAGGATGTGACGCCTCCGGTCGTGATGAGGCGGAGAACTAGGTCTTTCTCTGTGGACTCCACAGGGGATTCAGACATCACTTCGTCTTGGGAGATGCAAGACGAGCCTGCATTCAATTCACTGCAGGGATATCCGGCCTTACTTCGCGTCAGAGCATCTCGGTGTCCATTCCACTTGAGGCCACAAACTCAGGGTCCTTCTCACATACCTGTAGCTGAGAGAAGCCTCCTCTTGAGGTGCTTGTGGAAAGTTGGTATTCCCCTTGAGTCGAAGCCAGGGACTAAGCTCTCATCTCGAGTTGATTTAGGGTCCATGGAGCCCTTTCCTGTTGCTCCAGTGACCTCAGGATCCCTCTAGAATTGAGACAGTGATCTTGGGTTTCTCTGGAGTGCCATCAAGGAAATCAAGGCTCCTTTCACGTTTGATGTGGAACACGGAATTGCTCTGCACGCTGTGCAGGGGAATCGGGCCTCATGTCGCGGCGAGGGGGAAGTCTCATGGTTTTTCTCGAGTTGCGGCCGGAACCTGGGGTACATTCTAAAGTTACTACGGGGAGGGCCCTTCCAGACACGTGTTTGTTCAGCGAAGTCAGGACTCCTGCCTAGGTGCGAGGGACACCTCTGGATACTCGTCGAGTCTTGGCATGGCAATTGGGACGGGTCTCCACGTGAGGCGGAAGACCCAGTGTCTCTTTCCACGTGCCACAGGGATCCTGAGACTCCTATCCATTTTCAAGAGGAGTCAGGCATCGTCTCCTTTGGAAGCATTGATCTCCGCGGACCTCTCGAGTTTTCAAAGGATGTGAGGCCTCCGGTCGCCATGAGGCAGAGAACTAGGTATTTCTCTGCTGTCTCTACATGGGATTCAGACATCCCTTCGTCTTGGGAGATTCAAGACGAGCCTGCGTTCAATTCACTGCAGGGATATCCGGCCTTACTTCGAGTCAGAGCATCTCGGTGTCCATTCCACTTGAGGCCACAAACTCAGGGTCCCTCTCACATACCTGTAGCTGAGAGTAGCCTCCTCTTGAGGTGCTTGTGGAATGTTGATATTCCTCTTGAGTCGAAGCCAGGGACAAAGCTCTCATCTCGAGTTGATTTGGGGTCCAAGTAGACCTTTCGTGTTGTTACAGTGACCTCAGGATCCCTCTAGCCTTGAGACAGTGATCTTGGATTTTCTCTGGAGTGCCATCAAGGAAATCAAGGCTCCTTTCACGTTTGATGTGGAACACGGAATTGCTCTGCACGCAGTGCAGGGGAATCGGGCCTCATCTCGCGGCGAGGGGGAAGTCTCATGGTTTTTCTCGAGTTGCGGCTGGAACCTGGGGTATTTTCTCGAGTTTCGACGGGGAGGGCCCTTCCAGACACGTGTTTGTTCAGCGAAGTCAGGACTGCTGCCTAGGTGCGAGGGACACCTCGGGATTCTCCTCGAGTCTTGGCATGGCAATTGGGAGGCATCTCCACGTGAGGTGGGAGACCCAAGGTCCCTTTCCACGTGCCACAGGGATCCTGGGACTCCTATCCATTTTCAAGAGGAGTCAGGCATCGTCTCCTTTGGAAGCATTGATCTCCGTGGACCTCTCGAGTTTTCAAAGGATGTGACGCCGCCGGTCGTGATGAGGCGGAGAACTAGGTCTTTCTCTGTGGACTCCACAGGGGATTCAGACATCACTTCGTCTTGGGAGATGCAAGACGAGCCGGCATTCAATTCACTGCAGGGATATCTGGCCTTATGTCCAGTCAGAACATCTCGGTGTCCATTCCACTTGAGGCCACTTACTCAGGGTCCTTCTCGCAAACCTGTAGCTGAGAGAAGCCTCCTCTTGAGGTGCTTGTGGAAAGTTGGTATTCCTCTTGAGTCGAAGCCAGGGACTAAGCTCTCATCTCGAGTTGATTTGGGTCCACGGAGCCCTTCTTTGTTGCTCCAGTGACCTCAGGATCCCTCTAGACTTGAGTCAGTGATCTTGGGTTTTCTCTGGAGTGGCATCAAGGAAATCTAGGCTCCTTTCTCGTTTGATGTGGAACACGGAATTGCTCTGCATGCAGTGCAGTTGAATCGGGCCTCATCTCGTGGCGAGGGGGAAGTCTCATGGTTTTTCTCGAGTTGCGGCCGGAACCTGGGGTATATTCGCGAGTTACGACGGGGAGGGCCCTTCCAGACACGTGTTTGTTCAGCGACGTCAGGACTCCTGCCTAGGTGCGAGGGACAACTAGGGATTCTCCTCGAGTCTTGGAATGGCATTTGGGTCGCGTCTCCACATGAGGCGGGAGATCCAGGGTCCCTTTGCCCTTGCCACAGGTATCCGGTGAATCCTATCCATTTCCAAGAGGAGTCAGGCATCGTCTCCTTTGGAAGCATTGATCTCCGCGGACCTCTCGAGTTTTCAAAGGATGTGAGGCCTCCGGTCGCGATGAGGAGGAGAACTAGGTCTTTCTCTGTGGTCTCCACTGGGGATTCAGACAACCCTTCGTCTTTGGAGATGCAAGACGAGCCTGCATTCAATTCACTGCAGGGATATCCGGCCTTACTTCGAGTCAGAGCTTCTCGGTGTCCATTCCACTTGAGGCCACAAACTCAGGGTCCCTCTCACATACCTGTAGCTGAGACAAGCCTCCTCTTGAGGTGCTTGTGGAAAGTTGGTATTCCTCTTGAGTCGCAGCCAGGGACTGAGCTCTCATCTCGAGTTGATTTGGTTTCCACGGAGCCCTTTCGTGTTGCTACAGTGACCTCAGGATCCCTCTAGAGTTGAGACAGTGATCTTGGGTTTTCTCTGGAGTGCCATCAAGGAAATCAAGGCTCCTTTCACGTTTGATGTGGAACACGGAATTGCTCTGTACGCAGTGCAGGGGAATCGGGCCTCATCTCACGGCGAGGGGGAAGTCTCATGGTTTTTCTCGAGTTGCGGCCGGAACCTGGGGTATATTCTCGAGTTACGACGGGGCGGGCCCTTCCAGACACGTGTTTGCTCAGCGAGGTCAGGACTCCTGCCTAGGTGCGAGGGACACCTCGGGATTCACCTCGAGTCTTGGCATGGCAATTGGGACGCGTCTCCACGTGAGGCGGGGATCCTGGGACTCCCATCCATTTTCAAGAGGAGTCAGGCATCGTCTCCTTTGAAAGCATTGATCTCCACGGACCTCTCGAGTTTTCAAAGGATGTGAGGCCTCCGGTCGCGATGAGGCGGAGAATTAGGTCTTTCTCTGTGGTCTCCACAGGGGATTCAGACATCCCTTCGTCTTGGGAGATGCAAGACGAGCCTGCATTCAATTCACTGCAGTGATATCCGGCCTTACTTCGAGTCAGAGCATCTCGGTGTCCATTCCACTTGAGGCCACAAACTCAGGGTCAATCTCACATACCTGTAGCTGAGAGAAGCCTTCTCTTGAGGTGCTTGTGGAAAGCTGGTATTCCTCTTGAGTCGAAGCCGGGGACTAAGCTCTCATCTCGAGTTGATTTGGGGTCCATGGAGCCCTTTCCTGTTGCTCCAGTGACCTCAGGATCCCTCTAGACTTGAGACAGTGATCTTGGGTTTTCTCTGGAGTGCCATCAAGGAAATCAAGGCTCCTTTCACGTTTGATGTGGAACACGGAATTGCTCTGCATGCAGTGCAGGGAAATCGGGCCTCATCTCGGGGCGAGGTTGAAGTCTCATGGTTTTTCTCGAGTTTAGGCCGGAACCTGGGGTATATTCTCGAGTTACGATGGGGAGGGCCCTTCCGGACATGTGTTTGTTCAGCGACACCTGGACTCCTGCCTAGGTGCGAGGGACAGCTCGGGATTCTCCTCGAGTCTTGGCATGGCAATTGGGACGCGTCTCCACGTGGGGCGGGAGACCCAGGGTCCCTTTCCACGTGCCACAGAGATCCTAGGACTCCTATCCATTTTCAAGAGGAGTCAGGCATCGTCTCCTTTGGAAGCATTGGTCTCCGCGGACCTCTCGAGTTTTCAAAGGATGTGAGGCCTCCGTCAGCGATGAGGCGGAGAACTAGGTCTTTCTCTCTGGTCTCCACAGGGGATGCAGACATCCCTTCGTCTTGGAGATGCAAGACGAGCCTGCATTCAATTCACTGCAGGGATATCCGTCCTTACTTTGAGTTAGAGCATCTCGGTGTTCATTCCACTTGAGGCCACAAACTCAGGGTTCCTCTCACATACCTGTAGCTGAGAGAAGCCTCCCCTGAGGTGCTTGTGGAAAGTTGGTATTCCTCTTGAGGCGAAGCCAGGGACTAAGCTCTCATCTCGAGTTGATTGGGGTCCTCAGAGCCCTTTCGTGTTGCTCCAGTGACCTCAGGATCCCTCTAGACTTGAGTCTGTGATCTTGGGTTTTCTCTGGAGTGCCATCAAGGAAATCAAGGCTCTTTTCACGTTTGATCTGGGATACGGAATTGCTCTGCATGCAGTGTAGCGGAATCGGGACTCATCTGCTGGCGAGGGGGAAGTCTCACGGTTTTTCTCGAGTTGCGGCCGGAACCTGAGTTATATTCTCGAGTTACGTCGGGGAGGGCCCTTCCAGACACGTGTTTGTTCAGCGACGTCAGGACTCCTGCCTAGGTGCGAGGGACACCTTGGGATTCTCCTCGAGTCTTGGCATGGCAATTGGCACGCGTCTCCACGTGAGGCGGGAGACCCAGGGTCCCTTTCCACGTGCCACAGGGTTCCTGGGACTCCTATCCATTTTCAAGAGGAGTCAGGCATCGTCTCCTTTGAAAGCATTGATCTCCGCAGACCTCTCGAGTTTTCAAAGGATGTGAGGCCTCCGGTCTCGATGAGGCGGAGGACTAGGTCTTTCTCTGTGGTCTCCACAGGGGATTCAGACATCCCTTCGTCTTGGGAGATGCAAGACGAGCCTGCATTCAATTCACTGCAGGGATATCCGGGCTTACTTCGAGTCAGAGCATCTCGGTGTCCATTCCACTTGAGGCCACAAACTCAGGGTCCCTCTCACATACCTGTAGCTGAGCGAAGCCTCCTCTTGAGGTGCTTGTGGAAAGTTGGTATTCCTCTTGAGTCGAAGCAAGGGACTAAGTTCTCATCTCGAGTTGATTTGGGGTCCACGGAGCCCTTTCGTATTGCTACAGTGACCTCAGGATCCCTCTAGACTTGAGACAGTGATCTTGGGTTTTCTCTAGAGTGCCATCAAGGAAATCAAGGCTCCTTTCACGTTTGATGTGGAACACGGAGTTGCTCTGCACGCAGTGCAGGAAAATAGGGCCTCATCTCGCGGCGAGGGGGAAGTCTCATGGTTTTTCTCGAGTTGCGGCCGGAACCTGGGGTGTATTCTCGAGTTACGACGGGGAGGGCCCTTCCAGACACGTGTTCGTTCAGAGACGTCAGGACTCCTGCCTAGGTTCGAGGGACACCTCGGGATTCTCCTCGAGTCTTGGCATGGCAATTGGGACGCGTCTCCACGTGAGGCGGGAGACCCATGTTCCCTTTCCACGTGCCACAGGGATCCTGGGACTCCTATCCATTTTCAAGAGGAGTCAGGCAATGTCTCCTTTGGAAGCATTGATCTCCGCGGACCTCTCGAGTTTTCAAAGGATGTGAGGCCTCCGGTCGCGATGAGGCGGAGAACTAGGTCTTTCTCTGTTGTCTCCACAGGGGATTTAGACATCCCTTCGTCTTGGGAGATGCAAGACGAGCCGGCATTCAATTCACTGCAGGGATATCTGGCCTTATGTCGAGTCAGAACATCTCGGTGTCCATTCCACTTGAGGCCACTTACTCAGGGTCCCTCTCACATACCTGTAGCTGAGAGAAGCCTCCTCTTGAGGTGCTTGTGGAAAGTTGGTATTCCTCTTGAGTCGAAGCCAGGGACTAAGCTCTCATCTCGAGTTGATTTGGGGTCCACGGAGCCCTTTCGTCTTGCTCCAGTGACCTCAGGATCCCTCTAGACTTGAGACAGTGATCTTGAGTTTCCTCTGGAGTGCCATCATGGAAATCAAGGCTCCTTTCACGTTTGATGTGGAAAACGGAATTGCTCTGCACGCAGTGCAGGGGAATCGGGCCTCATCTCGCGGCGAGGGGGAAGTCTCATGGTTTTTCTCGAGTTGCGGCCAGAACCTGGGGTATATTCTCGAGTTACGACGGGGAGTTCCCTTCCAGACACATGTTGGTTCAGCGACGTCAGGACTCCTGCATAGGTGCGAGGGACACCTCGGGATTCTCCTCGAGTCTTGGCATGGCAATTGGGACGCGTCTCCACGTGAGGCGGGAGACCCAGGGTCCCTTTCCACGTGCCACAGGGATCCTGGGACTCCTATCCATTTTCAAGAGGAGTCAGGCATCGTCTCCTTTGGAAGCATTGATCTCTGCGGACGTCTCGAGTTTTCAAAGGATGTGAGGCCTCCGGTCGCGATGATGCAGAGAACTGGGTCTTTCTCTGTTGTCTCCACAGGGGATTCAGACATCCCTTCGTCTTGGGAGATGCAAGACGAGCCTGCATTCATTTCACTGTTGGGATTTCCAGCCTTACTTCGAGTCAGAGCATCTCGGTGTCGATACCACTTGAGGCCACACATTCAGGGTCCCTCTTACATACCTGTAGCTGAGAGAAGCCTCCTCTTGAGGTGGTTGTGGAAAGTTGATATTCCTCTTGAGTCAAAGCGAGGGACTAAGCTCTCATCTCGAGCTGATTTGGGGTCCACGGATCCCTTTCGTGTTGCTCCAGTGACCTCAGGATCCCTCTCGACTTGAGACAGTGATCTTGTGTTTTCCCTGGACTGCCATCACGGAAATCAAGTCTCCTTTCACGTTTGATGTGGAACACAGAGTCGCTCTGCACGCAGTGCAGGAAAATAGGGCCTCATCTCGCAGCGAGGGGGAAGTCTCATGGTTTTTCTTGAGTTGCGGCCGGAACCTGGGGTATATTCTCGAGTTACGACGGGGAGGGCCCTTCCAGACACGTATTCGTTCAGCGACGTCAGGACTCCTGCCTAGGTGCGAGGGACACCTCGGGATTCTCCTCGAGTCTTGGCATGGCAATTGGGACGCGTCTCCACGTGAGGCGGGAGACCCAGGGTCCATTTCCACGTGCCACAGGAATCCTGGGACTCCTATCCATTTTCAAGAGGAGTCAGGCATCGTCTCCTGTGGAAGCATTGATCTCCGCGGACCTCTCGAGTTTTCAAGGGATGTGAGGCCTCCGGTCGCGATGAGTCGGAGAACAAGGTCTTTCTCTGTGGTCTCCACAGGGGATTTAGACATCCCTTCATCTTGGGAGATGCAAGACGAGCCGGCATTCAATTCACTGCAGGGATATCTGGCCTTATGTCCAGTCAGAACATCTCGGTGTCCATTCCGCTTGACGCCACTTACTCAGGGTCCCTCTCACATACCTGTAGCTGAGAGAAGCCTCCTCTTGAGGTGCTTGTGGAAAGTTGGTATTCCTCTTGAGTCGAAGCCAGGGACTAAGCTCTCATCTCGAGTTGATTTGGGGTCCACGGAGCCCTTCTTTGTTGCTCCAGTGATCTCAGGATCCCTCTAGACTTGAGCCAGTGATCTTGGGTTTTCTCTGGAGTGGCATCAAGGAAATCTAGGCTCCTTTCTCGTTTGATGTGGAACACGGAATTGCTCTGCATGCAGTGCAGTTGAATCGGGCCTCATCTCGTGGCGAGGGGGAAGTCTCATGGTTTTTCTCGAGTTGCGGCCGGAACCTGGGGTATATTCGCGAGTTACGACGGGGAGGGCCCTTCCAGACACGTGTTTGTTCAGCGACGTCAGGACTCCTGCCTAGGTGCGAGGGACAACTCGGGATTCTCCTCGAGTCTTGGAATGGCATTTGGGTCGCGTCTCCACATGAGGCGGGAGATCCAGGGTCCCTTTGCCCTTGCCACAGGTATCCGGTGAATCCTATCCATTTCCAAGAGGAGTCAGGCATCGTCTCCTTTGGAAGCATTGATCTCCGCGGACCTCTCGAGTTTTCAAAGGATGTGAGTTCTCCGGTCGCGATGAGGAGGAGAACTAGGTCTTTCTCTGTGGTCTCCACTGGGGATTCAGACAACCCTTCGTCTTTGGAGATGCAAGACGAGCCTGCATTCAATTCACTGCAGGGATATCCGGCCTTACTTCGAGTCAGAGCTTCTCGGTGTCCATTCCACTTGAGGCCACAAACTCAGGGTCCCTCTCACATACCTGTAGCTGAGACAAGCCTCCTCTTGAGGTGCTTGTGGAAAGTTGGTATTCCTCTAGAGTCGCAGCCAGGGACTGAGCTCTCATCTCGAGTTGATTTGGGGTCCACGGAGCCCTTTCGTGTTGCTACAGTGACCTCAGGATCCCTCTAGAGTTGAGACAGTGATCTTGGGTTTTCTCTGGAGTGCCATCAAGGAAATCAAGGCTCCTTTCACGTTTGATGTGGAAAACGGAATTGCTCTGCACGCAGTGCAGGGGAATCGGGCCTCATCTCACAGCGAGGGGGAAGTCTCATGGTTTTTCTCGAGTTGCGGCCGGAAGCTGGGGTATATTCTCGAGTTACGACGGGGCAGGCCCTTCCAGACACGTGTTTGCTCAGCGAGGTCAGGACTCCTGCCTAGGTGCGAGGGACACCTCGGGATTCACCTCGAGTCTTGGCATGGCAATTGGGACGCGTCTCCACGTGAGGCGGGGATCCTGGGACTCCCATCCATTTTCAAGAGGAGTCAGGCATCGTCTCCTTTGAAAGCATTGATCTCCGCGGACCTCTCGAGTTTTCAAAGGATGTGGGGCCTCCGGTCGCGATGAGGCGGAGAATTAGTTCTTTCTCTGTGGTCTCCACAGGGGATTCAGACATCCCTTCGTCTTGGGAGATGCAAGACGAGCCTGCATTCAATTCACTGCAGTGATATCCGGCCTTACTTCGAGTCAGAGCATCTCGGTGTCCATTCCACTTGAGGCCACAAACTCAGGGTCAATCTCACATACCTGTAGCTGAGAGAAGCCTTCTCTTGAGGTGCTTGTGGAAAGCTGGTATTCCTCTTGAGTCGAAGCCGGGGACTAAGCTCTCATCTCGAGTTGATTTGGGGTCCATGGAGCCCTTTCCTGTTGCTCCAGTGACCTCAGGATCCCTCTAGACTTGAGACAGTGATCTTGGGTTTTCTCTGGAGTGCCATCAAGGAAATCAAGGCTCCTTTCACGTTTGATGTGGAACACGGAATTGCTCTGCATGCAGTGCAGGGAAATCGGGCCTCATCTCGGGGCGAGGTTGAAGTCTCATGGTTTTTCTCGAGTTTAGGCCGGAACCTGGGGTATATTCTCGAGTTACGATGGGGAGGGCCCTTCCGGACATGTGTTTGTTCAGCGACACCTGGACTCCTGCCTAGGTGCGAGGGACACCTCGGGATTCTCCTCCAGTCTTGGCATGGCAATTGGGACGCGTCTCCACGTGGGGCGGGAGACCCAGGGTCCCTTTCCACGTGCCACAGGGATCCTGGGACTCCTATCCATTTTCAAGAGGAGTCAGGCATCGTCTCCTTTGGAAGCATTGGTCTCCGCGGACCTCTCGAGTTTTCAAAGGATGTGAGGCCTCCGTCAGCGATGAGGCGGAGAACTAGGTCTTTCTCTCTGGTCTCCACAGGGGATGCAGACATCCCTTCGTCTTGGAGATGCAAGACGAGCCTGCATTCAATTCACTGCAGGGATATCCGTCCTTACTTTGAGTTAGAGCATCTCGGTGTTCATTCCACTTGAGGCCACAAACTCAGGGTTCCTCTCACATAACTGTAGCTGAGAGAAGCCTCCCCTGAGGTGCTTGTGGAAAGTTGGTATTCCTCTTGAGTCGAAGCCAGGGACTAACCTCACATCTCGAGTTGATTGGGGTCTGCAGAGCCCTTTCGTGTTGCTACAGTGACCTCAGGATCCCTCTAGACTTGAGTCTGTGATCTTGGGTTTTCTCTGGAGTGCCATCAAGGAAATCAAGGCTCTTTTCACGTTTGATCTGGGATACGGAATTGCTCTGCATGCAGTGCAGGGGAATCGGGCCTCATCTCGTGGCGAGGGGGAAGTCTCATGGTTTTTCTCGAGTTGCGGCCGGAACCTGGGGTATATTCGCGAGTTACGACGGGGAGGGCCCTTCCAGACACGTGTTTGTTCAGCGAAGTCAAGACTGCTGCCTAGGTGCGAGGGACACATCGGGATTCTCCTCGAGTCTTGGCATGGCAATTGGGACTCGTCTCCACGTGAGGCGGGAGACCCAAGGTCCCTTTCCACGTGACACAGGGATCCTGGGACTCCTATCCATTTTCAAGAGGAGTCAGGCATCGTCTCCTTTGGAAGCATTGATCTCCGCAGACCTCTCGAGTTTTCAAAGGATGTGAGGCCTCTGGTCGCCATGAGGCGGAGAACTAGGTCTTTCTCTGCTGTATCTACAGGGGATTCAGACATCCCTTCATCTTGGGAGATGCAAGGCGAGCCTGCATTCAATTCACTGCAGGGATATCCGGCCTTACTTCGAGTCAGAGCATCTCCGTGTCCATTCCACTTCAGGCCACACACTCAAGGTCCCTCTCACATACTTGTAGCTGAGAGAAGCCTCCTCTTGAGGTGCTTGTGGAAAGTTGGTATGACTCTTGAGTCGAAGCCAAGGACTAAGCTCTCATCTCGAGTTGATTTGTGGTCCACGGAGCCCTTTCGTCTTGGTCCAGTGACCTCAGGATCCCTCTAGACTTGAGACAGTGATCTTGGGTTTTCTCTGGAGTGCCATCAAGGAAATCAAGGCTCCTTTCACGTTTGATTTGGAAGACGGAATTGCTCTGCACACAGTGCAGGGGAATCGGGCCTCATCTCGCGGCGAGGGGGAAGTCTCATGGTTTTTCTCGAGTTGCGGCCGGAACCTGGGGTATATTCTCGAGTTACGACGGGGAGGGCCCTTCCAGACAAGTGTTTGTTCAGCGACGTCAGGACTCCTGCCTAGGTGCGAGGGACACATCAAGATTCTCCTCGATTCTTGGCATAGCAATTGGGACGCGTCTCCACGTGAGGCGGGAGACCCAGGGTCCCTTTCCACGTGCCACATGGATCCTGGGACTCCTATCCATTTTCAAGAGGAGTCAGGCATCGTCTCCTTTGGAAGCATTGATCTCCCCGGACCTCTCGAGTTTTCAAAGGATGTGAGGCCTCCGGTCGCGATGAGGCGGAGATCTGGGTCTTTCTCTGTGGTCTCCACAGGGGATTCAGACATCCCGTCGTCTTGGGAGATGCAAGACGAGCCTGCATTCAATTCACTGCAGGGATATCCGACCGAACTTCGAGTCAGAGCATCTCGGTGTCCATTCCACTTCAGGCCACAAACTCAGGATCCCTCTCACATACCTGTAGCTGAGAGAAGCCTCCTTTTGAGGTGCTTGTGGAAAGTTGGTATTCCTCTTGAGTCGAAGCCAGGTACTAAGCTCTCATCTCGAGTTAATTTGGGGTCCAGGGAGCCCTTTCGTGTTGCTCCAGTGACCTCAGGATCCCTTTAGACTTGAGACAGTGATCTTGGGTTTTCTCTGGAGTGCCATCGAGGAAATCAAGGCTCCTTTCACGTTTGATGTGGAACACGGAATTGCTCTGCATGCAGTGCAGGGGAATCGGGCCTCATCTCGCGGCGAGGGGGAAGTCTCATGGTTTTTCTCGAGTTGCGGACGGAACCTGTGGTATATTCTCGAGTTAGGACGGGGAGGGCCTTTCCAGACACGTGTTTGTTCAGCGATGTCAGGACTCCTGCCTAGGTGCGAGGGACACCTCGGGATTCTCCTCGAGTCTTGGCATGGCAATTGGGACGCGTATCCACGTGAGGCGGGAGACCCAGGGTCCCTTCCCACGTGCCACAGGGATCCTGGGACTCCTATCCATTTTCAAGAGGAGTCAGGCATCGTCTCCTTTGGAAGCATTGATCTCCACGGACCTCTCGAGTTTTCAAAGGATGTGAGGCCTCCGGTCTCGATGAGGCGGAGGACTAGGTCTTTCTCTGTGGTCTCCACAGGGGATTCAGACATCCCTTCGTCTTGGGAGATGCAAGACGAGCCTGCATTCAATTCACTGCAGGGATATCCTGCCTTACTTCGAGTCAGAGCATCTCGGTGTCCATTCCACTTGAGGCCACAAACTCAGGGTCCCTCTCATATACTTGTAGCTGAGAGAAGCCTTCTCTTGAGGTGCTTGTGGAAAGTTGGTATTCCTCTTGAGTCGAAGCCAGGGACTAAGCTCTCATCTCGAGTTGATTTGGGGTCCACAGAGCCCTTTCGTGTTGCTCCAGTGACCTCAGGATCCCTCTAGACTAGAGCCAGTGATCTTGGGTTTTCTCTGGAGTGCCATCAAGGAAATCAAGGCTCCTTTCACGTTTGATATGGAACACGGAATTGCTCTGCATGCAGTGCAGGGGAATCGGGCTTCATCTCGCGGCGCGGGGGAAGTCTCACGGTTTTTCTCCAGTTGCGGTCGGAACCTGGGGTATATTCTCGAGTTACGACGGGGAGGGCCCTTCCAGACACGTGTTTGTTCAGCGACGTCAGGACTCCTGCCTAGGTGCGAGGACACCTCGGGATTCTCCTCGAGTCTTGGCATGGCAATTCGGACGCATCTCCACGTGAGGCGGGAGACCCAGTGTCCCTTTCCACGTGCCACACGGCCCCTGGGACTCCTATCCATTTTCAAGAGGAGTCAGGCATCGTCTCCTTTGGAAGCATTGATCTCCGCGGACCTCTCGAATTTTCAAAGGATGTGAGGCCTCCGGTCGCGATGAGGCGGAGAACTAGGTCTTTCTCTCTGGTCTCCACAGGGGATGCAGACATCCTTTTGTCTTGGGAGATGCAAGACGAGCCTGCATTCAAATCACTGCAGGGATATCCGGCCTTACTTCGAGTCAGAGCGTCTCGGTGTCCATTCCACTTGAGGCCACAAACTCAGGGTCCCTCTCACATACCTGTAGCTGAGAGAAGCCTCCCCTGAGGTGCTTGTGGAAAGTTGGTATTCCTCTTGAGTCGAAGCCAGGGACTAACCTCTCATCTCGATGTGATTTGGGTCTGCACAGCCCTTTCGTGTTGATTCAGTGACCTCAGGATCCCTCTAGACTTGAGACAGTGATCTTGGGTTTTCTCTGGAGTGCCATCAAGGAAATCAAGGCTCTTTTCACGTTTGATGTGGGATACGGAATTGCTCTGCACGCAGTGTAGCGGAATCGGGACTCATCTCCTGGCGAGGGGGAAGTCTCACGGTTTTTCTCTAGTTGCGGCCGGAACCTGGGGTATATTCTCGAGTTACGTTGGGGAGGGCCCTTCCAGACACGTGTTTGTTCAGCGACGTCAGGACTCCTGCCTAGGTGCGAGGGACACCTCTGTATTCTCCTCGAGTCTTGGCATGGCAATTGGGACGCGTCTCCACGTGAGGCGGGAGACCCAGGGTCCCTTTCCACGTGCCACAGGCATCTTGGGACTCCTATCCATTTTCAAGAGGAGTCAGGCATCGTCTCCTTTGGAAGCATTGATCTCCGCGGACCTCTCGAGTTTTCAAACGATGTGAGGCCTCCGGTCGCGATGAGGCGGAGAACTAGGTCTTTCTCTGTGGACTCCACAGGGGATTCAGACATCCCTTCGTCTTGGGAGATTCAAGACGAGCCTGCTTTCAATTCACTGCAGGGATATCCGGCCTTACTTCGAGTCAGAGCATCTCGGTGTCCATTCCACCTGAGGCCACAAACTCAGGGTCCCTCTCACATACCTGTAGCTGAGAGAAGCATCCTCTTGAGGTGCTTGTGGAAAGTTGGTATGCCTCTTGAGTCGAAGCCAGGGACGAAGCTCTCATCTCGAGTTGATTTGGGGTCCACGGAGCCCTTTCGTGTTGCTCCAGTGACCTCGGGATCCCTCTAGACTTGAGACAGTGATCTTGGGTTTTCTCTGGAGTGCCATCAAGGAAATCAAGGCTCCTTTCACGTTTGATGTGGAACACGGAATTGCTCTGCATGCAGTGCAGGGAAATCGGGCCTCATCTCGCGGCGAGGTGAAAGTCTCATGGCTTTTCTCGAGTTGTGGCCGGAACCTGGGGTATATTCTCGAGTTACGACGGGGAGGACCCTTCCAGACACGTGTTTGCTCAGCGACGTCAGGACTCCTGTCTAGGTGCGAGGGACACGTCGGGATTCTCCTCGAGTCTTGGCATGGCAATTGGGACGTGTCTCCACGTGAGGCGGGAGACCCAGGGTCCCTTTCCACGTGCCACAGGGATCCTGGGACTCCGATCCATTTGCAAGAGGAGTCAGGCATCGTCTCCTTTGGAAGCATTGTTCTCCGCGGACCTCTCGAGTTTTCAAATGATATGAGGCCTCCGGTCGCGATTAGGCGGAGAACTAGGTCTTTCTCTGTGGTCTCCACAGGGGATGCAGACATCCCTTCGTCTTGGGAGATGCAAGATGAGCCTGCATTCAATTCAATGCAGGGATATCCGGCCTTACTTCGAGTCAGAGCATCTCGGTGTCCATTCCACTTGAGGCCAAAAACTCAGGGTCCCTCTCACATACCTATAGCTGAGAGAAGCCTCCTCTTGAGGTGCTTGTGGAAAGTTGGTATGCCTCTTGAGTCGAAACCAGGGAATAAGCTCTCATCTCGATTTGATTTGGGGTCCAGGAGATGTTTCGTGTTGCTATAGTGACCTCAGGATCCCTCTAGACTTGAGAGAGTAATCTTGGGTTTTCTCTGGAGTGCCATCAAGGAAATCAAGGCTCCTTTCACGTTTGATGTGGAACACGGAATTGCTCTGCACGCAGTGCAGGGGAATCGGGCTTCATCTAGCGGCAAGGGGGAAGTCTCCTGGTATTTCTCGAGTTGCGGCCGGAACCTGGGGTATATTCTCGAGTTACGACGGGGAGGACCCTTCCAGACACGTGTTTGCTCAGCGACGTCAGGACTCCTGCCTAGGTGCGAGGGACACCTCGGCATTCTCCTCGAGTCTTGGCATGGCAATTGGGACGCGTCTCCACGTGAGGCGGGAGACCCAGGGTCCCTTTCCACGTGCCACAGGTATCCTGGGACTCCGATCCATTTGCAAGAGGAGTCAGGCATCGTCTCCTTTGGAAGCATTGATCTCCGCGGACCTCTCGAGTTTTCAAAGGATGTGAGGCCTCCGATCGCGATGAGGCAGAGAACTAGCTCTTTCTCTGTGGTCTCCACAGGGGATTCAGACATCCCTTCGTCTTGGAGATGCAAGACGAGCCTGCATTCAATTCACTGCAGGGATATCCGGCCTTACTTCAATTCAGAGCATCTCGGTGTCCATTCCACTTGAGGCCACAAACTCAGGGTCCCTCTCACATACCTGTAGCTGAGAGAAGCCTCCTCTTGAGGTGCTTGTGGAAAGTTGGTATTCCTCTTGAGTCGAAGCCAGGGACTAAGCTCTCATCTCGAGTTGATTTGAGGTCCTTGGAGCCCTTTCCTGTTGCTACAGTGTCCTCAGGATCCCTCTAGACTTGAGACAGTGTTCTTGGGTTTTCTCAGGAGTGCCATCAATAAAATCAAGGCTCCTTTCACGTTTGATCTCGATCACGGAATTGTGCTGCACGCAGTGCAGGGGAATCGGGCCTCATCTCGCGGCGAGGGCTAAGTCTCATGGTTTCTTTCGAGTTGTGGCCGGAACCTGGGGTATATTCTCGAGTTATGACGGGGAGGCCCCTTCCAGACACGTATTTGATCAGCGACGTCAGGACTCCTGCCTAGGTGAGAGGGACACCTCGGGATTCTCCTCCAGTCTTGGCATGGAATTTGGGACGCATCTCCACGTGAGGCGGAAGACCCAGTGTCCCTTTCCACGTGCCACAGGGATCCTGGGACTCCTATCCATTTTCAAGAGGAGTCAGGCATCGTCTCCTTTCTAAGCATTGATCTCCGTGGACCTCTCGAGTTTTCAAAGGATGTGAGGCCTCCGGTCGCGATGAGGCGGAGAACTAGGTCTTTCTCTGTGGTCTCCACAGGGGATTCAGACAACCCTTCGTCTTGGGAGATGCAAGGCGAGCCTGCATTCAATTCACTGCAGGGATATCCGGCCTTACTTCGAGTCAGAGCATCTCCGTGTCCATTCCACTTCAGGCCACACACTCAAGGTCCCTCTCACATACTTGTAGCTGAGAGAAGCCTCCTCTTGAGGTGCTTGTGGAAAGTTGGTATGACTCTTGAGTCGAAGCCAAGGACTAAGCTCTCATCTCGAGTTGATTTGTGGTCCACGGAGCCCTTTCGTCTTGGTCCAGTGACCTCAGGATCCCTCTAGACTTGAGACAGTGATCTTGGGTTTTCTCTGGAGTGCCATCAAGGAAATCAAGGCTCCTTTCACGTTTGATTTGGAAGACGGAATTGCTCTGCACACAGTGCAGGGGAATCGGGCCTCATCTCGCGGCGAGGGGGAAGTCTCATGGTTTTTCTCGAGTTGCGGCCGGAACCTGGGGTATATTCTCGAGTTACGACGGGGAGGGCCCTTCCAGACAAGTGTTTGTTCAGCGACGTCAGGACTCCTGCCTAGGTGCGAGGGACACATCAAGATTCTCCTCGATTCTTGGCATAGCAATTGGGACGCGTCTCCACGTGAGGCGGGAGACCCAGGGTCCCTTTCCACGTGCCACATGGATCCTGGGACTCCTATCCATTTTCAAGAGGAGTCAGGCATCGTCTCCTTTGGAAGCATTGATCTCCCCGGACCTCTCGAGTTTTCAAAGGATGTGAGGCCTCCGGTCGCGATGAGGCGGAGATCTGGGTCTTTCTCTGTGGTCTCCACAGGGGATTCAGACATCCCGTCGTCTTGGGAGATGCAAGACGAGCCTGCATTCAATTCACTGCAGGGATATCCGACCGAACTTCGAGTCAGAGCATCTCGGTGTCCATTCCACTTCAGGCCACAAACTCAGGATCCCTCTCACATACCTGTAGCTGAGAGAAGCCTCCTTTTGAGGTGCTTGTGGAAAGTTGGTATTCCTCTTGAGTCGAAGCCAGGTACTAAGCTCTCATCTCGAGTTAATTTGGGGTCCAGGGAGCCCTTTCGTGTTGCTCCAGTGACCTCAGGATCCCTTTAGACTTGAGACAGTGATCTTGGGTTTTCTCTGGAGTGCCATCGAGGAAATCAAGGCTCCTTTCACGTTTGATGTGGAACACGGAATTGCTCTGCATGCAGTGCAGGGGAATCGGGCCTCATCTCGCGGCGAGGGGGAAGTCTCATGGTTTTTCTCGAGTTGCGGACGGAACCTGTGGTATATTCTCGAGTTAGGACGGGGAGGGCCTTTCCAGACACGTGTTTGTTCAGCGATGTCAGGACTCCTGCCTAGGTGCGAGGGACACCTCGGGATTCTCCTCGAGTCTTGGCATGGCAATTGGGACGCGTATCCACGTGAGGCGGGAGACCCAGGGTCCCTTCCCACGTGCCACAGGGATCCTGGGACTCCTATCCATTTTCAAGAGGAGTCAGGCATCGTCTCCTTTGGAAGCATTGATCTCCACGGACCTCTCGAGTTTTCAAAGGATGTGAGGCCTCCGGTCTCGATGAGGCGGAGGACTAGGTCTTTCTCTGTGGTCTCCACAGGGGATTCAGACATCCCTTCGTCTTGGGAGATGCAAGACGAGCCTGCATTCAATTCACTGCAGGGATATCCTGCCTTACTTCGAGTCAGAGCATCTCGGTGTCCATTCCACTTGAGGCCACAAACTCAGGGTCCCTCTCACATACCTGTAGCTGAGAGAAGCCTCCTCTTGAGGTGCTTGTGGAAAGGTGCTATTCCTCTTGAGTCAAAGCCAGGGACGAAGCTCTCATCTCTAGTTGATTTGGGGTCCACGGAGCCCTTTCGTGTTGCTACAGTGACCTCAGGATCCCTCTAGACTTGAGACAGTGATCTTGGGTTTTCTCTGGAGTGCCATCAAGGAAATCAAGGCTCCTTTCACGTTTGATGTGGAACACGGAATTGCTCTGCACGAAGTGCAGGGGAATCGGGCCTCATCTCGCGGCGAGGGGGATGGCTCAAAGTTTTTCTCGAGTTGCGCCGGAACCTGGGGTATATTCTCGAGTTGCGACGGGGAGGACCCTTCCAGACACGTGTTTGTTCAGCGACGTGAGGACTCCTGCCTAGGTGCGAGGGACAACTCGGGATTCTCCTCGAGTCTTGGCATGGCAATTGGGACGCGTCTCCACGTGAGGCGGGAGACCCAGGGTCCCTTTCCACGTGCCACAGGGATCCTGGGACTCCTGTCCATTTTCAAGAGGAGTCAGGCATCGTCTCCTTTGGAATCCTTGATCTCCGCGGACCTCTCGAGTTTTCAAAGGATTAGAGGCCTCCGGTCGCGATGAGGCGGAGAACTAGGTTTTCTCTGTGGTCTCCACAGTGGATTCAGACATCCCTTCGTCTTGGGAGATGCAAGACGAGCCTGCATTCAATTCACAGCAGGGATATCCGGCCTTACTTCGAGTCACAGCATCACAGTGTCCATTGCACTTGAGGCCACAAACTCAGGGTTTCTCTCACATAGCTGTATCTCAGAGAAGCCTCCACTTGAGTTGCTTGTGGAAAGTTGGTATTCCTCTAGAGTAGAAGCCAGGGACGAAGCTCTCATCTCGAGTTGATTTGGGGTCCACGGAGCCCTTTCGTGTTGCTCCAGTGACCTCAGGATCCCTCTAGACTTGAGACAGTGATCTTGGGTTTTCTTTGGAGTGCCATCAAGGAAACCAAGTCTAGTTTAACGTCTGATGTGGAACACAGAATTGCTCTGCACGCAGAGCAGGGGAATCGGGCCTCATCTCGCGGCGAGGGGGAAGTCTCATGGTTTTTCTCGAGAAGCGGCTGGAACCTGGGGATTATTCTCGAGTTACGACGGGGAGGGCCCTTCCAGACACGTGTTTGTTCAGCGACGTCAGGACTTCTGCCTAGGTGCGAGGGACACCTCGCGATTCTCCTCGAGTCTTGGCATGGCAATTGGGACGCGTCTCCACGTGAGGCGGGAGACCCAGGGTCCCTTTCCACGTGCCACAGGGATCCTGGGACTCCTATCCATTTTCAAGAGGAGTCAGGCATCGTCTCCTTTGGAAGCATTGATCTCCGTGGACCTCTCGAGTTTTCAAAGGATGTGAGGCCTCCGGTCGTGATGAGGCGGAGAACTAGGTCTTTCTCTGTGGTCTCCACAGGGGATTCAGACATCCCTTCTTCTTGGGAGATGCAAGACGAGCCTGCATTCAATTCACTGCAGGGATATCCGGCCTTACTTCTAGCCAGAGCATCTCGGTGTCCATTTCACTTGAGGCCACAAACTCAGGGTCCCTCTCACATACCTTTAGCTGAGAGAAGCCTCCTCTTGAGGTGCTTGTGGCAAGTTGATATGACTCTTGAGTCGAAGCCAGGGACTAAGCTCTCATCTCGAGTTGATTTGGGGTCCATGGAGTCCTTTCGTGTTGCGACAGTGACCTCAGGATCCCTCTAGACTTGAGACAGTGATCTTGGGTTTTCTCTGGAGTGCCATCAAGGAAATCAAGGCTGCTTTCACGTTTGATGTGGAACACGGAATTGCTCTGCACGCAGTGCAGGGGAATCGGGCCTCATCTCGCGGCGAAGGGGAACTCTAATGGTTTTTCTCGAGTTGCGGCCGGAACCTGGGGTATATTCTCGAGTTACGACGGGGAGGGCCTTCCAGACACGTGTTTCTTCAGCGAAGTGAGGACTCCTGCCTAGGTGCGATGGACACCTCGGGGTTCTCCTCGAGTCTTGGCATGGCAATTGGGACGCCTCTCCATGTGAGGCGGGAGACCCAGGGTCCCTTTCCACGAGCCCCAGGGATCCTGGGACTCCTATCCATTTACAAGAGGAGTCAGTCATCGTCTCCTTTGGAAGCATTGATCTCCGCGGACCTCTCGAGTTTTCAAAGGATGTGATGCCTCCGGCCGCGATGAGGCGGAGAATTAGGTCTTTCTCTGTGGTCTCCACAGGGGATTCAGACATCCCTTCGTCTTGGGAGATGCAAGACGAGCCTGCATTCAATTCACTGCAGGGATATCCGGCCTTACTTCGAGTCAGAGCATCTCGGTGTCCATTCCACTTGAGGCCACAAACTCAGGGTCCCTCTCACATACCTGTAGCTGAGAGAAGCCTCCTCTTGAGGTGATTGTGGAAAGTTGGTATTCCTCTTGAGTCGAATCCAGAGACAAAGGTCTCATCTCGAGTTGATTTGGGGTCCACGGAGCCCTTTCGTGTTGCTACAGTGACCTCAGGATCCCTCTAGACTTGAGACAGTGATCTTGGGTTTTCTCTGGAGTGCCATCAAGGAAATCAAGTATCCTTTCACGTTTGATGTGGAAGACGGAGTTGCTCTGCACGCAGTGCAGGGGAATCGGGCCTCATCTCGCGGCGAGGGGGAAGTCTCATGGTTTTTCTCGAGTTGCATCCAGAACCTGGGGTATATTCTCGAGTTACGACGGGGAGGGCCCTTCCAGACACGTGTTTGTTCAGCGACGTCAGAACTCCTGCCTAGGTGTTAGGGACACCTCAGGATTCTCCTCGAATCTTGGCATGGCAATTGGGACGCGTCTCCCCGTGACGCGGGAGACCCAGGATCCCTTTCCACGTGCCACAGGAATCCTGGGACTCCTATCCATTTTCAACAGGAGTCAGGCATCGTCTCCTTTGGAAGCATTGATCTCCGCGGACCTCTCGAGTTTTCAAACGATGTGAGTACTCCGGGCGCAATGTGGCGAGAACTAGATCTTTCTCTGTGGTCTCCACAGGGGATTCAGACATCCCTTCGTATTGGGATATGGAAGACGAGCCTGCATCCAATTCACTGCAGGGATATCTGTCCTTACTTCGAGTCAGAGCATCTCGGTTTCCATTCCACTTGAGGCCAGAAACTCATGGTCCTCTCACATACCTGTAGCTGAGAGAAGCCTACTCTTGACGTGCTTGTTGAAAGTTGGTATTCCCCTTGAGTTGAAGCAAGGGACTAAGCTCTCATCTCGAGTTGATTTGGGGTCCACGGAGACCTTTCGTGTTGCTCCATTGACCTCAGGATCCCTCTATACTTGAGACAGTGATCTTGGGTTTTCTCTGGAGTGCCATCAAGGAAATCAAGGCTCCTTTCACGTTTGATGTGGAACACGGAATTGCTCTGCACGCAGTCCAGGGGAATCCGTCCTCATCTCACGGCGAGGGGGAAGTCTTATGGTTTTTCTCGAGTTGCGACCGGAACCTGGGGTATATTCTCGAGTTACGACGGGGGGTGCCCTTCCAGACACGTGTTTGTTCAGCGACGTCAGAACCAATGCCTACGTTCGATGGACACCTCGGTATCTCCCCGAGGCTTGGCATGGCAATTGGGACGCGTCTCCACGTGAGGCGGGAGACCTAGGCTCCCTTGCCACGTGCCACAGGGATCCTGGGACTCCTATTCATTTTCAAGAGGAGTCAGGAGTCGTCTCCTTTGGAAGCATTGATCTCCGCGGACCTCTCGAGTTTTCAAAGGATGTGAGTATTCCGCTCGCAATGTGGCGAGAACTAGGTCTTTCTCTGTTCTCTCCACAGGGGATTCAGACATCCCTTTGTCTTGGGAGATGCAAGATGAGCCTGCATTCAATTCACTGCAGGGATATCTGGCCTTATTTCGAGTCAGCGCATATCGGTGTCCATTCCACTTGAGGCCACAAATTCAGGGTCCCTCTCACATACCTGTATCTAAGAGAAGCCTCCTCTTGAGGTGCTTATGGAAAGTTGTTATTCCTCTTGAGTCGAAGACAGGGACTAAGCTCTCATCTCGAGTTGATTTGGGGTCCACGGAGACCTTTCGTGTTGCTCCAGTGACCTCAGGATCCCTCTGGACTTGAGACAGTGATCTTGGGTTTTCTCTGGAGTGCCATCAAGGAAATCAAGGCTCCTTTCACGTTTGATGTGGAACACGGAATTGCTCTGCACGCAGTGCAGGGGAATCGGGCCTCATCTCGCGGCGAGGGGGAACTCTAATGGTTTTTCTCGAGTTGCGGCCGGAACCTGGGGTATATTCTCGAGTTACGACGGGGAGGGCCCTTCCAGACACGTATTTCTTCAGCGAAGTGACGACTCCTGCCTAGGTGCGATGGACACCTCGGGGTTCTCCTCGAGTCTTGGCATGGCAATTGGGACGCCTCTCCATGTGAGGCGGGAGACCCAGGGTCCCTATCCACGAGCCACAGGGATCCTGGGACTCCTATCCATTTACAAGAGGAGTCAGTCATCGTCTCCTTTGGAAGCATTGATCTCCGCGGACCTCTCGAGTTTTCAAAGGATGTGATGCCTCCGGTCGCGATGAGGCGGAGGACTAGTTCTTTCTCTGTGGTCTCCACAGGGGATTCAGACAGCCCTTCGTCTTGGGAGATGCAAGACGAGCCTGCATTCAATTCACTGCAGGGATATCCGGCCTTACTTCGAGTCAGAGCATCTCGGTGTCCATTCCACTTGAGGCCACAAACTCAGGGTCCCTCTCACATACCTGTAGCTGAGAGAAGCCTCCTCTTGAGGTGCTTGTGGAAAGTTGGTATTCCTCTTGAGTCGAAGCCAGGGACTAAGCTCTCATCTCGAGTTGATTTGGGGTCCACGGAGCATTTTCGTGTTGCTCCAGTGACCTCAGGATCCCTCTAGACTTGAGACAGTGATCTTGGGTTTTCTCTGGAGTGCCATCAAGGAAATCAAGGCTCCGTTCACATTTGATGTGGAACACAGAATTGCTCTGCTCGCAGTGCACGGAATCGGGCCTCATCTCGGGGTGAGGGGGAAGTCTTATGGTTTTTCTCGAGTTGCGGCCGGAACCTGGGGTATATTCTCGAGTTACGACGGGGAGAGCCCTTCCAGACATGTGTTTGTTCAGCGACGCCAGGACTCGGGCCTAGGTGCGAGGGACACCTCGGGATTCTCCTCGAGTCTTGGCATGGCAATTGGGACGCGTCTCCACGTGAGGCGGGAGACCCAGTGTCCCCTTCCACGTGCCACAGGAATCCTGGGACTCCTATCCATTTTCAAGAGGAGTCAGGCATCGTCTCCTTTGGAAGCATTGATCTCCACGGACCTCTCGAGTTTTCAAAGGATGTGAGGCCTCCGGTCGTGATGAGGCGAAGAACTAGGTCTTTCTCTGTGGTCTCCACAGGGGATTCAGACATCCCTTCGTCTTGGGAGATGCAAGACGAGCCTGCATTCAATTCACTGCAGGGATATCCGGCCTTACTTCGAGTCAGAGCATCTCGGTGTCCATTCCACTTGAGGCCACAAACTCAGGGTCCCTCTCACATAACTGTAGCTGAGAGAAGCCTCCTCTTGTGGTGCTTGTGGAAAGTTGGTATTCTTCCTGGGTCGAAGCCAGGGACTAAGCTCTCATCTCGAGTTGATTTAGGGTCCACGGAGCATTTTCGTATTGCTCCGGTTATCTCAGGATCGCTCTAGACTTGAGACAGTGATCTTGGGTTTTCTCTGGAGTGCCATCAAGGAAATCAAGGCTCCGTTCACATTTGATGTGGAACACGGAATTGCTCTGCACCCAGTGCAAGGGAATCGGGCCTCATCTCGGGGCGAATGGGAAGTCTCATGGTTTTTCTTGAGCTGCGGACGGACCCTGGGGTATATTCTCGAGTTAGAAGGGAAGGGCCCTTCCAGACACGTGTTTGTTCAGCGACGTCAGGACTCCTGCCTAGGTGCTAGGGGCACATCGGTATTCTCTTCGAGTCTTGGCATGGCAATTGGGACGCATCTCCACGTGAGGCGGGAGACCAAGGGTCCCTTTCCAAGTTCCACAGGAGTCCTGGAACTCCTATCCATTTTCAAGAGGAGTCAGACATCGTCTCCTTTGGAAGCATTGATCTCCGCGGACCTCTAGAATTTTCAAAGGATGTGAGGCCTCCGGCCGCGATGAGGCGGAGAACTAGGTCTTTCTCTGTAGTCTCCACAGGGGATTCAGACATCCCTTCGTCTTGGGAGATGCAAGACGAGCCTGCATTCAATTCACTGCAGGGATATCCGGCCTTACTTCGAGTCAGAGTATCTCGGTGTCCATTCCACTTGAGGCCACAAACTCAGGGTCCCTCTCCCATACCTGTAGCTGAGAGAAGCCTCGTCTTGAGGTGCTTGTGGAAAGTTGGTATTCCTCTTGAGTCGATGGCAGGGACTAAGCTCTCATCTCGAGTTGATTTGGCGTCCACTGAGCCCATTCGTGTTGCTCCAGTGACCTCAGGATCCCTCTAGACTTGAGACAGTGATCTTGGGTTTTCTCTGGAGTGCCATCAAGGAAATCAAGGCTCCTTTCACGTTTGATGTGGAACACGGAATTGCTCTGCACGCAGTGCAGGGGAATCAGGCCTCATATCGCGGCGAGGGGGAAGTCTCATGGTTTTTCTTGAGGTGCGGCCGGAACCTGGGGTATATTCTCGAGTTACGACGAGGAGGGCCCTTCCAGACACGTGTTTGTTCAGCGACGTCAGGACTCCTGCCTAGGTGCGAGGGACACCTCGGGATTCTCCTCGAGTCTTGGCATGGCAATTGGGACGCGTCTCTACGTGAGGCGGGAGACCCAGGGTCCCTTTCCACGTGCCACAGGGATCCTTGGACTCCTTTCCATTTTCAAGTCATCGTCTCCTTTGGAAGCATTGATCTCCGTGGACCTCTCGAGTTTTCAAAGGATGTGAGGCCTCTGGTCGCGAGGAGGCGGAGAACTATGTCTTTCTCTGTGGTCTCCACAGGGGAATCAGACATCCCTTCGTCTTGGGAGATGCAAGACGAGCCTGCATTCAATTCACTGCAGGGATATCTGGCCTTACTTCGAGTCAGAGCATCTCGGTGTCCATTCCACTTGAGGCCACAAACTCAGGGTCCCTCTCACATACCTGTAGCTGAGAGAAGCCTCCTCTTGAGGTGCTTGTGGAAAGTTGGTATTCCCCTTGAGTCGAGGCCAGGGACTAAGCTCTCATCTCGAGTTGATTTAGGGTCCATAGAGCCCTTTCCTGTTGCTCCAGTGACCTCAGGATCCCTCTAGAATTGAGACAGTGATCTTGGGTTTCTCTGGAGTGCCATCAAGGAAATCAAGGCTCCTTTCACGTTTGATGTGGAACACGGAATTGCTCTGCACGCTGTGCAGGGGAATCGGGCCTCATCTCGCGGCGAGGGGGAAGTCTCATGGTTTTTCTCGAGTTGCGGCCGGAACCTTGGGTACATTCTAAAGTTACTACGGGGAGGGGCCTTCCAGACACGTGTTTGTTCAGCGAAGTCAGGACTCCTGCCTAGGTGCGAGGGACACCTCGGGATACTCGTCGAGTCTTGGCATGGCAATTGGGACGGGTCTCCACGTGAGGCGGAAGACCCAGTGTCTCTTTCCACGTGCCAAAGGGATCCTGAGACTCGTATCCATTTTCAAGAAGAGACAGGCATCGTCTCCTGTGGAAGCATTGATCTTCGCGGACCTGTCGAGTTTTCAAAGGATGTGAGGCCTTCGGTCGCGATGAGGTGGAGAACTAGGTCTTTCTCTGTGGTCTCCACAGGGGATTCAGACATCACTTCGTCTTGGGAGATGCAAGACGAGCATGCATTCAATTCACTGCAGGGATATCCGGCCTTACTTCGCGACAGAGCATCTCGGTGTCCATTCCACTTGAGGCCACAAACTCAGGGTCCCTCTCACATACCTGTAGCTGAGAAAAGCTTCCTCTTGAGGTGCTTGTGTAAAGTTGGTATTCCTCTTGAGTTGAAGCCAGGGACTAAGCTCTCATCTCGAGTTGATTTGGGGTCCTTGGAGCCCTTTCCTGTTGCTACAGTGTCCTCAGGATCCCTCTAGACTTGAGACAGTGATCTTGGGTTTTCTCTGGAGTGCCATCAAGGAAATCAAGGCTCCTTTCACCTTTGATGTGGAACACGGAATTGCTCTGCACGCAGTGCAGGGGAATCGGGCCTCATCTCACGGCGAGGGGGAAGGCTCATGGTTTTTCTCGAGTTGCGCCGGAACCTGGGGTATATTCTCGAGTTGCGACGGGAAGGACCCTTCCAGACACGTGTTTGTTCAGCGACGTGAGGACTCCTGCCTAAGTGCGAGGGACAACTCGGGATTCTCCTCGAGTCTTGGCATGGCAATTGGGACGCGTCTCCACGTGAGGCGGGAGACCCAGGGTCCCTTTCCACGTGCCACAGGGATCCTGGGACTCCTATCCATTTTCAAGAGGAGTCAGGCATCGTCTCCTTGGGAAGCCTTGATCTCCGCGGACCTCTCGAGTTTTCAAAGGATTAGAGGCCTCCGGTCGCGATGAGGGGGAGAACTAGGTTTTCTCCGTGGTCTCCACAGTGGATTCAGACATCCCTTCGTCTTGGGAGATTCAAGACGAGCCTGCATTCAATTCACTGCAGGGATATCCGGCCTTACTTTGAGTCAGAGCATCTCGGTGTCCATTCAACTTGAGGCCACAAATTCAGGGTCGTTCTCACATACCTGTAGCTGAGAGTAGCCTCCTCTTGAGGTGCTTGTGGAATGTTGATATTCCTCTTGAGTCGAAGCCAGGGACGAAGCTCTCATCTCGAGTTGATTTGGGGTCCAAGTAGACCTTTCGTTTTGTTACAATGACCTCAGGATCCCTCTAGCCTTGAGACAGTGATCTTGGATTTTCTCTGGAGTGCCATCAAGGAAATCAAGGCTCCTTTCACGTTTGATGTGGAACACGGAATTGATCTGCACGCAGTGCAGGGGAATCGGGCCTCATCTCGCGGCGAGGGGGAAGTCTCATGGTTTTTCTCTAGTTGCGGCTGGAACCTGGGGTATTTTCTCGAGTTTCGACAGGGAGGGCCCTTCCAGACACGTGTTTGTTCAGCGAAGTCAGGACTGCTGCCTAGGTGCGAGGGACACCTCGCGATTCTCCTCGAGTCTTGGCATGGCAATTGGCAGGCGTCTCCACGTGAGGCGGGAGACCCCAGGTCCTTTTCCACGTGACACAGGGATCCTGGGACTCCTATCCATTTTCAAGAGGAGTCAGGCATCGTCTCCTTTGGAAGCATTGATCTCCGTGGACCTCTCGAGTTTTCAAAGGATGTGACGCCTCCGGTCGTGATGAGGCGGAGAACTAGGTGTTTCTCTGTGGTCTCCACAAGGGATTCAGACATCCCTTCGTCTTGGGAGATGCAAGACGAGCCTGCATTCAATTCACTGCAGGGATATCCGGCCTTACTTCTAGCCAGAGCATCTCGGTGTCCATTCCACTTGAGGCCACAAACTCAGGGTCCCTCTCACATACCTGTAGCTGAGAGAAGCCTCCTCTTGAGGTGCTTGTGGCAAGTTGATATGACTCTTGAGTCGAAGCCAGGGAGTAAGCTCTCATCTCGAGGTGATTTTGGGTCCACGGAGCCCTTTTGTGTTGCTACAGTGACCTCAGGATCCCTCTAGACTTGAGACAGTGATCTTGGGTTTTCTCTGGAGTGCCATCAAGGAAATCAAGGCTCCTTTTACGTTTGATGTGGAACACGGAATTGCTCTGCACGCAGTGCAAGGGAATCGGGCCTCATCTCGCGGCGAGGGGGAAGTCTCATGGTTTTTCTCTAGTTGCGGCTGGAACCTGGGGTATTTTCTCGAGTTTCGACAGGGAGGGCCCTTCCAGACACGTGTTTGTTCAGCGACGTCAGGACCCCTGCCTAGGTTCGAGGGACACCTCGGGATTCTCCTCGAGTTTTGGCATGGCAATTGGGACGCGTCTCCACGTGAGGCGGGAGACCCAGGGTTCCTTTCCAAGTGCCACAGGGATCCTGGGACTCCTATCCATTTTCAAGATGAGTCAGGCATCGTCTCCTTTGGAATCATTGATCTCCGCGGACCTTTCGAGTTTTCAAAGTATGTGAGGCCTCTGGTCGCGATGAGGCGGAGAACTATGTCTTTCTCTGTGGTCTCCACAGGGGAATCAGACATCCCTTCGTCTTGGGAGATGCAAGACGAGCCTGCATTCAATTCACTGCAGGGATATCCGGCCTTACTTCGAGTCAGAGCATCTCGGTGTCCATTCCACTTGAGGCCACAAACTCAGGGTCCCTCTCACATACCTGTAGCTGAGAGCAGCCTCCTTTTGAGGTGCTTGTGGAAAGTTGGTATTCCCCTTGAGTCGAAGCCAGGGACTAAGCTCTCATCTCGAGTTGATTTAGGGTCCATGGAGCCCTTTCCTGTTGCTCCAGTGACCTCAGGATCCCTCTAGACTTGAGACAGTGATCTTGGGTTTTCTCTGGAGTGCCATCAAGGAAATCAAGGCTCCTTTCACGTTTGATGTGGAACACGGAATTGCTCTGCACGCTGTGCAGGTGAATCGGGCCTCATCTCGCGGCGAGGGGGAATTCTCATGGTTTTTCTCGAGTTGCGGCCGGAACCTGGGGTATATTCTCGAGTTACTACGGGGAGGGCCCTTCCAGACACGTGTTTGTTCAGCGACGTCAGCACTCCTGCCTAGGTGGGATGGACACCTCGGGATTCTCCTCGATTCTTGGCATGGCAATTGGGAGGCGTCTCCACGTGAGGCAGGAGACTCAGGGTCCCTTTCCACGTGCCACAGGGATCCTGGGACTCCTATCCATTTTCAAGAGGAGTCAGGCATCGTCTCCTTTGGAAGCATTGATCTCCGCGGACCTCTCGGGTTTTCAAAGGATGTGAGGCCTCCGGTCGCGATGAGGCGGAGAACTAGGTCTTTCTCTGTAGTCTCCACAGGGGATTCAGACATCCCTTCGTCTTGGGAGATGCAAGGCGAGCCTGCATTCAATGCACTGCAGGGATATCCGGCCTTACTTCGAGTCAGAGCATCTCCGTGTCAATTCCACTTGAGGCCACAAACTCAGGGTCCCTCTCACATACTTGTAGCTGAGAGAAGCCTCCTCTTGAGGTGCTTGTGGAAAGTTGGTATGACCCTTGAGTCGAAGCCAGGGACTAAGCTCTCATCTCGAGTTGATTTGGGGTCCACGGAGCCCATTCGTGTTGCTCCAGTGACCTCAGGATCCCTCTAGACTTGAGACAGTGATCTTGGGTTTTCTCTGGAGTGCCATCAAGGAAATCAAGGCTCCTTTCACGTTTGATGTGGAACACGGAATTGCTCTGCACGCAGTGCAGGGGAATCAGGCCTCATATCGCGGCGAGGAGGAAGTCTCATGGTTTTTCTCGAGGTGCGGCCGGAACCTGGGGTATATTCTCGAGTTACGACGGGGAGGGCCCTTCCAGACACGTGTTTGTTCAGCGACGTCAGGACTCCTGCCTAGGTGCGAGGGCCACCTCGGGATTCTCCTCGAGTCTTGGCATGGCAATTGGGACGCGTCTCCACATGAGGCGGGAGACCCAGGGTCCCTTTCCACGTGCCACAGGGATCCAGGGACTCCTATCCATTTTCAAGAGGAGTCAGGCATCGTCTCCTTTGGAAGCAATGATCTCCGTGGATCTCTCGAGTTTTCAAAGGATGTGAGGACTCCGGTCGCGAAGAGGCGGAGAACTAGGTCTTTCTCTGTGGTCTCCACAGGGGAATCAGACATCCCTTCGTCTTGGGAGATGCAAGACGAGCCTGCATTCAATTCACTGTTGGGATATCCGGCCTTACTTCGAGTCAGAGCATCTCAGTGTCCATTCCACTTGAGGCCACAAACTCAGGGTTTCTCTCAGATACCTGTAGCTGAGAGAAGCCTCCTCTTGAGGTGCTGGTGGAAAGTTGGTATTCCTCTTTAGTTGAAGCCAGGGACTAAGCTCTCATCTCGAGTTGATTTGGGGTCCACGGAGCCCTTTCGTGTTGCTCCAGTGACCTCAGGATCCCTCTAGACTTGAGACAGTGATCTTGGGTTTTCTCTGGAGTGCCATCAAGGAAATCAAGGCTCCGTTCACATTTGAAGTGGAACAAGGAATTCCTCTGCACGCAGTGTAGGGGAATCGGGCCTCATCTCGCAGCGAGGGGGCAGTCTCATGGTTTTTCTCGAGTTGCGGCCGGAACCTGGGGTATATGCTCGAGTTACGACTGGGGTGCCCTTCCAGACACGTGTTTGTTCAGCGACGTCAGAACCAATGCCTACGTTCGATGGACACCTCGGTATCTCCCCGAGGCTTGGCATGGCAATTGGGACGCGTCTCCACATGAGGCGGGAGACCCAGTGTCCCTTTCCACGTGCCACAGGATCCTGGGATTCCTATTCATTTTCAAGAGGAGTCAGGCATCGTCTCCTTTGGAAGTATTGATCTCCGCAGACCTCTCGAGTTTTCAAAGGATATGAGGCCTCCGCTCGCGATTAGGCGGAGGACTAGTTCCTTCTCTGTTGTCTCCACAGGGGATTCAGACATCCCTTCGTCTTGGGAGATGCAAGACGAGCCTGCATTCAATTCACTGCAGGGATATCCGGCCTTACTTCGAGTCAGAGCATCTCGATGTCCATTCCACTTGAGGCCACAAACTCAGGGTCCCTCTCACATACCTGTAGCTGAGAGAAGCCTTCTCTTGAGGTGCTTGTGGAAAGTTGGTATTCCTCTTGAGTCGAAGCCAGGGACTAAGATCTCATCTCGAGTTGATTTGGGGTCCACGGAGCCCTTTCGTGTTGCTCCAGTGAACTCAGGATCCCTCTAGACTTGAGACAGTGATCTTGGGTTTTCTCTGGAGTGCCATCAAGGAAATCAAGGCTCCTTTCACGTTTGATGTGGAACACGGAATTGCTCTGCACGCTGTGCAGGTGAATCGGGCCTCATCTCGCGGCGAGGGGGAATTCTCATGGTTTTTCTCGAGTTGCGGCCGGAACCTGGGGTATATTCTCGAGTTACTACTGGGAGGGCCCTTCCAGACACGTGTTTGTTCAGCGACGTCAGCACTCCTGCCTAGGTGGGATGGACACCTCGGGATTCTCCTCGAGTCTTGGCATGGCAATTGGGAGGCGTCTCCACGTGAGGCAGGAGACTCAGGGTCCCTTTCCACGTGCCACAGGGATCCTGGGACTCCTATCCATTTTCAAGAGGAGTCAGGCATCGTCTCCTTTGGAAGCATTGATCTCCGCGGACCTCTCGGGTTTTCAAAGGATGTGAGGCACCTGTCGCGATGAGGCGGAGAACTAGGTCTTTCTCTGTAGTCTCCACAGGGGATTCAGACATCCCTTCGTCTTGGGAGATGCAAGGCGAGCCTGCATTCAATTCACTGCAGGGATATCCGGCCTTACTTCGAGTCAGAGCATCTCCGTGTCAATTCCACTTGAGGCCACAAACTCAGGGTCCCTCTCACATACCTGTAGCTGAGAGAAGCCTCCTCTTGAGGTGCTTGTGGAACGTTGGTATTCCACTTGAGTCGAAGCCAGGGACTAAGCTCTCATCTCGAGTTGATTTGGGGTCTAAGGGGAAATTTCGTGTTGCTCCAGTGACCTCAGGATCCCTCTAGACTTGAGACAGTGATCTTGGGTTTTCTCTGGAGTGCCATCAAGGAAATCAAGGCTCCTTTCACGTTTGATGTGGAACACGGAATTGTACTGCACGCAGTGCAGGGGAATCGGGCCTCATCTGGCGGCGAGGGGGAAATCTCATGGTTTTTCTCGAGTTGCGGCCGGAACTTGGGGTATATTCTCGAGTTACGACGGGGAGTGCCCTTCTAGACACGTGTTTGTTCAGCGACGTCAGGACTCCTGCCTAGGTGCGAGGGACACCTCGGGATTCTCCTCGAGTCTTGGCATGGCAATTGGGACGCGTCTCCACGTGAGGCGGGAGACCCAGGGTCCCTTTCGACGTGCCACAGGGATCCTGGGACTCCTATCCATTTTCAAGAGGAGTCAGGCATCGTCTCCTTTGGAAGCATTGATCTCCAAGGACCTCTCCGGTTTTCAAAGGATGTGAGGCCTCCGGTCGCGATGAGGCGGAGAACTCGGTCTTTCTCTGTGGTCTCCACAGGGGATTCAGACATCCCTTCGTCTCGGGAGATGCAAGACGAGCCTGCATTCAATTCACTGCAGGGATATCCAGCCTTACTTCGAGTCAGAGCATCTCGGTGTCCATTTCACTTGAGGCCACAAACTCAGGGTCCCTCTCACATACCTGTAGCTGAGAGAAGCCTCCTCTTGAGGTGCTTGTGGAAAGTTGGTATTCCTCTTGAGTCGAAGCCAGGGACTAAGCTCTCATCTCGAGTTGATTTGGGGTCCACGGAGCCCTTTCGTGTTGCTCCAGTGACCTCAGGATCCCTCTAGACTTCAGACAGTGACTCTGGGTTTTCTCTGGAGTGCCATCAAGGAAATGAAGGTTCCTTTCACTTTTGATGTGGAACACGGAATTGCTCTGCACGCAGTTCAGGGGAATCTGGCCTCATCTCGCGGCAAGGGGGAAGTCTCATGGTTTTTCTCGAGGTGCGGCCGGAACCTGGGGTATATTCTCGAGTTACGACGGGGAGGTTCCTTCCAGACACGTGTTTGTTCAGCGACGTCAGGACTCCTGCCTAGGTGCGAGGGAGACCTCGGGATTCTCCTCGAGTCTTGGCATGGCAATTGGGACGCATCTCCACATGAGGCGGAAGACCCAGTGTCCCTTTCCACGTGCCACAGGGATCCTGGGACTCCTATCCATTTTCAAGAGGAGTCAGGCATCGTCTCCTTTGGAAGCATTGATCTCCGCGGACCTCTCGAGTTTTCAAAGTATGTGAGGCCTCCAGTCGCGATGAGGCGGAGAACTAGGTCTTTCTCTGTGGTCTCCACAGGGGATTCAGGCATCCCTTCGTCTTGGGAGATGCAAGGCGAGCCTGCATTCAATTCACTGCAGGGATATCCGGCCTTACTTCGAGTCAGGGCATCTCCGTGTCCATTCCACTTGAGGCCACAAACTCAGGGTCCCTCTCACATACCTGTAGCTGAGAGAAGCCTCCTCTTGAGGTGCTTGTGGAAAGGTGCTATTCCTCTTGAGTCGAAGCCAGGGACGAAGCTCTCATCTCTAGTTGATTTGGGGTCCACGGAGCCCTTTCGTGTTGCTCCAGTGACCTCAGGATCCCTCTAGACTTGAGACAGTGATCTTGGGTTTTCTCTGGAGTGCCATCAAGGAAATCAAGGCTCCTTTCACGTTTGATGTGGAACACGGAATTGCTCTGCACGCAGTGCAGGGGAATCGGGCCTCAATTCGCGGCGAGGGGGAAGGCTCATGGTTTTTCTCGAGTTGCGCCGGAACCTGGGGTATATTCTCGAGTTGTGACGGGGAGGACCCTTCCAGACACGTGTTTGTTCAGCGACGTGAGGACTCCTGCCTAGGTGCGAGGGACAACTCGGGATTCTCCTCGAGTCTTGGCATGGCAATTGGGACGCGTCTCCACGTGAGGCGGGAGACCCAGGGTCCCTTTCCACGTGCCACAGGGATCCTGGGACTCCTATCCATTTTCAAGAGGAGTCAGGCATCGTCTCCTTTGGAAGCATTGATCTCCGCGGACCTCTCGAGTTTTCAAAGGATGTGAGGCCTCCGGTCGCCATGAGGCAGAGAACTAGGTATTTCTCTGCTGTCTCTACATGGGATTCAGACATCCCTTCGTCTTGGGAGATTCAAGACGAGCCTGCATGCAATTCACTGCAGGGATATCCGGCCTTACTTCGAGTCAGAGCATCTCGGTGTCCATTCCACTTGAGGCCACAAACTCAGGGTCCCTCTCACATACCTGGAGCTGAGAGTAGCCTCCTCTTGAGGTGCTTGTGGAATGTTGATATTCCCCTTGAGTCGAAGCCAGGGCCGAAGCTCTCATCTCGAGACGATTTGGGGTCCAAGTAGACCTTTCGTGTTGTTACAGTGACCTCAGGATCCCTCTAGCCTTGAGACAGTGATCTTGGATTTTCTCTGGAGTGCCATCAAGGAAATCAAGGCTCCTTTCACGTTTGATGTGGAACACGGAATTGCTCTGCACGCAGTGCAGGGGAATCGGGCCTCATCTCGCGGCGAGGGGGAAGTCTCATGGTTTTTCTCGAGTTGCGGCTGGAACCTGGGGTATTTTCTCGAGTTTCGACGGGGAGGGCCCTTCCAGACCCGTGTTTGTTCAGCCAAGTCAGGACTGCTGCCTAGGTGCGAGGGACACCTCGGGATTCTCCACGAGTCTTGGCATGGCAATTGGGAGGCGTCTCCACGTGAGGCGGGAGACCCAAGGTCCCTTTCCACGTGACACAGGGATCCTGGGATTCCTATCCATTTTCAAGAGGAGTCAGGCATCGTCTCCTTTGGAAGCATTGATCTCCGTGGACCTCTCGAGTTTTCAAAGGATGTGACGCCTCCGGTCGTGATGAGGCGGAGAACTAGGTCTTTCTCTGTGGTCTCCACAGGGGATTCAGACATCACTTCGTCTTGGGAGATGCTAGACGAGCCTGCATTCAATTCACTGCAGGGATATCCGGCCTTACTTCGCGTCAGAGCATCTCGGTGTCCATTCCACTTGAGGCCACAAACTCAGGGTCCCTCTCACATACCTGTAGCTGATAGAAGCCTCCTCTTGAGGTGCTTGTGTAAAGTTGGTATTCCTCTTGAGTTGAAGCCAGGGACTAAGCTCTCATCTCGAGGTGATTTGGGGTCCTTGGAGCCCTTTCCTGTTGCTGCAGTGTCCTCAGGATCCCTCTAGACTTGAGACAGTGATCTTGGGTTTTCTCAGGTGTGCCATCAATAAAAGCAGGGCTCCTTTCACGTTTGATGTCAATCACGGAATTGTGCTGCACGCAGTGCAGGGGAATCGGGCCTCATCTCGCGGCGAGGGGTAAGTCTCATGGTTTTTCTCGAGTTGCGGCCGGAACCTGGGGTATATTCTCGAGTTATGACGGGGAGGGCCTTTCCAGACACGTGTTTGTTCAGCGACGTCAGGACTCCTGCCTAGGTGCGAGGGAGACCTCGGGATTCTCCTCGAGTCTTGGCATGGCAATTGGGACGCATCTCCACATGAGGCGGAAGACCCAGTGTCCCTTTCCACGTGCCACAGGGATCCTGGGACTCCTATCCATTTTCAAGAGGAGTCAGGCATCGTCTCCTTTGGAAGCATTGATCTCCGCGGACCTCTTGAGTTTTCAAAGTATGTGAGGCCTCCGGTCGCGATGAGGCGGAGAACTAGGTCTTTCTCTGTGGTCTCCACAGGGGATTCAGGCATCCCTTCGTCTTGGGAGATGCAAGGCGAGCCTGCATTCAATTCACTGCAGGGATATCCGGCCTTACTTCGAGTCAGAGCATCTCCGTGTCCATTCCACTTGAGGCCACAAACTCAGGGTCCCTCTCACATACCTGTAGCTGAGAGAAGCCTCCTCTTGAGGTGCTTGTGGAAAGGTGCTATTCCTCTTGAGTCGAAGCCAGGGACGAAGCTCTCATCTCTAGTTGATTTGGGGTCCACGGAGCCCTTTCGTGTTGCTACAGTGACCTCAGGATCCCTCTAGACTTGAGACAGTGATCTTGGGTTTTCTCTGGAGTGCCATCAAGGAAATCAAGGCTCCTTTCACGTTTGATGTGGAACACGGAATTGCTCTGCACGCAGTGCAGGGGAATCGGGCCTCATCTCGCAGCGAGGGGGAAGGCTCATGGTTTTTCTCGAGTTGCGCCGGAACCTGGGGTATATTCTCGAGTTGCGACGGGGAGGGCCCTTCCAGACACGTGTTTGTTCAGCGACGTCAGGACTCCTGCCTAGGTGCGAGGGACAACTCGGGATTCTCCTCGAGTCTTGGCATGGCAATTGGGACACGTCTCCACGTGAGGCGGGAGACCCAGGGTCCCTTTCCCCGTGCCACAGGAATCCTGGGACTCCTATCCATTTTCAAGAGGAGTCAGGCATCGTCTCCTTTGGAAGCATTGATCTCCGCGGACCTCTCGAGTTTTCAAAGGATGTGAGGCCTCCGGTCGCCATGAGGCAAAGAACTAGGTATTTCTCTGCTGTCTCTACATGGGATTCAGACATCCCTTCGTCTTGGGAGATTCAAGACGAGCCTACATGCAATTCACTGCAGGGATATCCGGCCTTACTTCGAGTCAGAGCATCTCGGTGTCCATTCCACTTGAGGCCACAAACTCAGGGTCCCTCTCACATACCTGTAGCTGAGAGTAGCCTCCTCTTGAGGTGCTTGTGGAATGTTGATATTCCTCTTGAGTCGAAGCCAGGGACGAAGCTCTCATCTCGAGTTGATTTGGGGTCCACGGAGCCCTTTCGTGTTGTTACAGTGACCTCAGGATCCCTCTAGCCTTGAGACAGTGATCTTGGATTTTCTCTGGAGTGCCATCAAGGAAATCAAGGCTCCTTTCACGTTTGATGTGGAACACGGAATTGCTCTGCACGCAGTGCAGGGGAATCGGGCCTCATCTCGCGGCGAGGGGGAAGTCTCATGGTTTTTCTCGAGTTGCGGCTGGAACCTGAGGTATTTTCTCGAGTTTCGACGGGGAGGGCCCTTCCAGACACGTGTTTGTTCAGCGAAGTCAGGACTGCTGCCTAGGTGCGAGGGACACCTCGGGATTCTCCTCGAGTCTTGGCATGGCAATTGGGACCCGTCTCCACGTGAGGCGGGAGACCCAGGGTCCCTTTCCACTAGCCACAGGGATCCTGGGACTCCTATCCATTTTCAAGAGGAGTCAGGCATCGTCTCCTTGGGAAGCATTGATATCCGCAGATCTCTCGAGTTTTCAAAGGATGTGAGGCCTCCGGTCGCATTGAGGGGGAGGACTAGGTCTTTCGCTGTCGTCTCCACAGGGGATTCAGACATCCCTTCGTCTTGGGAGATGCAAGACGAGCCTGCATTCAATTCACTGCAGGGATATCCGGCCTTACTTTGAGTTAGAGCATCTCGGTGTCCATTCCACTTGAGGCCAGAAACTCACTTTCCCTCTCACATACCTGTAGCTGAGAGAAGCCTCCTCTTGAGGTGCTTGTGGAAAGTTGGTATTCCTCTTGAGTCGAAGCCAGGGAATAAGCTCTCATCTCGAGTTGATTTGGTTTCCACGGAGCCCTTTCGTGTTGCTCCAGTGACCTCAGGATCCCTCTAGACATGAGACAGTGATCTTGGGTTTTCTCTGGAGTGCCATCAAGGAAATCAAGTCTCCTTTCACGTTTGATGTGGAACGCGGTATTGCTCTGCACACAGTGCAGGGGAATCGGACCTCATCTTGCGGCGAGGGAGAAGTCTCATGGTTTTTCTCGAGTTGCGGCCGGATCCTGGGGTATATGCTTGAGTTACGACGGGGAGGGCCCTTCCAGAGACGTGTTTGTTCAGCGACGTCAGGACTCCGGCCTAGGTGCGAGGGACATTTCGGGATTCTCCTCGAGTCTTGGCATGGCAATTGAGACGCGTCTCCTCGTGAGGCGGGAGACCCAGGGTCCCTTTCCACGTGCCACAGGGATCCTGGGACTCCTATCCATTTTCAACAGGAGTCAGGCATCGTCTCCTTTGGAAGCATTGATCTCCGCGGACCTCTCGAGTTTTCAAAGGATGTGAGGCCTTCGGTCGCGATGAGGCGGAGGACTATGTCTTTCTCTGTGGTTTCCACAGGGGATTCAGACATCCCTTCGTCTTGGGAGATGCAAGACGAGCCTGCATTCAATTCACTGCAGGGATATCCAGCCTTACTTCGAGTCAGAGCATCTCGGTGTCCATTCCACTTGAGGCCACAAACTCAGGGTCCCTCTCACATACCTGTAGCTGAGAGAAGCCTCCTCTTGAGGTGCTTGTGGAAAATTGGTATTCCTCTTGAGGCGAAGCCAGCGACTAAGCTCTCATCTCGAGTTGATTTGGGGTCCACGGAGCCCTTTCGTGTTGCACCAGTGACGTCAGGATCCCTCTAGACTTGAGACAGTGATCTTGGGTTTTCTCTGGAGTGCCATCAAGGAAATCAAGGTTCCTTTCACGTTTGATGTGGAACACGGAATTGCTCTGCACGCAGTGCAGGTGAATCGGGCCTCATCTTGCGGCGAGGGGGAAGTCTCATGGTTTTTCTCCAGTTGCGGGCGGAACCTGGGGTATATTCTCGAGTTACGACGGGGAGGGCCCTTCCAGACGCGTGTTTGTCCAGCGACGTCAGGACTCCTGCCTAGGTGCGAGGGACACCTCGGGATTCTCCTCGAGTCTTGGCATGGCAATTGGGACGCGTCTCCACGTGAGGCGGGAGACCCAGGTTCCCTTTCCACGTGCCACAGGGATCCTGGGACTCCTATCCATTTTCAAGAGGAGTCAGGCATCGTCTCCTTTGGAAGCCTTGATCTCCGCGGACCTCTCGAGTTTTCAAAGGATGTGAGGCCTCCGGTCGCGTTGAGGCGGAGGACTAGGTCTTTCTCTGTGATCTCCACAGGGGATTCAGACATCTCTTCGTCTTGCGAGATGCAAGAAGAGCCTGCATTCAATTCACTGCAGGGATATCCGGCCTTACTTCGAGTCAGAGCATCTCGGGGTCCATTCCATTTGAGGCCACAAACTCAGGGTCCCTCTCACATACCTGTAGCTGAGCGAAGCCTCCACTTGAGGTGCTTGTGGAAAGTTGGTATTCCTCTTGAGTCGAAGCCAGGGACTAAGCTCTCATCTCGAGTTGATTTGGGGTCCACGGAGCCCTTTCATGTTGCTCCAGTGACCTCAGGATCCCTCTAGACTTGAGATAGTGATCTTGGGTTTTCTCTGGAGTGCCATCAAGGAAATCAAGGCTCCTTTCACGTTTGATGTGGAACACGGAATTGCTCTGCATGCAGTGCAGGGGAATCGGGACTCATCTCGCGGCGAGGGGGAAGTCTCATGGTATTTCTCGTGTTGCGGCCTGAACCTGGGTTATATTCTCGAGTTACGACGGGGAGGGTCCTTCCAGACACGTGTTTGTTCAGCGACGTCAGGACTCCTGCCTAGGTGCAAGGGACACCTCGGGATTCTCCTCGAGTCTTGGCATGGCAATTGGGATGTGTCTCCACGTGAGGCGGGAGACCCAGGGTCCCTTTCCACGTGCCACAGGTATCCTGGGACTCCTATCCATTTTCAAGAGGAGTCAGGCATCGTCTCCTTTGGAAGCATTGATCTCCGCCGACCTCTCGAGTTTTCAATGGATGTGAGGCCTCCGGTCGCGATGAGGCGGAGGACTAGGTCTTTCTCTGTGTTCTCCACAAGGGATTCAGACATCCCTTCGTCTTAAGAGATGCAAGACGAGCCTGCATTCAATTCACTGCAGGGATATCTGGCTGTACTTCGAGTCAGAGCATCTCGGTGTCCATTCCACTTGAGGCCACAAACTCAGGGGCCCTCTCACATACCTGTAGCTGTGAGAAGCCTCCTCTTGAGGTGCTTGTGGAAAGTTGGTATTCCTCTTGATTCGAAGCCAGGGACTAAGCTCTCATCTCGAGTTGTTTTGGGGTCCACGGAGCCCTTTCGTGTTGCTCCAGTGACCTCAGGATCCCTCTAGACTTGAGACAGTGATCTTGGGTTTTCTCTGGAGTGCCATCAAGGAAATCAAGGCTCCTTTCACGTTTGATGTGGAACACGGAGTTGCTTTGCACGCAGTGCAAGGGAATCGGGCCTCATCTCGCGGCGAGGGGGAAGTCTCATGGTTTTTCTCGAGTTGCGGCCTGAACCTGGGGTATATTCTCGAGTTACGACGGGGAGGGCCCTTCCAGACACGTGTTTGTCAGCGACGTCAGGACTCCTGCCTAGGTGCGAGGGACACCTCGGGATTCTCCTCGAGTCTTGCCATGGCAATTGGGACTCGTCTCCACGTGAGGCGGGAGTCGCAGGGTCCCTTTCCACGTGCCACAGGGATCCCGGGACTTCTATCCATTGTCAAGAGGAGTCAGGCATCGTCTCCTTTGGAAGCATTGATCTCCGCGGACCTCTCGAGTTTTCAAAGGATGTGAGGCCTCCGGTCGCCATGAGGCAGAGAACTAGGTATTTCTCTGCTGTCTCTACATGGGATTCAGACATCCCTTCGTCTTGGGAGATTCAAGACGAGCCTGCATTCAATTCACTGCAGGGTTATCCGGCCTTAATTCGAGTCAGAGCATCTCGGTGTCCATTCCACTTGAGGCCACAAACTCAGGGTCCCTCTCACATACCTTTAGCTGAGAGAAGCCTCCTCTTGAGGTGTTTGTGGAAAGTTGGTATTCCTCTTGAGTCGAAGCCAGGGACTAAGCTCTCATCTTGAGTTGATTTGGGGTCCACGGAGCCATTTCGTGTTGCTCCAGTGACCTCAGGATCCCTCTAGACTTGAGACAGTGATCTTGGGTTTTCTCTGGAGTGCCATCAAGAAAATCAAGGCTCCTTTCACGTTTGATGTGGAACACGGAATTGCTCTGCACACATTGCAGGGGAATCGGGCCTCATCTCGCCGTGAGGGGGAAGTCTCATGGTTTTTCTCGATTTGCGGCCGGAACCTGGGGTATATTCTCGAGTTACGACTGGGAGGGCAATTCCAGATATTTATTTGTTCAACAACGTCAGGACTCCTGCCTAGGTGCGAGGGACACCTCGGGATTCTCCTCGAGTCTTGGCATGGCAATTGGGACGCGTCTCCACGTGAGGCGGGAGACCCAGCGTCCCTTTCCACATGCCACATGGATCCTGGGACTCCTATCCATTTTCAAGAGGAGTCCGGCATCGTCTCCTTTGGAAGCATTGATCTCCGCGCACCTCTCGAATTTTCAAATGATGTGAGGCCTCCGGTCGCGATGAGGCGGAGAACTAGGTCTTTCTCTCTGGTCTCCACAGGGGATGCAGACATCCCTTTGTTTTGGGAGATGCAAGACGAGCCTGCATTCAAATCACTGCAGGGATATCCGGCCTTACTTCGAGTCAGAGCATCTCGGTGTCCATTCCACTTGAGGCCACACACTCAGGGTCCCTCTCACATACCTGTAGCTGAGAGAAGCCTCCCCTGAGGTGCTTGTGGAAAGTTGGTATTCCTCTTGAGTCAAAGCCAGGGAATAACCTCTCATCTCGATGTGATTTGGGTCTGCACAGCCCTTTCGTGTTGATACAGTGACCTCACGATACCTCTAGACTTGAGACAGTAATCTTGGGTTTTCTCTGGAGTGCCATCAAGGAAATCAAGGCTCCTTTCACGTTTGATGTGGAACACGGAAGTGCTCTGCACGCAGTGCAGGGGAATCGGGCCTCATCTCGCGGCGAGGGGGAAGTCTCATGGTTTTTCTCGAGTTGCGGTCAGAACCTGGGGTATATTCTCGAGTTACGACGGGGAGGGCCCTTCCAGACACGTGTTTGTTCAGCGACGTCAGGACACCTGCCTAGGTGCGAGGGACAACTCGTGATTCTCCTCGAGTCTTGGCATGGCAATTGGGGCGCGTCTCCACCTGAGGCGGGAGACCCAGGGTCCCTTTCCACGTGCCACAGGGATCCTGGGACTCCTATCCATTTTCAAGAGAAGTCAGGAATCGTGTTCTTTGGAAGCATTGATCTCCGCGGACCTCTCGAGTTTTCAAAGGATGTGAGGCCTCCGGTCGCGATTAGGCGGAGAACTAGGTCTTTCTCTGTGGTCTCCACAGGGGATTCAGACATCCCTTCGTCTTGGGAGATGCTAGACGAGCCTGCATTCAATTCACTGCAGGGATATCCGGCCTTACTTCGAGTCAGAGCATCTCGGTGTCCATTCAACTTGAGGCCGCAAACTCAGGGTCCCTCTCACATACCTGTAGCTGAGAGAAGCCTCCTCTTGAGGTGCTTGTGGAAAGTTGGTTTTCCTCTTAAGTCGAAGCCAGTGACTAAGCTCTCATCTCGAGTTGATTTGGGTTCCACGGAGCCCTTTCGTGTTGCTACAGTGGCCTCAGGATCCCTCTAGACTTGAGACAGTGACTTTGGGTTTTCTCTGGAGTGCCATCATGGAAATCAATGCTCCTTTCACGTTTGATGTGGAACACGGAATTGCTCTGCACGCAGTGCAGGGGAATCGGGCCTCATCTCGCGGCGAGGGGGAAGTCTCATGGTTTTTCTCGAGTTGCGGCCGGAACCCGGGGTATATTCTGGAGTTATGACAGGGAAGGCCCTTCCAGACCCGTGTTTGTTCAGCGACGTCAGGACTCCTGCCTAGGTGCGAGGGACACCTCGGGATTCTCCTCGAGTCTTGGCATGGCAATTGGGACGCGTCTCCACGTGAGACGGGAGACCCAGGGTCCCTTTCCACGTGCCACAGGGATCCTGGGACTCCTATCCATTTTCAAGAGGAGTCAGGCATCGTCTCCTTTGGAAGCATTGATCTCCGCGGACCCTTGAGTTTTCAAAGGATGTGAGGCCTCCGGTCGCAATGAGGCGGAGAACTAGGTCTTTCTCTGTGGTCTCCACAGGGGATTCAGACATCCCTTCGTCTTGGGAGATGCAAGACGAGCCTGCATTCAATTCACTGCAGGGATATCCGGCCTTACTTCGAGTCAGAGCATCTCGGTGTCCATTCCACTTGAGGCCACAAACTCAGGGTCCCTCTCACATACCTTTAGCTGAGAGAAGCCTCCTCTTGAGGTGTTTGTGGAAAGTTGGTATTCCTCTTGAGTCGAAGCCAGGGACTAAGCTCTCATCTTGAGTTGATTTGGGGTCCACGGAGCCATTTCGTGTTGCTCCAGTGACCTCAGGATCCCTCTAGACTTGAGACAGTGATCTTGGGTTTTCTCTGGAGTGCCATCAAGAAAATCAAGGCTCCTTTCACGTTTGATGTGGAACACGGAATTGCTCGGCACACATTGCAGGGGAATCGGGCCTCATCTCGCCGTGAGGGGGAAGTCTCATGGTTTTTCTCGATTTGCGGCCGGAACCTGGGGTATATTCTCGAGTTACGACTGGGAGGGCAATTCCAGATATTTATTTGTTCAACAACGTCAGGACTCCTGCCTAGGTGCGAGGGACACCTCGGGATTCTCCTCGAGTCTTGGCATGGCAATTGGGACGCGTCTCCACGTGAGGCGGGAGACCCAGCGTCCCTTTCCACATGCCACATGGATCCTGGGACTCCTATCCATTTTCAAGAGGAGTCCGGCATCGTCTCCTTTGGAAGCATTGATCTCCGCGCACCTCTCGAATTTTCAAATGATGTGAGGCCTCCGGTCGCGATGAGGCGGAGAACTAGGTCTTTCTCTCTGGTCTCCACAGGGGATGCAGACATCCCTTTGTTTTGGGAGATGCAAGACGAGCCTGCATTCAAATCACTGCAGGGATATCCGGCCTTACTTCGAGTCAGAGCATCTCGGTGTCCATTCCACTTGAGGCCACACACTCAGGGTCCCTCTCACATACCTGTAGCTGAGAGAAGCCTCCCCTGAGGTGCTTGTGGAAAGTTGGTATTCCTCTTGAGTCAAAGCCAGGGAATAACCTCTCATCTCGATGTGATTTGGGTCTGCACAGCCCTTTCGTGTTGATACAGTGACCTCAGGATACCTCTAGACTTGAGACAGTAATCTTGGGTTTTCTCTGGAGTGCCATCAAGGAAATCAAGGCTCCTTTCACGTTTGATGTGGAACACGGAAGTGCTCTGCACGCAGTGCAGGGGAATCGGGCCTCATCTCGCGGCGAGGGGGAAGTCTCATGGTTTTTCTCGAGTTGCGGTCAGAACCTGGGGTATATTCTCGAGTTACGACGGGGAGGGCCCTTCCAGACACGTGTTTGTTCAGCGACGTCAGGACACCTGCCTAGGTGCGAGGGACAACTCGTGATTCTCCTCGAGTCTTGGCATGGCAATTGGGGCGCGTCTCCACCTGAGGCGGGAGACCCAGGGTCCCTTTCCACGTGCCACAGGGATCCTGGGACTCCTATCCATTTTCAAGAGAAGTCAGGAATCGTGTTCTTTGGAAGCATTGATCTCCGCGGACCTCTCGAGTTTTCAAAGGATGTGAGGCCTCCGGTCGCGATTAGGCGGAGAACTAGGTCTTTCTCTGTGGTCTCCACAGGGGATTCAGACATCCCTTCGTCTTGGGAGATGCTAGACGAGCCTGCATTCAATTCACTGCAGGGATATCCGGCCTTACTTCGAGTCAGAGCATCTCGGTGTCCATTCAACTTGAGGCCGCAAACTCAGGGTCCCTCTCACATACCTGTAGCTGAGAGAAGCCTCCGCTTGAGGTGCTTGTGGAAAGTTGGTTTTCCTCTTAAGTCGAAGCCAGTGACTAAGCTCTCATCTCGAGTTGATTTGGGTTCCACGGAGCCCTTTCGTGTTGCTACAGTGGCCTCAGGATCCCTCTAGACTTGAGACAGTGACTTTGGGTTTTCTCTGGAGTGCCATCATGGAAATCAATGCTCCTTTCACGTTTGATGTGGAACACGGAATTGCTCTGCACGCAGTGCAGGGGAATCGGGCCTCATCTCGCGGCGAGGGGGAAGTCTCATGGTTTTTCTCGAGTTGCGGCCGGAACCCGGGGTATATTCTGGAGTTATGACAGGGAAGGCCCTTCCAGACCCGTGTTTGTTCAGCAACGTCAGGACTCCTGCCTAGGTGCGAGGGACACCTCGGGATTCTCCTCGAGTCTTGGCATGGCAATTGGGACGCGTCTCCACGTGAGACGGGAGACCCAGGGTCCCTTTCCACGTGCCACAGGGATCCTGGGACTCCTATCCATTTTCAAGAGGAGTCAGGCATCGTCTCCTTTGGAAGCATTGATCTCCGCGGACCCTTGAGTTTTCAAAGGATGTGAGGCCTCCGGTCGCAATGAGGCGGAGAACTAGGTCTTTCTCTGTGGTCTCCACAGGGGATTCAGACATCCCTTCGTCTTGGGAGATGCAAGGCGAGCTTGCATTCAATTCACTGCAGCGATATCCGGCCTTACTTCAAGTCAGAGCATCTCGGTGTCCATTCCACTTGAGGCCACAAACTCAGGGTACCTCTCACATACATGTAGCTGAGGGAAGCCTCCTCTTGAGGTGCTTGTGGAAACTTGGTATTCCTCTTGAGTCGAAGCCAGGGACTAAGCTCTCATCTCGAGTTGATTTGGGGTCCACGGAGCCCTTTCGTGTTGCTCCAGTGACCTCAGGATCCCTCTAGACTTGAGACAGTAATCTTGGGTTTTCTCTGGAGTGCCATCAAGGAAATCAAGGCTCCTTTCACGTTTGATGTGGAACACGGAAGTGCTCTGCACGCAGTGCAGGGGAATCGGGCCTCATCTCGCGGCGAGGGGTAAGTCTCATGGTTTTTCTCGAGTTGCGGCCGGAACCCGGGGTATATTCTGGAGTTATGACAGGGAAGGCCCTTCCAGACACGTGTTTGTTCAGCGACGTCAGGACTCCTGCCTAGGTGCGAGGGACACCTCGGGATTCTCCTCGAGTCTTGGCATGGCAATTGGGACGCGTCTCCACGTGACTGGAAGACCGAGGGTCCCTTTCCACGTGCCACAGGGATCCTGGCACTCCTATCCATTTTCAAGAGGAGTCAGGCATCGTCTCCTTTGGAAGCATTGATCTCCGCGGACCTCTCGAGTTTTCAAAGGATGTGAGACCTCCGGTCGTGATGAGGCAGAGGACTAAAACTTTCTCTGTGGTCTCCACAGGGGATTCAGACATCCCTTCGTCTTGGGAGATGCAAGACGAGCCTGCATTCAATTCACTGCAGGAATATCTGGCCTTACTTCGAGTCAGAGCATCTCGGTGTCCATTCCACTTGAGGCCACTAACTCAGGGTCCCTCTCACATACCTGTAGCTGAGAGAAGCCTCCTCTTGAGGTGCTTGTGGAAACTTGATATTCCTCTTGAGTCGAAGCGAAGGACTAAGCTCTCATCTCGAGTTGATTTGGGGTCCACGGAGCCCTTTCGTGTTGCTCCAGTGACCTCAGGATCCCTCTAGACTTGAGACAGTGATCTTGGGTTTTCTCTGGAGTGCCATCAAGGAAATCAAGGCTCCTTTCACGTTTGATGTGGAACACGGAATTGCTCTGCACGCAGTGCAGGGGAATCGGGCCTCATCTCATGGCGAGGGGGAAGTCTCATGGTTTTTCTCGAGTTGCGGCCGGAACCTGGGGTATATTCTCGAATTACGACGGGGAGGGCCCTTCCAGACACGTGTTTGTTCAGCGACGTCAGGACTCCTGCCTAGGTGCGAAGGAAACTTCGAGATTCTCCTCGAGTCTTGGCATAGCAATTGGGACGCATCTCCACGGGCGGCGGGAGAACCAGGTTCCCTTTCCACGTGCCACAGGGATCCTGGGACTCCTATCCATTTTCAAGAGGAGTCAGGCATCGTCTCCTTTGGAAGTATTGATCTCCGCGGACCTCTCGAGTTTTCAAAGGATGTGAGGCCTCCGGTCCCAATGAGGCGGAGAACTAGGTCTTTCACTGTGGTCTCCACAGGGGATTCAGACATCCCTTCGTCTTGGGAGATGCAACACGAGCCTGCATTCAATTCACTGCAGGGATATCCGGCCTTACTTCGAGTCAGAGCATCTCCGTGTCCATTCCACTTGAGGCCACAAACTCAGGGTCCCTCTCACATAACTGTAGCTGAGAGAAGCCTCCTCTTGAGGTGCTTGTGGATACTTGGTATTCCTCTTGAGTCGAAGCCAAGGACTAAGCTCTCATCTCCAGTTGATTTGGGGACCACGGAGCCCTTTCGTGTTGCTTCAGTGACCTCAGGATCCCTCTAGACTTGAGACAGTGATCTTGCGTTTTCTCTGGAGTGCCCTCAAGGAAATCAAGGCTCCTTTCACGTTTGATATGGAACACGGAATTGCTCCTCACTCAGTGCAGGGGAATCGGGCCTCATCTCGCGAAGAGGGGGAAGTCTCATGGTTTTTCTCGAGTTGCGGCCGGAACCTGGGATATATTCTCGAGTTACGACGGGGAGGGCCCTTCCAGACACGTGTTTGTTCAGCGACATCAGGACTCCTGCCTAGGTGCGAGGGACACCTCGGGATTCTCCTCGAGTCTTGGCATGGAAATTGGGACGCGTCTCCACGTGAGGCGGGAGACCCAGGGTCCCTTTCCACGTGCCACAGGGATCCTGGGACTCCTATCCATTTTCAAGAGAAGTCAGGAATCGTGTTCTTTGGAAGCATTGATCTCCGCGGACCTCTCGAGTTTTCAAAGGATGTGAGGCCTCCGGTCGCGAAGAGGTGGAGAACTAGGTCTTTCTCTGTGGTCTCCACAGGGGATTCAGACATCCCTTCATCTTGGGAATTGCAAGACGAGCCTGCATTAAATTCACTGCAGGGATATCCGGCCTTACTTCGAGTCAGAGCATCTCGGTGTCCATTCCACTTGAGGCCACAAACTCAGGATCCCTCTCACATACCTGTATCTGATAGAAGCCTCCTCTTGAGGTGCTTGTGGAAAGTTGGTATTCTTCTTGAGTCGAAGCCAGGGACTAAGCTCTCATCTCGAGTTGATTTGGGGTCCACGGAGCCCTTTCGTGTTGCTCCAGTGACCTCAGGATCCCTCTAGACTTGAGACAGTGATCTTGGGTTTTCTCTGGAGTGCCATCAAGGAAATCAAGGCTCCTTTCACGTTTGATGTGGAACACGGAATTGCTCTGCACACAGTGAAGGGGAATCGGGCCTCATCTCGCGGCGAGGGGGAAGTCTCAAGGTTTTTCTCGAGTTGCGGCCGGAACCTGGGGTATATTCTCGAGTTACGACGCGGAGGGCCCTTCCAGACACGTGTTTGTTCAGCGACGTCAGGACTCCTGCCTATGTGCGAGGGACACTTCCGGATTCTCCTCGAGTCTTGGCATGGCAATTGGGACGCGTCTCCACGTGAGGCGGGAGACCCGGGATCCCTTTCCACGTGCCACAGGGATCCTGGGACTCCTATCCATTTTCAATAGGAGTCAGGCATCGTCTCCTTTGGAAGCATTGATCTCCGCGGACCTCTCGAGTTTTCAAATGATGTGAGGCCTCCGGTCGCATTGAGGGGGAGGACTAGGTCTTTCTCTGTGGTCTCCACAGGGGATTCAGACAACCCTTCGTCTTGGGAGATGCAAGACGAGCCTGCATTCAATTCACTGCAGGGATATCCGGCCTTACTTCGAGTCAGAGCATCTCGGTGTCCATTCCACTTAAGGCCACAAATTAAGGGTCCCTCTCACATACCTGTAGCTGAGAGAAGCCTCCTCTTGAGGTGCTTGTGGAAAGTTGGTATTCCTCTTGAGTCGAAGCTAGGGACTAAGCTCTCATGTCGAGTTGATATGGGGTCCTCGGAGTCCTTTCTTGTTGCTCCAGTGACCTCAGGATCCCTCTAGACTTGAGACAGTGATCTTGGGTTTTCTCTGGAGTGCCGTCAAGGAAATCAAGGCTCCTTTCACGTTTGATGTGGAACACAGAATTGCTCTGCACGCAGTGCAGGGGAATCGGGCCTCATCTCTCGGCGAGGGGGAAGTCTCATGGTTTTTCTCGAGTTGCGACCGGAACCTGGGGTATATTCTCGAGTTACGCCGGGGAGGGCCCTTCCAGACACGTGTTTGTTCAGCGACGTCAGGACTCCTGCCTAGGTGCAAGGGACACCTCGGGATTCTCCTCGAGTCTTGGCATGGCAATTGGGACGCGTCTCCACTTGAGGCGGGAGACTCAGGGTCCCTTTCCACGTGCCACAGGGATCCTGGGCCTCCTATCCACGTTCAAGAGGAGTCAGGCATCGTCTCCTTTGGAAGCATTGATCTCCGCGAACCTCTCGAGTTTTCAAAGGATGTGAGGCCTCCGTTCGCATTGAGGCGGAGGACTAGGTCTTTCTCTGGGGTCTCCACAGGGGATTCAGACATCCCTTCGTCTTGGGAGATGCAAGAGGAGCCTGCATTCAATTCACTGCAGGGATATCCGGCCTTACTTCAAGTCAGAGCATCTCGGTGTACATTCCACTTGAGGCCACAAACTCAGGGTCCCTCTCACATACCTGTAGCTGATAGAAGCCTCCTCTTGAGGTGCTTGTGGAAAGTTGGTATTCCTCTTGAGTCGAAGCCAGGGACTAAGCTCTCATCTCGAGTTGATTTAGGGTCCACGGAGCCCTTTCGTGTTGCTCCAGTGACCTCAGGATCCCTCTAGACTTGAGACAGTGATCTTGGGTTTTCTCTGGAGTGCCATCAAGGAAATCAAGGCTCCTTTCACGTTTGATGTGGAACACGGAATTGCTCTGCACTCAGTGAAGGGGAATCGGGCCTCATCTCGCGGCGAGGGGGAAGTCTCATGGTTTTTCTCGAGTTGCGGCCGGAACCTGGGGTATATTCTCGAGTTACGACGGGGAGGGCCCTTCCTGACACGTGTTTGTTCAGCGACGTCAGGACTCCTGCCTAGGTGCGAGGGACACCTCGGGATTCTCCTCGAGTCTTGGCATGGCAATTGGGACGCGTCTCCACGTGAGGCGGGAGACCCAGGGTCCCTTTCCACGTGCCACAGGGATCCTGGGACTCCTATCCATTTTCAAGAGGAGTCAGGCATCGTCTCCTTTGGAAGCATTGATCTCCGCGAACCTCTCGAGTTTTCAAAGGATGTGAGGCCTCAGTTCGCCTTGAGGCGGAGGACTACGTATTTCTCTGTGGTCTCCACAGGGTATTCAGACATCCCTTTGTCTTGGGAGATGCAAGACGAGCCTACTTTCTATTCACTACAGGGATATCAGGAGTTACTTTGAGTCAGAGCATCTCGGTGTCCATTCCACTTGAGGCCACAAACTCAGGGTCCCTCTCACATACCTGTAGCTGAGAGAAGCCTCCTCTTGAGGTGCTTGTGGAAAGTTGGTATTCCTCTTGAATCGAAGCCAGGGACTAAGCTCTCATCTCGAGTTGATTTGGGGTCCACGGAGCCCTTTCGTGTTGCTCCAGTGACCTCAGGATCCCTCTAGACTTGAGACAGTGATCTTGGGTTTTCTCTGGAGTGCCATCAAGGAAGTCAAGGCTCCTTTCACGTTTGATGTGGATCACGGAATTGCTCTGCACGCAGTGCAGGGGAATCGGGCCTCATCTCGCGGGGAGGGGGAAGTCCTATGGTTTTTCTCGAGTTGCGGCCGGAACCTGGGGTATATTCTCGAGTTACGATGGGGAGGGCCCTTCCATACACGTGTTTGTTCAGCGACATCAGGACTTCTGCCTAGGTGCGAGGGACACCTCGGGATTCTCCTCGAGTCTTGGCATGGCAATTGGGATGCGTCTCCACGTGAGGCGGGGACCCAGGTTCCCTTTCCACGTGCCACAGGGATCCTGGGACTCCTATCCATTTTCAAGAGGAATCAGGCATCGTCTCTTTTGGAACCATTGAACTCCGCGGACCTCTCGAGTTTTCAAAGGATGTGAGGCCTCCGGTCACATTGAGGCGGAGGACTACGTCTTTCTCTGTGGTCTCCACAGGGGATTCAGACATCCCTTCGTCTTGGGAGATGCAAGACGAGCCTGCATTCAATTCACTGCAGGGATATCCGGCCTTACTTCGAGTCAGAGCATCTCCGTGTCCATTCCACTTGAGGCCACAAACTCAGGATCCCTCTCACATACCTGTAGATGAGAGAAGCCTCCTCTTGAGGTGCTTGTGGAAACTTGGTATTCCTCTTGAGTCGAAGCCAAGGACTAAGCTCTCATCTCGAGTTGATTGGGGGACCACGGAGCCCTTTCGTGTTGCTCCAGTGACCTCAGGATCCCTCTAGACTTCAGACAGTGACTTTGGGTTTTCTCTGGAGTGGCATCAAGGAAATCAAGGCTCCTTTCACGTTTGATGTGGAACACGAAATTGCTCTGCCTCAGTGCAGGGGAATCGGGCCTCATCTCGCGGCGAGGGGGAAGTCTCATGGTTTTTCTCGAGTTGCGGCCGGAACCTGGGGTATATTCTCGAGTTACGACGGGGAGGGCCCTTCCAGACACGTGTTTGTTCAGCGACTTCAGGACTCCTGCCTAGGTGCGAGGGACACCTCGGTATTCTCCTCGAGTCTTGGCATGGAAATTGGGACACGTCTCCACGTGAGGCGGGAGACCCAGGGTCCCTGTCCATGTGGACAGGGATCCTGGGACTCCTAACCATTTTCAAGAGGAGTCAGGCATCGTCTCCTTTGGAACCATTGATCTCCGTGGACCTCTCGAGTTTTCAAAGGATGTGAGGCCTCCGGTCGCGATGAGGCGGAGAACTAGGTCTTTCTCTGTGGTCTCCACAGGGGATTCAGACATCCCTTCGTCTTGGGAGATGCAAGGCGAGCTTGCATTCAATTCACTGCAGGGATATCCGGCCTTACTTCGAGTCAGAGCATCTCGGTGTCCATTCCACTTGAGGCCACAAACTCAGGGTCCCTCTCACATACATGTAGCTGAGAGAAGCCGCCTCTTGAGGTGCTTGTGGAAACTTGGTATTCCTCTTGAGTCGAAGCCAGAGAATAAGCTCTCATCTCGAGTTGATTTGGGGTCCACGGAGCCCTTTCCTGTTGCCCCAGTGACCTCAGGATCCCTCTAGACTTGAGACAGTGACTTTGGGTTTTCTCTGGAGTGGCATCAAGGAAATCAAGGCTCCTTTCACGTTTGATGTGGAACACGGAATTGCTCTGCCTCAGTGCAGGGGAATCGGGCCTCATCTCGCGGCGAGGGGGAAGTCTCATGTTTTTTCTCGAGTTGCGGCCGGAACCTGGGGTATATTCTCGAGTTACGACGGGGAGGGCCCTTCCAGACACGTGTTTGTTCAGCGACGTCAGGACTCCGGCCTAGGTGCGAGGGACACCTTGGGATTCTCCACGAGTCCTGGCATGGCAATTGGGACGCGTCTCCACATGAGGTGGGAGACCCAGGGTCCCTTTCCACGTGCCACAGGGATCCTGGGACTCCGATCCATTTTCAAGAGGAGTCAGGCATCGTCTCCTTTGGAAGCATTGATCTCCGCGGACCTCTCGAGTTTTCAAAGGATGTGCGGCCTCTGTTCGCGTTGAGGCGGAGGACTAGGTCTTTCTCTGTGGTCTCCAGAGTGGATTCAGACATCCCTTCGTCTTGGGAGATGCAAGACGAGCCTGCATTCAATTCACTGCAGGGATATCCGGCCTTACTTCGAGTCAGAGCATCTCGGTGTCCATTCCACTTGAGGCCACAAACTCAGGGTCCCTCTCACCTACCTGTAGCGGAGAGAAGCCTCCTCTTGAGGTACTTGTGGAAAGTTGGTATTCCTCTTGAGTCGAAGCCAGGGACTAAGCTCTCATCTCGAGTTGATTTGGGGTCGACGGAGCCCTTTCGTGTTGCTCCAGTGACCTCATTATCCCTATAGACTTGAGACAGTGATCTTGGGTTTTCTCTGGAGTGTCATCAAGGAAATCAAGGCTCCTTTCAGGCTTGATGTGGAACACGGAAATGCTCTGCACGCAGTGCAGGTGAATCGGGCCTCATCTCGTGGCGAGGGGGAAGTCTCATGGTTTTTATCGAGTTGCGGCCGGAACCTGGGGTATATTCTCGAGTTACGACGGGGAGGGCCCTTCCAGACACGGGTTTGTTCAGCAACGTCAGGACTCCTGCCTAGGTGCGAGGGACACCTCAGGATTCTCCTCGAGTCTTGGCATGGCAATTGGGACGTGTCTCCACGTGAGGCGGGAGACCCAGGTTCCCTTTCCACATGCCACAGGGATCCTGGGACTCCTATCCATTTTCAAGAGGAGTCAGGCATCGTCTCCTTTGGAAGCATTGATCTCCGCGGACCCCTTGAGTTTTCAAAGGATGTGAGGCCTCCGGTCGCGTTGAAGAGGAGGACTAGGTCTTTCTCTGCGGTCTCCACAGGGGATTCAGACAACCCTTCGGCTTGGGAGATGCAAGACGAGCTTGCATTCAATTCACTGCAGGGATATCCGGCCTTACTTCGAGTCAGAGCATCTCGGTGTCCATTCCACTTGAGGCCGCAAACTCAGGGTCCCTCTCACATACCTGTAGCTGAGAGAAGCCTCCTCTTGAGGTGCTTGTGGAAAGTTGGTATTCCTCTTGAGTCGAAGCCAGGGACAAAGCTCTCATCTCGAGTTGATTTGGGGTCCAAGGGGAAATTTCTTGTTGCTCCAGTGACCTCAGCATCCCTCTAGAGTTGAGACAGTGATCTTGGGTTTTCTCTGGAGTGCCATCAAGGAAATCAAGGCTCCTTTCACGTTTGATGTGGAAAACGGAATTGCTCTGCATGCAGTACTGGGGATTCGGGCCTCAACTCGCGGCGAGGGGGAAATCTCATGGTTTTTCTCGAGTTGCGGCCGGAACCTGGGGTATAGTCTCGAGTTACGACGGGGAGGGCCCTTCCAGACACGTGTTTGTTCAGCGACGTCAGGACACCTGCCTAGGTGCGAGGGACACCTCGGGATTCTCCTCGAGTCTTGGCATCGCAATTGGGACACGTCTCCACGTGAGGCCGGAGACCCAGGGTCCCTTTCCACGTGCCACAGGGATCCTGGGACTCCTATCCATTTTCAAGAGGAGTCAGGCATCGTCTCCTTTGGAAGCATTGATCTCCGCGGACCTCTTGAGTTTTCAAAGGATGTGAGGCCTACGGTCGCGATGAGGCGGAGGACTAAAACTTTCTCTGTGGTCTCCACAGGGGATTCAGACATCCCTTCGTCTTGGGAGATGCAAGACGAGCCTGCATTCAATTCACTGCAGGGATATCCGGCCTTACTTCGAGTCAGAGCATCTCGGTGTCCATTCCACTTGAGGCCGCAAACTCAGGGTCCCTCTCACATACCTGTAGCTGAGAGAAGCCTCCTCTTGAGGTGCTTGTGGAAAGTTGGTATTCCTCTTGAGTCGAAGCCAGGGACTAAGCTCTCATCTCGAGTTGATTTGGGGTCCACGGAGCCATTTGGTGTTGCTCCAGTGACCTCAGGATCCCTCTAGACTTGAGATAGTGATCTTGGGTTTTCTCTGGAGTGCCATCAAGGAAATCAAGGCTCCTTTCACGTTTGATGTGGAACACGGAATTGCTCTGCACACAGTGCAAGGGAATCGGGCCTCATCTCGTGGCGAGGGGGAAGTCTCATGGTTTTTCTCGAGTTGCGGCCCGAACCTGGGGTATATTCTCGAGTTACGACGGGGAGGGCCCTTCCAGACACGTGTTTGTTCAGCGACGTCAGGACACCTGCCTAGGTGCGAGGGACACCTCGGGATTCTCCTCGAGTCTTGGCATCTCAATTGGGATGCGTCTCCACGTGAGGCGGGAGACCTAGTGTCCCTTTCCCCGAGCCACAGGAATCCTGGGACTCCTATCCATTTTCAAGAGGAGTCAGACATCGTCTCCTTTGGAAGTATTGATCTCCGCGGACCTCTCGAGTTTTCAAAGGAAATGAGGCCTCCGGTTACGTTGAGGTGGAGCACAAGGTCTTTCTCTGTGGTCTCCACAGGGGATTCAGACAACCCTTCGTCTTGGGAGATGCAAGACGAGCCTGCATTGAATTCACTGCAGGGATATCCGGCCTTACTTCGAGTCAGAGCATCACGGTGTCCATTCCATTTGAGGCCACAAACTCGGGGTCCCTCCAATATACCTGTAGCTGAGAGAAGCTTCCTCTTGAGGTGCTTGTGGAAAGTTGGTATTCCTCTTGAGTCGAAGCCAGGGACTAAGCTCTCATCACGAGTTGATTTGGGGTCCACGGAGCCTTTTTGTGTTGCTCCAGTGACCTCAGGATCCCTCTAGACTTGAGACAGTGATCTTGGGTTTTCTCTGGAGTGCCATCAAGGAAATCAAGGCTCCTTTCACGTTTAATGTGGAACACGGAATTGTTCTGCACGCAGTGCAGGGGAATCGGGCCTCATCTCGCGGCGAGGGGGAAGTCTCATGGTGTTTCTCGAGTTGAGGCCGGAACCTGGGGTATATTCTCGAGTTACGACGGGGAGGGCCCTTCCAGACACGTGTTTGTTCAGCGACGTCAAGACTCCTGCCTAGGTGCGAGGGACACCTCGAGATACTCCTCGAGTCTTGGCATGGCAATTGGGACGCGATTTCCACGTGAGAGGGGAGACCCAGGGTCCCTTTCCACGTGCCACAGGGATCCTGGGACTCCTATCCATTTTCAAGGGGAGTCAGGCATCGTCTCCTTTGGAAGCATTGATCTCCGCGGACCTCTCGAGTTTTCAAAGGATGTGAGGCCTCCGGTCGCGTTGAGGCGGAGGACTAGGACATTCTCTGTGGTCTCCACAGGGGATTCAGACATCCCTTCGTCTTGGGAGATGCAAGACGAGCCTGCATTCAATTCACTGCAGCGATATCCGGCCTTACTTCGATTCAGAGCATCTCGGTGTCCATTCCATTTGCGGCCACAAACTCAGGGTCCCTCTCACTTACCTGTAGCTGAGAAAAGCCTCCTCTTGAGCTGCTTGTGAAAAGTTGGTATTCCTCTTGAGTCGAAGCCAGGGACTAAGCTCTCATCTCGAATTGATTTGGGGTCCACGGAGCCCTTTCGTGTTGCTCCAGTGACCTCAGGATCCCTCTAGACTTGAGACAGGGATCTTGGGTTTTCTCTGGAGTGCCATCAAGGAAATCAAGGCTCCTTTCACGTTTGATGTGGAACACGGAATTGCTCTGCATGCAGTGCAGGGGAATCGGGCCTCATCTCACGGCGAGGGGGAAGTCTCATGGTTTTTCTCGAGTTGCGGCCGGAACCTGGGGTATATTCTCGAGTTACGAAGGGGAGGGCCCTTCCAGACACGTGTTTGTTCAATGACGTCGGACTCCTGCTTAGGTGCGAGGGACACCTCGGGATTCTCCTCGAGTCTTGGCATGGCAATTGGGACACGTCTCCACGGGAGCCGGGAGACCCAGGGTCCCTTTCCACGTGCCACAGGGATCGTGGGACTCCTATCCATTTTCAAGAAGAGTCAGGCATCGTCTCCTTTGGAAACATTGATCTCCGCAGAACTCTCGAGTTTTCAAAGGATGTGAGGCCTCCGGTCTTGATGAGGCGGAGGACTAGGTCTTTCTCTGTGGTCTCCACAGGGGATTCAGACATCCCTTCGTCTTGGGAGATGCAAGACGAGCCTGCATTCAATTCACTGCAGGGATATCCGGCCTTACTTCGAGTCAGAGCATCTCGGTGTCCATTCCACTTGAGGCCACAAACTCAGGGTCCCTCTCACATACCTGTAGCTGAGAGAAGCCTCCTCTTGAGGTGCTTGTGGAAAGTTGGTATTCCTCTTGAGTCGAAGTCAGGGACTAAGCTCTCATCTAGAGTTGATTTGGGGTCCACGGAGCCCTTTCGTGTGGCTCCAGTGACCTCATGATCGCTCTAGAGTTGAGATAGTGATCTTGGGTTTTCTCTTGAATGCCATCAAGGAAATCAAGGCTCCTTTCACATTTGATGTGGAACACGGAATTGCTCTGCATGCAGTGCAGGGGAATCGGGCCTCATCTCGTGGCGAGGGGGAAGTCTCATGGTTTTTCTCGAGTTGCGGCCGGAACCTCGGGTATATTCTCGAGTTACGACGGGGAGGGCCCTTCCAGACACGTGTTTGTTCAGCGACGTCAGGACTCCTGCCTAGGTGCGAGGGACACCTCGGGATTCTCCTCGAGTCTTGGCATGGCAATTGGGACGCGTCTCCACGGGAGCCGGGAGACCCAGGCTCCCTTTCCACGTGCCACAGGGATCCTGGGACTCCTATCCATTTTCGAGAGGAGTCAGGCATCGGCTCCTATGGAAGCATTGATCTCCGCGGAACTCTCGAGTTTTCAAAGGATGTGAGGCCTCCGGTTGCGTTGAGGTGGAGGACTAGGTCTTTCTCTGTGGTCTCCACAGGGGATTCAGACAACCCTTCGTCTTGGGAGATGCAAGACGAGCCTGCATTCAATTCACTGCAGGGATATCCGGCCTTACTTCAAGTCAGAGCATCTCGGTGTCCATTCCACTTGAGGCCACAAACTCAGGGTCCCTCTCACATACCTGTAGCTGAGAGAAGCCTCGTCTTGAGGTGCTTGTGAAAAGTGGGTATTCATCTTGACTCGAAGGCAGGGTCTAAGCTCTCATCTCGAGTTGATCTGGGGTCCACGGAGCCCTTTCGTGTTGCTCCAGTGATCTCAGGATCCCTCTAGACTTGAGATAGTGATTTTGGGTTTTCTCTGGAGTGCCATCAAGGAAATCAAGGCTCCTTTCACGTTTGATGTGGAACACGGAATTGCTCTGCACGCAGTGCAGGGGAATCAGGCCTCATCTCGCAGCGAGGGGGAAGTCTCATGTTTTTTCTCGAGTTGCGGCCGGAACCTGGGGTATATTCTCGAGTTACGACGGGGAGGGCCTTTCCAGACACGTGTTTGTTCAGCGACGTCAGGACTCCTGCCTAGGTGCGAGGGACACCTCGGGATTCTCCTCGAGTCTTGGCATGGCAATGGGGACGCGTCTCCACGTGAGGCGGGAGACCCAGGGTCCCTTTCCACGTGCCACAGGGATCCTGGGACTCCTATCCATTTTCAAGAGGAGTCAGGCATCGTCTCCTTTGGAAGCATTGATCTCCGCGGACCTCTCGAATTTTCAAAGGATGTGAGGCCCCCGGTCGCTATGACGCGGAGAATTAGGTCTTTCTCTGTGGTCGCCACAGGGGATTCATACATCCCTTCGTCTTGGGAGATGCAAGACGAGCCTGCATTCAATTCACTGCAGGGATATCCGGCCTTACTTCGAGTCAGAGCATCTCGGTGTCCATTCTACTTGAGGCCACAAACTCAGGGTCCCTCAAATATACGTGTAGCTGAGAGAAGCCTCCTTTTGAGGTGCTTTTGAAAAGTGGGTATTCCACTTGAGTCGAAGCCAGGGACTAAGCTCTCATCTCGAGTTGATTTGGGGTCCACGGAGCCCTTTCATGTTGCTCCAGTGACCTCAGGATCCCTCTAGACTTGAGACAGTGATCTTGGGTTTTCTCTGGAGTGCCATCAAGGAAATCAAGGCTCCTTTCACGTTTGATGTGGAACACGGAATTGCTCTGCACGCAGTCCAGGGGAATCGGGCCTCAACTCGCGGCGAGGGGGAAATCTCATGGTTTTTCTCCAGTTGCGGACGGAACCTGGGGTATATTCTCGAGTTACGACGGGGAGGGCCCTTCCAGACACGTGTTTGTTCAGCGACATCAGGACTCCTGCCTAGGTGGGAGGGACACCTCGGGATTCTCCTCGAGTCTTGGCATGGCAATTTGGACGCGTCTCCACGTGAGGCGGGAGACCCATGGTCCCTTTCCACGTGCCACAGGAATCCTGGGACTCCTATCCATTTTCAAGAGGAGTCAGGCATCGTCTCCTTTGGAAGCATTGAACTCCGCGGACCTCTCGAGTTTTCAAAGGATATGAGGCCTCCGGTCGCGATGAGGCGGAGAAGTCGGTCTTTCTCTGAGATCTCCACAGGGGATTCAGACATCCCTTCGTCTTGGGAGATGCAAGACGAGCCTGCATTCAATTCACTGCAGGGATATCCGGCCTTACTTCGAGTCAGAGCATCTCGGTGTCCATTCCACTTGAGGCCACAAACTCAGGGTCCCTCTCACATACCTGTAGCTGAGAGAAGCCTCCTCTTGAGGTGCTTGTGGAAAGTTGGTAGTCCTCTTGAGTCGAAGCCAGGGACTAAGCTCTCATCTCGAGTTGATTTGGGGTCCAAGGGGAAATTTCGTGTTGCTCCAGTGACCTCAGCATCCCTCTAAACTTGAGACAGTGATCTTGGGTTTTCTCTGGAGTGCCATCAAGGAAATCAAAGCTCCTTTCACGTTTGATTTGGAACACGGAATTGCTCTGCACGCAGTCCAGGGGAATCGGGCCTCAACTCGCGGCGAGGGGGAAATCTCATGGTTTTTCTCGAGTTGCGGACGGAACCTGGGGTATATTCTCGAGTTACGACGGGGAGGGCCCTTCCAGACACGTGTTTGTTCAGCAACGTCAGGACTCCTGCCTAGGGGCGAGGGACACCTCGGGATTCTCCTCGAGTCTTGGCATGGCAATTGGGACGCGTCTCCACGTGAGGCGGGAGGCCCAGGGTCCCTTTCCACGTGCCACAGGGATCCTGGGACTCCTATCCATTTTCAAGAGGATTCAGGCATCGTCTCCTTTGGAAGCATTGATCTCCGCAGACCTCTCGAGTTTTCAAAGGATGTGAGGCCTCCGGTCTTGATGAGGTGGAGGACTAGGTCTTTCTCTGTGGTCTCCACAGGGGATTCAGACATCCCTTCGTCTTGGGAGATGCAAGACGAGCCTGCATTCAATTCACTGCAGGGATATCCGGCCTTACTTCGAGTCAGAGCATCTCGGTGTCCATTCCACTTGAGGCCACAAACTCAGGGTCCCTCTCACATACCTGTAGCTGAGAGAAGCCTCCTCTTGAGGTGCTTGCGAAAAGTTGGTATTCCTCTTGAGTCGAAGCCAGGGATAACTCTCATCTAGAGTTGATTTGGGGTCCACGGAGCCGTTTCGTGTTGCTCCAGTGACCTCAGGATCCCTCTATTCTTGAGACCGTGATCTTGGGTTTTCTCTGGAGTGCCATCAAGGAAATCAAGGCTCCTTTCACGTTTGATGTGGAACACGGAATTGCTCTGCACGCAGTGCAGGTGAATCGGGCCTCATCTCGTGGCGAGGGGGAAGTCTCATGGTTTTTCTCGAGTTGCGGCCGGAACCTGGGATATATTCTGGAGTTACGACGGGGAGGGCCCTTCCAGACACGTGTTTGTTCAGCGACGTCAGGACTCCTGCCTAGGTGCGAGGGACAACTCGGGATTCTCCTCGAGTCTTGGCATGGCAATTGGGACGCGTCTCCACGTGAGGCGGGAGACCCAGGGTCCCTTTCCACGTGCCACAGGGATCCTGGGACTCCTATCCATTTTCAAGAGGAGTCAGGCATCGTCTCCTTTGGAAGCATTGATCTCCGCGGACCTCTTGAGGTTTCAAAGGATGTGAGGCATCCGGTCGCGATGAGGAGGAGAACTAGGTCTTTCTCTGTGGTCTAAACAGGGGATTCAGACATCCCTTCGTCTTGGGAGATGCAAGACGAGCCTGCATTCAATTCACTGCACGGATATCCGGCCTTACTTCGAGTCAGAGCATCTCGGTGACCATTCCACTTGAGGCCACAAACTCAGGGTCCCTCTCACTTACCTGTAGCTGAGAGAAGCTTCCTCTTGAGCTGCTTGTGGAAAGTTGGTATTCCTCTTGAGTCGAAGCCAGGGACTAAGCTCTCATCTCGAGTTGATTTGGGGTCCAAGGGGAAATTTCGTGTTGCTCCAGTGACCTCAGGATCCCTCCAGACTTGAGACAGTGATCTTGGTTTTTCTCTGGAGTGCCATCAAGGAAATCAAGGCTCCTTTCACGTTTGATGTGGAACCCGGAATTGCTCTGCATGCAGTCCATGGGAATCGGGCCTCATCTCGCGGCGAGGGGGAAGTCTCATGGTTTTTCTCGAGTTGCAGCCGGAACCTGGGGTACATTCTCGAGTTACGACGGTGAGGGCCCTTACAGACACGTGTTTGTTCAGCGATGTCAGGACCCCTGCCTCGGTGGGAGGGACACCTCGGGATTCTCCTCGAGTCTTGGCATGGCAATTGGGACGCATCTCCACGTGAGGCGGGAGACCCAGGGTCCCTTTCCACGTGCCACAGGGATCCTGGGACCCCTATCCATTTTCAAGAGGAGTCAGGCATCGTTTCCTTTGGAAGCATTGATCTCCGCGGACCTCTCTAGTTTTCAAAGGATGTGAGGCCTCCGGTCGCGTTGAGGCGGAGGACTAGGTCTTTCTCTGTGGTCTCCACAGGGGATTCAGACAACCCTTCGTCTTGGGAGATGCAAGACGAGCCTGCATTCAATTCACTGCAGGGATATCCGGCCTTACTTCGAGTCAGAGCATTTCGGTGTCCATTCCACGTGAGGCCAGAAACTCAGGGTCCCTCACACATACCTGTAGCTGAGAGAAGCCTCGTCTTGAGGTACTTGTGAAAAGTGGGTATTCCTCTTGAGTCGAAGCCAGGGTCTAAGCTCTCATCTCGAGTTGATTTGGGGTCCACGGGACCCTTTCGTGTTGCTCCAGTGACGTCAGGATCCCTCTAGACATGAGACAGTGATCTTGGGTTTTCTCTGGAGTGCCATCAAGGAAATCAAGGCTCTTTTCACGTTTGATGTGGAACACGGAATTGCTCTGCACGCAGTGCAGGGGAATCGGGCCTCATCTCGCGGCGAGGGGGAAGTCTCATGGTTTTTCTCGAGTTGCGGCCGGAACCTGGGGTATATTCTCGAGTTACGACGGGGAGGGCCCTTCCAGACACGTGTTTGTTCAGCGACGTCAGGACTCCTGCCTAGGTGTGAGGGACACCTCGGGATTCTCCTCGAGTCTTGGCATGGCAATTTGGACGCGTCTCCACGTGAGGCGGGAGACCCAGGGTCCCTTTTCACGTGCCACAAGGATCCTGGGACTCCTATCCACTTTCAAGAGGAGTCAGGCATCGTCTCCTTTGGAAGCATTGATCTCCGCGGACCTCTCGAGTTTTCAAAGGATGTGAGGCCCCCGGTCGCTATGAGGCAGAGAATTACGTCTTTCTCTGTGGTCTCCACAGGGGATTCAGACATCCCTTCGTCTTGGGAGATGCAAGACGAGCCTGCATTCAATTCACTGCAGGGATATCCGGCCTTACTTCGAGTCAGAGCATCTCGGTGTCCATTCCACTTGAGGCCACAAACTCAGGGTCCCTCAAATATACCTGTAGCTGAGAGAAACCTCCTCTTGAGGTGCTTGTGGAAAGTTGGTATTCCTCTTGAGTCTAAGCCAGGGTCTACGCTCTCATCTCGAGTTGATTTGGGGTCCCCGAAGCCCTTTCCTGTTGGTCCAGTGACTTCAGGATCCCTCTAGACTTGAGACAGTGATCTTGGTTTTTCTCTGGAGTGCCATCATGGAAATCAAGGCTCCTTTCACGTTTGATGTGGAACACGGAATTGCTCTGCATTCAGTGCAGGGGAATCGGGCCTCAACTCTTGGCGAGGGGGAAATCTCATGGTTTTTCTCGAGTTGCGGCGGGAACGTGGGGTATATTCTCGAATTACGACGGGGAGGGCCCTTCCAGACACGTGTTTGTCAGCGACATCAGGACTCCTGCTAGGTGCGAGGGACACTTCGGGATTCTCCTCGAGTCTTGGCATGGTAATTTGGACGCGTCTCCACGTGAGCCGGGAGACCCAGGGTCCCTTTCCACGTGCCACAGGGATCCTGGGACTCCTATCCATTTTCAAGAGGAGTCAGGCATCGTCTCCTTTGGAAGCATTGATCTCCGCGGACCTCTAGAGTTTTCAAAGTATGTGAGGCCTCAGGTCGCGATGAGGCGTAAAACTAGGTCTTTCTCTGTGGCCTCCACAGGGGATTCAGACATCATTTCGTCTTGGGTGATGTAAGACGAGCCTGCATTCAATTCACTGGAGGAATATCCGGCCTAACTTCGAGTCAGAGAATCTCGGTGTCCATTCAACTTGAGGCCACAAACTCAGGGTTCCTCTCACATCTGTAACTGAGAGAAGCCTCCCATTGAGGTGTTTGTGGAAAGTTGCTATTCCTCTTGAGTCGAAGCCAGGGACTAAGCTCTCATCTCGAGTTGATTTGGGGTCCACGGAGCCCTTTCGTGTTGCTCCAGTGACCTCAGGACCCTCTAGACTTGAGACAGTGATCTTGGGTTTTCTCTGGAGTGCCATCAAGGAAATCAAGGCTCCTTTCACGTTTGATGTGGAACACGGAATTGCTCTGCACGCAGTGCTGGGGAATCGGGCCTCATCTCGCGGCGAGGGGGAAGTCTCATGGTTTTTCTCGAGTTGCGGCCGGAACCTGGGGTATATTCTCGAGTTACGACGGGGAGGTTCCTTCCAGACACGTGTTTGTTCAGCGACGTCAGGACCCCTGCCTAGGTGCGAGGGACACCTCGGTATTCTCCTCGAGTCTTGGCATGGCAATTGGGACGCGTCTCCACGTGAGGCGGGAGACCCAGTGTCCCTTTCCACGTGCCACAGGGATCCTGGGACTACTATCCATTTTCAAGAGAAGTCAGGCATCGTCTCCTTTGGAAGCATTGATCTCCGCATACCTCTCGAATTTTCAAAGGATGTGAGGCCTCCGGTTGCGATGAGGCGGAGGACTAGGTCTTTCTCTGTGGTCTCCACAGGGGATTCAGGCAACCCTTCGTCTTGGGAGATGCAAGACGAGCCTGCATTCAATTCACTGCATGGATATCCGGCCTTACTTCGAGTCAGAGCATCTCGGTGTCCATTCCACTTGAGGCCACAAACTCAGGGTCCCTCTCACATACCTGTAGCTGAGAGAAGCCTCCTCTTGAGGTGCTTGTGGAAAGTGGGCATTCCTCTTGAGTCGAAGCCAGGGACTAAGCTCTCATCTCGAGTTGATTTGTGGTCCACGGAGCCCTTTCGTGTTGCTACAGTGACCTCAGGATCCCTCTAGACTTGAGACAGTGATCTTGGTTTTTCACTGGAGTGCCATCAAGGAAATCAAGGCTCCTTTCACGTTTGATGTGGAACACGGAATTGCTCTCCACGCAGTGCGGGGGAATCGGGCCTCATCTCGCGGCGAGGGGGAAGTCTCATAGTTTTTCTCGAGTTGCAGCCGGAACCTGGGGTATATTCTCGAGTTACGACGGGGAGGGCCCTTCCAGACACGTGTTTGTTCAGCGACGTCAGGACTCCTGCCTAGGTGCGAAGGACACCTCGGGATTCTCCTCGAGTCTTGGCATGGCAATTTGGACGCGTCTCCACGTGAAGCGGGAGACCCAGGGTCCCTTTACAAGTGCCACAGGGATCCTGGGACTCCTATCCATTTTCAAGAGGAGTCAGGCCTCGTCTCCTTTGGAAGCATTGATCCCCGCGGACCTCTCGAGTTTTCAAAGGATGTGAGGCCTCCGGTCGCGATGAGGTGGAGGACTTGGTCTTTCTCTGTGGCCTCCACAGGGGATTCAGACATCCCTTCCTCTTGGGAGATGCAAGACGAGCCTGCATTCAATTCACTGCAGGGATATCCGGCCTTACTTCGAGTCAGAGCATCTCGTGGTCCATTCCACTTGAGGCCACAAACTCAGGGTCCCTCTCACATACCTGTAGCTGAGAGAAGCCTCCTCTTGTGGTGCTTGTGGAAACTTGGTGTTCCTCTTGAGTCGAAGCCAGGGACTAAGCTCTCATCACGAGTTGATTTGGGGTCCACAGAGCCCTTTCGTGTTGCTCCAGTCACCTCAGGATCCCTCTAGACTTGAGATAGTGATCTTGGGTTTTCTCTGGAGTGCCATCAAGGAAATCAAGGCTCCGTTCACGTTTGATGTGGAACACGGAATTGCTCTGCATGTATTGCAGGGGAATCGGGCCTCATCTCGCGGCGAGGGAGAAGTCTCATCGTTTTTCTCGAGTTGCGGCCGGAACCTGAAGTATATTCTCGAGTTACGACGGGGAGGGCCCTTCCAGACACGTGTTTGTTCAGCGACGTCAGGACTCCTGACTAGGTGCGAGGGACACCTCGGTATTCTCCTCGAATCTTGGCATGGCAATTTGAACGCGTCTCCACGTGAGGCGGGAGACCCAGGGTCCCTTTCCACATGCCACAGGGATCCTGGGACTCTTAACCATTTTCAAGAGGAGTCAGGCATCGTCTCCTTTGGAAGCATTGATCTCCGCGGACCTCTCGAGTTTTCAAAGGATGTGAGGCCTCCGGTCGCGATGAGGCGGAGAACTAGGTCTTTCTCTGTGGTCTCCACAGGGGATTCAGACCTCCCTTCGTCTTGGGAGATGCAAGACGAGACTGCATTCAATTCACTTCAGGGATATCTGGCCTTAATCGAGTCAGAGCATCTCGGTGTCCATTCCACTTGAGGCCACAAACTCAGGGTCTCTCTCACATACCTGTAGCTGAGAGAAGCCTCCTCTTGAGGTGCTTGTGGAAAGTTGGTATTCCTCTTGAGTCTAAGCCAGGGACTAAGCTCTCATCTCGAGTTTATTTGGGTTCCACGGAGCCCGTTCGTGTTGCTCCTGTGACCTCAGGATCCCTCTAGACTTGAGACAGTGAACTTGGGTTTTCTCTGGAGTGCCATCAAGGAAATCAAGGCTCATTTCACGTTTGATGTGGAACACGGAATTGCTCTGCACGCAGTGCAGGGGAATCGGGTCTCATCTCGCGGCGAGGGGGAAATCTCATGGTTTTTCTCGAGTTGTGGCCGGAACCTGGGGTATATTCTCGAGTAACGACGGGGAGGGCCCTTCCAGACACGTGTTTGTTCAGCGACGTCAGGACTCCTGCCTAGGTGCGAGGGACACCTCGGGATTCTCCTCGAGTCTTGGCATGGCAATTGGGACGCGTCTCCACGTGAGGGGGGAGACCCAGGGTCCCTTTCCACGTGCCACAGGGATCCTGGGAATCCTATCCATTTTCAAGAGGAGTCAGGCATCGTCTCCTTCGGAAGTATTGATCTCCGCGGACCTCTCGAGTTTTCAAAGGATATGAGGCCTCCGGTTGCGTTGAGGTGGAGGACTAGGTCTTTCTCTGTGGTCTCCACAGGGCATTCAGACATCCCTTCATCTTGGGAGATGCAAGACGAGCCTGGATTCAATTCACTGCAGGGATATCCGGCCTTACTTCGAGTCAGACCATCTCGGTGTCCATTCCACTTGAGGCCACTAACTCAGGGTCCCTCTCACATACCTGTAGCTGAGAGAAGCCTCCTCTTGAGGTGCTTGTGGAAAGTTGGTATTCCTCTTGACTCGAAGCCAGGGACTATGCTCCATCTCGAGTTGATTTGGGGTCCACGGAGCCCTTTCGTGTTGCTCCAGTGACCTCAGGATCCCTCTAGACTTGAGACAGCGATCTTGGGTTTTCTCTGGAGTGCCATCAAGGAAATCAAGGCTCCTTTCACGTTTGATGTGGAACACAGAATTGCTCTGCATGCAGTGCAGGGGAATCGGGCCTCAACTCGCGGCGAGGAGGAAATCTCATGGTTTTTCTCGAGTTGCGGCCCGAACCTGGGGTATATTCTCGAGTTACGACGGGTAGGGCCCTTCCAGACACGTGTTTGTTCAGCGACGACAGGACTCCTCCCTAGGTTCGAGGGACACCTCGGGATTCTCCTCGAGTCTTGGCATGGCAATTGGGACGCGTCTCCACGTGAGGCGTGAGACACAGTGTCCCTTTCCACGTGCCACAGGGATCCTGGGACTCCTATCCATTTTCAAGAGGAGGCAGGCATCGTCTCCTTCGGAAGCATTGATCTCCACGGACCTCTCGAGTTTTCAAAGGATGTGAGGCCTCAGGTCTCGATTAGGCGGAGAACGAGGTCTTTCTCTGTGGTCTCCACTGGGGATTCAGACAACCCTTCGTCTTGGGAGATGCAAGATGAGCCTTCATTCAATTCACTGCAGGGATATCCGGCCTTATTTCGAGTCAGAGCATCTCGGTGTCCATTCCACTTGAGGCCACAAACTCAGGGTCCCTCTCACATAGATGTAGCTGAGAGAAGCCTCCTCTTGAGGTGCTTGTGGAAAGTTGGTATTCCTCTTGAGTCTAAGCCAGGGACTAAGCTCTCATCTCAAGTTGATTTGCGGTCCACGGAGCCCTTTCCTGTTGCTCCAGTGACCTCAGGATCCCTCTAGACTTGAAACAGTGATCTTGGGTTTTCCCTGGAGTGCCATCAAGGAAATCAAGGCTCCTTTCACGTTTGATGTGGAACACGGAATTGCTCTGCATGCAGTGCAGGGGAATCGGGCCTCAACTCGCGGCGAGTGGGAAATCTCATGGTTTTTCACGAGTTGCGGCCGGAACCTGGGGTATATTCTCGAGTAACGACGGGGAGGGCCCTTCAAGACAGGTGTTTGTTCAGCGACTTCAGGACTCCTCCCTAGGTGCGAGGGACACCTCGGGATTCTCCTCGAGTCTTGGCATGGCAATTGGGACGCGTCGCCACGTGAGGCGGAGACCCAGTGTCCATTTCCACGTGCCACAGTGATCCAGGGACTCCTATCCATTTTCAAGAGGAGTCAGGCATCGTCTCCTTTGGAAGCACTGATCTCCGCGGACCTCTCGAGTTTTCAAAGGATGTGAGGCTTCTGGTCGCGATGAGGCGGAGACCTAGGTCTTTCTCTGTGGTCTCCACAGGGGATTCAGACATCCCTTCTTCTTGGGAGATGCAAGACGAGCCTGCATTCAATTCACTGCAGGGATATCCGGCCTTACTTCGAGTCAGAGCATCTCGGTGTCCATTCCACTTGAGGCCACAAACTCAGGGTCCCTCTCACATACCTGTAGATGAGAGAAGCCTCCTCTAGAGGTGCTTGTGGAAAGTTGGTATTCCTCTTGAGTCTAAGCCAGGGACTAAGCTCTCATCTCAAGTTGATTTGGGGTCCACGGAGCCCTTTCCTGTTGCTCCAGTGACCTCAGGATCCCTCTAGACTTGAGACAGTGATCTTGGGTTTTCTCTGGAGTGCCATCAAGGAAATCAAGGCTCCTTTCACGTTTGATGTGGAACAAGGAATTGCTATGCACGCAGTCCAGAGGAATCGGGCCTCTTCTCGCGGCGAGGGGGAAGTGTCATGGTTTTTCTCGAGTTGCTGCTGGAACCTGGGGTATATTCTCGAGTTACGAGAGGGAGGGTCCTTCCAGACACGTGTTTGTTCAGCGACGTCAGGACTCCTGCCTAGGTGCGAGGGACACCTCGGGATTCTCCTCGAGTCTTGGCATGGCAATTGGGACGCGTCTCCACGTGAGGCGGGAGACCCAGGGTCCCTTTCCACGTGCCACAGGGATCCTGGGACTCCTATCCATTTTCAAGAAGAGTCAGGCATCTTCTCCTTTGGAAGCATTGATCTCCGCGGACCTCTCGAGTTTTCAAAGGATATGAGGCCTCCGGTTGCGTTGAGGTGGAGGACTAGGTCTTTCTCTGTGGTCTCCACAGGGCATTCAGACATCCCTTCATCTTGGGAGATGCAAGACGAGCCTGGATTCAATTCACTGCAGGGATATCCGGCCTTACTTCGAGTCAGACCATCTCGGTGTCCATTCCACTTGAGGCCACTAACTCAGGGTCCCTCTCACATACCTGTAGCTGAGAGAAGCCTCCTCTTGAGGTGCTTGTGGAAAGTTGGTATTCCTCTTGATTCGAAGCCAGGGACTATGCTCCATCTCGAGTTGATTTGGGGTCCACGGAGCCCTTTCGTGTTGCTCCAGTGACCTCAGGATCCCTCTAGACTTGAGACAGCGATCTTGGGTTTTCTCTGGAGTGCCATCAAGGAAATCAAGGCTCCTTTCACGTTTGATGTGGAACACAGAATTGCTCTGCATGCAGTGCAGGGGAATCGGGCCTCAACTCGCGGCGAGGAGGAAATCTCATGGTTTTTCTCGAGTTGCGGCCCGAACCTGGGGTATATTCTCGAGTTACGACGGGTAGGGCCCTTCCAGACACGTGTTTGTTCAGCGACGACAGGACTCCTCCCTAGGTGCGAGGGACACCTCGGGATTCTCCTCGAGTCTTGGCATGGCAATTGGGACGCGTCTCCACGTGAGGCGTGAGACACAGTGTCCCTTTCCACGTGCATCAGGGATCCTGGGACTCCTATCCATTTTCAAGAGGAGGCAGGCATCGTCTCCTTCGGAAGCATTGATCTCCACGGACCTCTCGAGTTTTCAAAGGATGTGAGGCCTCAGGTCTCGATGAGGCGGAGAACGAGGTCTTTCTCTGTGGTCTCCACTGGGGATTCAGACAA